>NW_005054336.1:6037808-6045341 GCF_000277835.1 Geospiza fortis | reverse complement strand
CAGTTACATTGTTCCTCTGGAGTCTGAGCCACAATACAAAGCAAGAACCTGTTCTACAGTACTTCTTAAAAGGAAACTTAAAACAAACTCTGCAGATATCACTAACTTGCGAATATCTTCCTTGAAAATATCCATCTCACACTATAGTTGCAAACAAGTGGTGTGTGTACTGTCTGCTATGGATGTTCATAACACTATTGTTTCAGTTGAGTAAGCTCGATATTTTAAACAGTATTGCCATCTTGTGGTACCACAGGTTTTATCATTTTGTTTCTTTTTGCAACTTTTTGATCTTTATTTATTGGCAAGAATTCCTGAAATGCTGTAGCACATGCATCAGGATAAGTATTTTCCCAGTTATAAAAGATTCACAGAAAGAAAAAAAATCCTATATCTGAATGTCATAATATATTTGAATGTTCATCAGTCCTTTAACAATGCAATTTTATCTTCTTCCACTGAAAGGAAGGGAGTAGGGTCATTGTGAGACACCTGATTATAAAGGCTGCCTTCTTAATTGTTGTCCACTTTCGAAATTAGTTTGTTCCAGACACATGTCCTTCAGCAAGTGTCTGAACTCTTTATGTGTGCTGAGTGCTCTCACTGAAGGAAAGAGGCTGTGACTTCTGCTGCAGATTAAGAGATAGGCAAGACATTTTTCTCTCTGCTTATTTTCTGTTCAAATAGCAAGTCTTATATCAGAATTTCTTATATTCTTGTCATCAACCTTCTGGTGACCTCAAGAAAGGTCACACACACACCCAGAGCCAGGGCTTTCCATATGGGAAGCAAGGCCCTGTAAGTGAGCCATGGTTTCCCTGGGTCTTTGCTCTTTCACATTCATCTTGGAATTGTTCTACCTGCTATGAAATCAGTGGTTTTCAATATTCTGGATTTAAGCTCCTGTAAAAATCTGCCAGTTATTAAACAGGTACTTTTGAAAGTCTCACCAGTGGGAAACACTGTATAGTGTACATGAATTCATGAACTCCATCTTTTTCTTTCAGGACACTGAGCTTATGAAGAATTTTCTGGTTTGGAGGTAAAATCCAAGGACACCACATTTTTAGGGAGGGAATTTACTGGCAAATAACTTTTCTTGGTAAACCAAGGATTCCGGACAAAATTTCTCCGTATTCAAGCTTATCAAAGCTGTACACATTGGTGAAGTATTCTGTTTTAACTTTCCTGACCACTAATCAAGATAGATTGTGGAAGTAATATCTTCAGCCTGGAAAGTCCCAAAGTGAGTAGCCTGCTAATGGAAATATGCTAAACACAAAAACAGGATCTGTATTTACATACGAGTTTCAGGACTGAGTTATATTACTCACTGACATCCAGGTGTTTCCTTTAGTTGTGAGCATTGCTGGAAGATCTGTCCTACATTGTTCCTGGTTTTACTCCAAAGATGAATAGCCTATTCCAAAAATTATATTCTGCCTGGTAAGAAACTTTCCCTCCGTAAGAAACCAGAAAGCAAACATATGAAAATAAATTAAGATTTTAACAATCTTTATGTCTTCTGATGGATAAAAGCAAAAGAAATCATTCTTTCAGGGTAGTGATATCAGAAAATGTAGTGTTGTGATGCTTCAAGTTTCAGAACAAACTATACATGATGTACTAAACATCCTTTACACCTAGAACCTGAGACAAATTATGAGAATTAAATTTATCTATGCATGAATGTTCATCATTTGAACATCTGCCAAAATATATCTAGTTCTTTTAATTCTCCTGTTCAGCAAAGCTGACCATCTGCTCTGTCATCAGCAAAGATCTTGTTCTGAGAGCTAAATCAAAAGATCACCTGTCTTGTATAGCTTGTCCTCACTTCACAGAAACAACATTTTAATGGTATCCATCTGTAGCAGTGATGGTGACCTGCAGCAGGCACATACTCATTGAGTCAAAATTAGCAGCTGGAGGGGTAGAAATCAGAATGTCAGTTTAAATGTTTAGGCTCTATCAATAACTAAAAGGCATCAAATTAGGCATACTGCTTAAAAGAGTCATTCTGTATAATTGTAATATGGAATTTTCAGATACCTATAAAAGCCAATGACACCGAAATTAAAATATACATACATTTCTTAAGGTGATACTAAAGTCTGCAATGAACCATTGAACTTTTATCTTTATATTTTCAGGTACACCATAATGCAGAAAGGTTCTATTGCTGCATAAAGTGTAATACATACAGCAAATTGACAAAGTAGTTTTTAATATGAGAAACTGAGTTCTGATTTTAGTATAATTTCTCAAACTACAGAAGAGCATATTCCATTTTATGAGGGAAAGTAAGAGGCTGATGTTAGAACCTTTACTCCAGTGCTCAATAAGAGAAAAGTGTTAGAGAACAGGATATTATCGGATCATTTCACTTGCTTAATTTAGTTAATGGGCTTCTATATTGCTTGGACAGCCAGCACTGGCCTTGCAGAGTTTTATTGTCTTAGATTTAACAATAAGAATGTAAAAGCTTTGCAGGGTTCACAGAATTCACAGAATCATTAGGCTGGAAGAGACCTTAAAGATCATCAAATCCAACCCATGCGCCAACATGTCAACAAACCCATGGCACCGAGTGCCACATCCAGTCTTGTTTTAAACACATCCAGGGATGGTGACTCCACCACCTCCCTGGGCAGACCATTCCAGTACTTCACCACTCAAAGACTTGAAAAGACTTCAACAACGTGTTAACTTTCCCACAGAGGGAAGCCTCCCAGAACCAGGGATCTTTGGGGGTGGTTCCCCTGGCTCAGGCTGCCTGAGGAGAGCTGCTCCAGCCAGAAACCAGCACGTGTCTGTTCCTGCAGCCCCAGCTGCTGACCTGGGCTCCAAACCCTGCCAACACTCACAGTGTTCTGCTACAGTTGCCAAAACTCGAACTTTTCTCTAATTGAGGCTGCATTGTTGACGCTAAGCACTTAGCAAAAGGCACCATTTACGCTTTGTGCTTATTTGCAGCTCAGCAGAAATCTTTTGTCTAGCATTGGAACGAAGTTCTTTCTGTGCGCTGGGTATAGTACTGTCAGCAAAAATTACATTATTTCATCATTTCCTATCAATACCAATTAGTGGTTATTTTCCAGAACAGTCCAATTTAGATTAAGCTAAGCTATTAACTTTATTAGTATTTACATTACCCTGATGATCATGATTCAGCTTCTTTAATTAGGCACATCAGTTTGTCTATGTAAGAGTGCACTTCTGTAGACAGTCTTTTTAATTTTTTTTTTTTGTTAGAGACTCATTACTGACACATCATTGTGTGTTCCCAGAAACATGTAGCAATTGGGCCTTATCTTTGAATTACACATGATCTTTTTGAAATAATTTTTAATTGAAAAATCACAGAGTGGTATTCAAGGAGTAGCGATGATTTGAAATTAAAAAGAAGAATCAAGTAATGCTTCTCTTTACTACACAGCTTCACGCAGCTGAGATTTCCCAGGCTCAGCCTGTCTCTGGCAGCCTCCTGTCACTACAGTTTTACTGCTGGGCTTGGCAAATTGGGGGAAAAGGGCCTCTGATATTTCATATAAACCTGATGAATTTTTTCCTCCATAGAGAGTGGCCTGTTTCAATATGTAAGATGTTCAAATAGATGACATTAGCATACTATCTCTGAACAAAGCACTTTCTTTTGTGCTGAAGTTGTCTGGGTAATGGTAAAAAGTGATTCTGAAGGTTGATACGAAGTATAATTGAATGCATTCAGGGCACAACTGCAAATCTCTTGAAAATGTCATAAACTGTGCAAAGCTACTTCCTTGGTGACAGTTTGTTGAGCATAAAAATGGAATCTGTAGAGCCTAAGCTATTTATTTCAATTCAGTGAGATACTCAGCAAAGCTTACAACTCTGCTATATTCCATACAAATGCAGGGTGTCTTAAACACACAGATAATGTCATCTATATTATAAGTATAGATCCAACACTGCCTTTTTGTGTATCTCTGTATATGCAATATAAAAACACCAGTACTTAAAGAAATAATAGATTTACTTTGCACAATTTAAATATTTTCAAAATTAGAGAGCAACAGAGTTTTATACACTCTATCTCTGGCTTAGAGCATATTGTTTCTAAAGTAAACTGCAGGATAGTTTAAAATAGCAAAATTATGCCTATGACTTCAATGACAGCATGGACAGTTTCTCTAAAATCTTTAGATCTTTGTTTCAGAAAATTTGTACATTCATACTTACTAACACTTTGTAAAGTCCTCAATTTTGCTGATAGAAGCATTTGTGGATTTGTGTAGTATGGCTCTAAGCTAAAAACAGGCAGATGATGTAGAGAGTGTAGTGAATATCTTAAAGAGCATTACATAACTATGAAGAAATATTTTTCTAAGGACATGACACAAGGAATTGTGTTTTCTTGATGGTTTGGATTTTTGAGAGCAGAATGCCTTTTATTTTTCAAGGATAATAGAAAAATGCATGGAGCCATGGCCTGCAGAGTTGTTGCCAAGGTGCTCTACAGCACTAGACTCCTAAAAGTCCAAAGTAATTTTAATTAGTAGCAGCACAAATGTATTTTGAACAGCTGAACAAGTAATTATTTCATTCTGTATGCGACTGCCTTGAAATGAGACACCAAATAGACCTGTCAACTCCTCTGCTTTTTTTATGAGACCCTTCCACATGAAAAGAGAGGGAAATCATCTGTTCTCTTCTCCTTCTTCCAAATCTGAAGTCACCTCCCACCTCAGTAAATATTTCAAGTGGCCATGTAGAAACAGAATGTATTCCTGCAAAATAGTGAAGGGAGAAGGACAGACACCAGGTTTCCCTTAAAAAAACCCCAAACATAGACAGGTTTGAAAAAGAGCTGCCATGTCTGAGAAATAGAAGGAGTAGGAAGAGTTCAGACTGAAGATGCTTTATTGTGTAAAGGATGTTAGGCTTCAGTAGAAAGTTCTCCACTATTTCCTCATTTGTTCAGATAAGGGTGAATTAAAATTCCATCTCACTGCAAAATAATGCAAGCATCTTTAAAGATGTTCTAATCTTAGTTAGAACTCAATAAAAAATAAGACTCAATATTTCAAACACTTTAAGGGAAATATGTATAAACAAAACAAGTTAACTGTATCTTGTCAGTCTCAGTGCTAATTTTTTTCATATAGTGATATCTATTTGATCTCAATGAAAATTCTGGATGCACAAGAAATGTGATATTGCACCATTAATTTTACCAGAAATAGAAACGTATTTGCTAATTCAGATTCCTAAAAAGTTATTTGCAGAAATTGAGCATAAAGTGATCCATAAATATTTCATTTAATTTCCAGCTAAGGGCCCAAGGGATATTCTGAAAGCATAAGGAATGAAAAAAACAAAACCAATAGATGCAGATGTGTAAGATGTGTGTATGGACACACACTATATATACATACACATATACATACATATATATACACACAATTATATGCTAGGAATTTTATGCTTGATTTTACACTAGTCAGGCCACTTGTTTCCTAATATTTACAGGGTAGACAGATGCATTGGATCAAGGTTATTTACACCTGCAATTAATATGGGCTAACTAATAAATTTTAAATATTTAAGTATCAGATCATTTGAAGCCAAAATTCTACTGAATTGTGTAGGACTAGAAAAATCTTGTTACTAGGGTTTTTTTGTTTGTTTGTTTGTTTGTTTTTGGGTTTTTTTTGTTTACCTAGATGAAAAAGAGGAAGAGAAAAATGAAAGTGCATTTCATTTTGTGGCAGTTGATTTTATTCTTGTTATTCAACACTACACTGACACGCAGCATACACTTAGTTTCTTGCTATTGGTAGGAAATATTGTCAAGGGAAAGAAAAGTTGTTTTTTAAGGTGATTAAAGAGCTATAATGAACTATAATATGAAAATGTAAATTTTATCTTACTCATAAAAAGAAATCTGCCCATAAAGTCCATTAGGCAGTGGAGTAGCACTTCAAAAGAAGTCACAGATGGATCAACAAAGTCATGTTCAAAGTAGGCCGGATAAAACATTTAAGAGGTGTGTTGAGAGGATCATCTTGTAATTATAGTGCAACTGAAATGACCCCAATGGTCTTATCCAACCTTCTGATCTCTAAGTGTGGGATAAACAGAACATGGCATTTGAGTGTGAAGATCAAATGAACAGAAAGCCACCTGTGTCTCTAGAAGATGAGTATTTCTCCAAAGTTAGCAGACATGTAAAAGGGCGATTGTATTTCATGCATAACAAATAGGAAGATAGTGAATCATGGCTGAATTATGGGATGTTTCCTTCTTTTAGAAAAAAACTCACAGCCTTCCACAGTGAAGTTACATCCCTTCTCCAGTTTCTCAGCTTTCTAAATATGATGTAGACTTGTTAAGACAGACTTTGTCCAGTCTCATATGAGGTGAAAGAATTACTTGGCTGGTTCTACAATGAGGTTTTGATACCCACACAGTGCCACAAGGAGTTTCAGCAGAGATAACAGGTCTTCCTCCTGAAGAGCTGTAGAAAGCATTTTCCCACAATGTAAAAAAATCAGGAAAATGGGTTTTTACTGCAGCTATATTGGGTTCTGTTTTGGCGGTTTTTACATGTAGGGGGTTTTTTTGCAGAGCCACCACATTTGCTTCCCTTGGCAAGCAATGGAGTATTTAATGTGGAGACCACAACTTAATTTATGATATGTGGCAATGAATGTGGTAGTTATTATACGTAAAAGATGGCTAACTTTAAACATTTGTAGGAGAGATACTGAAATGGATTCTAAAGAACAGTAGAAAACTAGATCCAAATCCATTGCTCATATTTTTATGACACATTTCCTTCTCTCATTGCATCATTTGAGCTCTGTTATCAAGAGATTTTAACATCCCATTTTTCTTATATAGCTTACAAGCCTGATACTAAAATATGGCAATCTATTTGTCAGCACAAGGTCTTTACGTTTATGACAAAGTAAATAGTTTGCTACAGGTTACAGCACCATAAAGTTCTATCATTCACAGCTGCTCTAAGATATAATTTCTTTTCCCAGTTAAAGCATGCATGTCCTACCTACAAGACACAAACATGCTGCTTGCTGAACTGCTAGTTTTATTCCTGTTTTTCCCCTTTCAATCGCAATTTCTACCCATTAATACAGTTTGTTCCTCTAGACAAATAATCTAGGACTTTGCCTCTTCTCTGTGATCTGTCTTGTTCTAGCTATCATTTTAGTCAATCTTGGCATTCCTTTTAGCTTGCCACCTATCTGATTATTCTGCCCTGCTCTCTGTCCAACCCTGCTCTGACTGCCCTGTCCTGTCCCTGTCCCCACTGCACATGTCAGCTGTCCTTTGCTAACTTCACTGTCTAGAAAAAGGTAGATTCAAGGGGTATTTGAGCAAAGGCAGAAATGTGCACAGAACCCAGACTGAGAAACCTCATGTTATTAGCCTTTATTGCCTTACTTACTGTTGTACCCCATTGTGTGTCTTCACAAGGTTCAGAGGAACTTCTCTGACATGCAGTGAGACCAGTCCATGGAAATCCACATG
>NW_005054336.1:6016297-6037758 GCF_000277835.1 Geospiza fortis | reverse complement strand
TCCCAATATGATCTTGCTGCATCTTTACAGGAAAATATTGTCCTGCCATTTTCTGCCAGATCACTCAAATTACATAGGTTTAAATATAATCAAAAGGGTGATTACAAATGCTGAAGAGCAGGAGAGTGAATGACAAGTGAAGAGAGATTTAGATGTCTGTAGGGCTGTGCAGCTAATTAAGCTAGCTGCTTCTCAGTCTTGTTGGCTGGATAATGCAATCTAATTATTAGTTTCGGACCAAGAAACACCAAACATTTGTTTTTCTCTGACAAACATTTGGTATTTTCATTTTCAACTCAGAAGAGCCACAGCACAGCTCACACCTTACTGCTCTCCTACAGCATCTTTCTTAATCCTACACTAAATAATCTGGCTATTTATCTCCACCCAAAGTGCTTTAGTGTGCCAACTGGGTGAAAAATCCGAGCACTCACTCTCACTTTGTCTCTAGTGACTGGAGATAATTCACCACTATTATCTCAAACAGTGTCACCCCCATTCATTCTTACAACTATTCTGATTTAACATTAGGGCAAAATTAAAATTGCCACAGCATGAAAACACTTGCAAAGGAAATACCTGTATACTGTTCAGAATTGTGCAATGAGACTAATACACTAAAACTATTAAAAACATAGAATGCAGATAAGCACACAATCAGCAATTTAAAAGTTAGTGTTGTGTGTTGAGTTTTTCATTTGTTTCCCCTTAAAAGAAAATAACTTGAATAAAATTTTTACAGTCTCCATAAAAGAGACAATAGATTGTTAGTTTCCCTTTACAGAACTCCTTCTTCTCTTTTAGAAAAGTAACAGTGATTCAGGGAAATAATAAGCTGACACAAAGTCATGCAGAGCTGAACAAAAGTTTCTATATTTGCTGTTGCACTTAGCTGAGAAAATAGGATAAATTAACAAATCATTCAACATTTCTGATTGGATGAATGTGAAGGTTTATTTTCTGAATGTGTCTCTCTATCTATATCTATAACTATCTACCTATCTATCTATCTATATATATATATATATGTATATCTAACTTAAATATGAGCAGTGAGCAGTTGTACGTGCAAGCAGCTGTTCACTTTGCTTTATTGTACTGCACTTCCATTAAATTCTGATCACTATAATGCTGAAAGCCCCATTTAGAAACAGACCTATGGTGGGGAAAAAAAACCCCAAAATGAAAAAAAAAAAAGGAAGAGAGAAAGAAAAATAAATAGAAAAAAAAGATGAAAAAATGAACATAAGTGTAAATTTACAATGCATTTCTGGAATCAGAGACTAATTACATAGCTAAATTCATGGTTTGGCCAATGAAAGTGAGCACTGTTTCTAAAAGAAAATGAAATATTGCATTGTGCCAAAAAATTCTAAAATGTTACAATTCAGCAGTGCCATCCTGTTGTGTCCCAGCAAATATCTTACCCTAAATTTGATCATTTCATAACAGAATTTCAAGTTTTCATTGAGCACCAGAATAAAAAAATTAAGGCCTTAGTGTCATCACTTCACAGAGAAGAGTAGCAATAGAAATTGTAAAAATTAAGATAAACATTTCCTAGTACTAACATTCTCTTGAAAACTTAGAGATCAGCAGTAAGGTTGACTGTAACTCTGGGTTTAGTGAGTAATCTGAAAGATCTGGTGTTGCTCTGGATGACACTTGCTTTCTTCATCATCTTTGTGCTCAAATGATAAGGCAATGTATGAAAATCCTGAAGTAAAAGGAACAAAAACCAAGGTCTGAATGCAATTTAGGTCCTTTCAAAGCAGAGAACACTTGGCCCACAAAGTTTTTCTTACCCCTAAAGAAAGTGTCTCATGATTTCTTTTTTGCCACGTTCTCTTTCACGTCACTGTGAAATGCAGAGCTACGTGAACCTACATTAAGCAAAACTCTCACTGCAGCCCAACATCCTTGGGAAGTGGATCCACATCTGTTCACAGGCACAGACAACCCTCTCCATATTCAGCCTGTTGATTTATGGACACCTCAAATCCCTGTGTGGCATTTCAGTCCTTTGCCACAGAAGCTCTGGGGCTTGGGTGGAGTTGCAATTTGACATGTGAACCAATTATTCCATTTGGGATTGGGCAATGTCTGAATAACAGAGGATAGAATCCCAGTTCCTGAGGGGTAGAGCTGAGTGCAGGGCTGAAGGCAGCGACTGTCAATTTCAGAGGGGCCCGAGGGCTCCCTGACCGCCCCTGTGGGCCAATAACCAGTTTGCCAAGGCCATGAACACCCTGGCACATGGGTATCCAGGGCTTTGGCACCTCTCCACTGATGCAGGGGCTGAGTGCATGGATCCAGGAGATGCTGGCCACAGCCAAGGAGGGAGACAGATGGGAGGTGCAGTGCTGGGCCAGGGACACTCCCCACACCCTGACTGCCCTGACAGACACTAGGAGCCCTTGGGCACACTGAGAGACAGTATCCACCACCAACACCACAGAAAGGAAACTTAAAACTGCACCGTGACCTCAAACTGGAACAGCCTCCTTCCATTTCCCCCCCCGGAACTGGATGCAGTCACCACTTTTGGCCGAGCAGAGATTCTGCCTTACAGCAAGGTCTGCACACTTGCTTTTACCTCAGCATTTTCTCACAGCTGAAAAGAGATTTGGGAAAGCTGCCAAACCTGTACTGTGTTTGCATATTTCTTTGAGATATTAGAGAATAAGGGTGCCTAACACACCAGAGGCAGGAATTTGCCGTGCCTCAGCCAGTGGCACAAGGTGGAAGCAATGCCTGGATACATTGTGTGTTCTCAGGCACCTTCAATACCCACACAGGGAGTGTTCGCTTGCCTCAAACCACTGGGGCAAACCATGCAAGAGCTCAGGTTTTGCTTTGTCCAGGCACAAGCTGACTGTGAAGCAGGAGACCTGCTGGTTTCACTGATGCCACAGGCTGAAATAACTGATTGGCACAGCCCAGCTTCCCCCAGTGACCCAGACCCCAGGCTTGGTTTGTCATAAGGAAGGGATAAACTGTACGTAGGCACTGCTCATAGCTGCCAGCACACAAGGTGGCTGCTCTGGGATACAAGTGGGTGTGCATGGATCAGCCCTGGAAATCCTGCACTTTTAGCTTAGCCATTTTAGCTGGCTTGGATTCCTTTTTCTTTTTTTTTTCCTCTCCAGTGTTTTTGTTACACAGGAACTGGAGTGCTGCATTGCCTTAAAACCTATCACTGCATTGCCACTAGTTATGAGGGGATAAAGTTACATCTAATTCACTAATTCATTAAGGGAAAAACATTACTCTTCAATATGAAAGCCATTTATTGTTCAATACAGAGTCACTCATGCTCAAAAAGCAGGGAATAACATGTGGGGGAAACAGTAATACACAGATCAAACAGAGGAGGTTATTTCTCCCGAATTATAACTTGGCATCAACATGAATTGCAATAAATGGATCTTCAGCATCAGTATTAATCTGGAAATTAGCCTTTCCATCACCAGAAACAACCACCTGCTTTCCAGTACATTTGTTGTTCTCCTTTTGTCCAGAAATAACATCACAGTAGGTACCAGCAGGCAGTCCAGTTTGCACATCGACACTCATATTCCTATGAGAAAATAAACACGATTTATGCATTCTTTTTAAAACAGGTATCTCAAAAGGTGTGTAAGATTTCTGAACATGATCTTACTCCCCTAATTGAAAGGCATTGTAAAGCATGAGCTTTCTGATTCCACCCCTCCTCCACCCATTTTAGCTCTCTGGACCCAGCATGCACTCAAATAACTCATGTTGGATTGCTGATGAGGGATGCTATTGTTCTCTCTGGGGACACTGTTTGTGCCTTTGTGCCACCAACTTACCAGTTGTCATTATTGAAGATGATGAAGCCTTTATTACCACGGCCAAAAGCCACTTGATTGCTGCCATTGTCCCACCAGTTGGAGAAAGGCTCACCATCCACCACGTTACGGAAGATAACCATGTTCCTGAAAACACAAGCCATGTCTGCCACTGCACCTGCAACACTTCTAAAGCCACATGGAGCAGGAAGCAAAAGCAACTGCTTTTACTTCTTGTTTCTCCCCAGTGCCCTACCTGATCTGACGCCAGCGATGTTCACAAACCCAGTCGTTGCCACAGGTCGTGTCCGCATTGATTGTAACGGCCTTTGTGGAGCCATCTGCGTTACTTGGGGGCCCATACCAGTCATTGACATCCTGTCATTAAAAAGAAGGGTTTTTTTCTTTAAAAAAAGAAAGGTTTATATCTTCTGACTGAAAATGCAGAGAGTCCCTCTGGAGAACAAAGCTAAAGGGAGCATCAAAGTTTCACCAGGTGCATCCAGCCAGGACACGGAAATCTCTCAACAACCTGAAATGCACTGGACTACTTCTCTGGCCCTGCTCTCACTCTTAATCCCCATGGATGGATCTTCAGCATTAATTTAATTAAATTAATTTAATTAATTAATTTAATTAATTAAAGCTCACCTTTCCATTTTGAAAATATCTTGGCCAGCGAAAACTTGACATCACACGCGTGAAGCCATACGGATGGGCAAGCATGAAACCAACTGCCATTTTATAGAGCCTGTTTGGTGGACAAACAAGGAATGAGACATGGAAGGAGGAACCTGACCGAGAACACACTGACAAACAAGCAAAAGCAAGAAGCATCACCCACACAAGAGCAATGCCTTACCTGGCATCCCAGAAGGTCAGAATAGAAGCTCCACCAGCCCCGTGTCCTCTCTGGTTGTCGTGGTTATCCACAAAGACCAGGGCTCTGTCAGAAGGCATAAAGCCCCAGCCTTCTCCCCAGTTCCTAAACAAAGACACAGACTTGAAGCTACCCTGTCAATTGGTGTAACCAGTGAATCCTGGATAAGTTGCAGCACCCCCATCCTTACTTTAAGTAGGCCATCTTTTCTCCATCCCACTTGCGGAGCACTGTCCCCAGTTTGGCACCGTACTTGAATTCTGTCACTCGGCCATTTCCAAAGTACTCACTGCCTTTGATGGGCTCTGTGCCCAAGTCAATTACCTGGTACAAGAAAGAAAACCTACAGCCCTTCTTGTCTCACAAAGACCAACAATGCAATTTACAGAACTTAACAGGAGTTTTTACTTTACACTGAGAAGAAAGTAATTATTTATTTTTGTTGTGTAGAGCAACACAAATTCAGAATAAGACATGAGGGACACGTGTAAAAACATCACTGATGAAAGGAAAGCTAAAGTTGATTGACAATCTGTTGTGGAGGCATTTTTAAGAATCCAAACTGCCTTTGTCTGCAAGGCTGCACTAAGTAAATTGTGAGCTCCTTCCTAGGGTAAGTTGGGTGAAGATGTATTGTTGCTCCTCTGAAGGAGGAGGCAAAAGAGATACAAAAGACAAAGGCAAACATAAAGGACAAAATGTGCACATTACCTCCTGATAAATGAAAGGTTTAGTTCCTTCAGAAAACCATTGAGTGTTTAGATTATGCAGCTTGTCCAGAAATGCTTTTATGTCCCCAGGCCACATGTGCTTGGCAGCATCAATACGGAATCCTGCTACACCAATGTCAATGAGACGGTTCATGTACTCTGCAATCGTTGAGCGCACATAGTCCTTCTCCAGGGCCAGATCCAGAAGGCTGCTCAAGCGGCAGTCCCGGACCTGTGCAACAGAAAAGAATAAAAGATTTCTGTCTATTACACCAAAGGAGGGGTGGAGGTGGGGTGGTGGTTAATGAGGTTGTACTGGATTGGGAGAAGGGAGGGAGTGATCTCTGGAGTAAAGGTTTTGTCTTCACAAGTCACTGTTGCACATGATAAAGCTCTACTGTCCTGGAGACAGCTGGACATCTGCCTTCCAGTGGGAAGTGGTGAATAAATGCTTGTTTTACTTTGCTTATGTATGTGGCTTTCTCTTTACCTATTAAACTGTCTTTATCTCAATCCATGAGTTTCCTCAGTTTTACTCTTCCAGTTCTCTGCCCCATCCCACTGAAAGTAGGAGGCTGAGTGGTGTTTAGCTGCCAGCTGAGTTAAACCACAAGTCCTCTTTGGTGCCCAACATGGGACTCAAAGGGTTCGAATTAACAACGGCTATGATTAATGTGCTAGATGGAATTTACAGCTGTTACCGTAGTTTGGCTGATAATTGTCAGGCTCCTGTGCTTGCCATGGGCTCACTGTGCATTAGAGTCTAGGGCTTATCAGCGGCTGCTTTGTGCCTTGCCTGCAGCTGCAGCCTGTGCTGCTGATCCCCTCACCCTGGGACATTCTGACCCCGGCACTGGCCATGGCCTGGGCTGGCACCTGAGGGACTGCAGGGTCTGGGTAAGTCTAAGCCAGAGCAGGGGGAAGGGGAGGAGTTCATTGCAACGTTAAACATGATGGTCTGGTCCAAAGGAACTGGGAGTGGACATTGTCATGGAAATACCTTTAACTTCTTGTAATCCAGGATTTGAGATATGTGCTATAGGGATTACCACAGAAGAAGCCACCAGAACCCATGAAGGACAAGTGCTACATGAAGCAGTGCAAGTGCAGAAACATTACAATGTGTTGCTGCAAAGTGGCTGAAGGCAGAGCTTGAGAAAGAACTGCTACATATCCTAACTACAAAAACCAGTCAGTTGTGTAACTACAGCACCACCTTGCACTACTGTCAGTTTTCCAAGAGGGCCCCTTATCATGATCAGCTGAGTTTATAAGCTACAAAAATGAACTCACACTGAGCTGAGTACACTGGGCTCACTTCTGGAGCAAACATCTGCACGCAGGTTCTTGATTCCTCAGTTCTTAGAATATTTTCGGCCACACATACCTATGGTCACTACTTCATTCACTTGTCAAGTGACTAAGCACAGGTTCTGTGAGACCCTACACCATTTGATTTTACTGTAGAGTTACCAGAACATGTCAAAAAAAATTTGAAATTTTTTCCAGGGGAAGTTACCTGATAAATATCACCATAATTTTCAATTTCTCCACTTCCAGTGTGACATTTGCCGTCATTGAAATCCCAGCCAGAGTATGGGACAGCTGGAAAATCTTCGGTTCCAGTATTAAAATAGCTTCCACAGGTAGAATGTGTGCCTGAGCCACCTGCAGCCCCACACATATGGTTGACGACAGCATCCACATAGATACGAACCTGGAAAAGCAATATGTGCATTTCAGTGTGTTTGTAGCAAACGTGAATTAATAGTCACTAATCACTGCTAAGTTATTTTCCTTTTCAGTTTCTTCTCAGTTTACACATCTTTTGAGGACAGCAGCAGCTTCCCTCAGCTGACACAGCACTTGCTACATCAGACAGAATTTCAAGGCACTTACTCCAACATTGTTGCATCTCTTCACCATGTCTTTGAATTGCTCTTCATTTCCTGATCGGGTGCAGATCTTGTAGCTAATGGGCTGGTATCTTTCCCACCAGGGTCTGTTTGGGTTAGTAATGACAATATTTTCATTTGGAGGTGAAACCTGCAGATGAAATTATGTACTTTGATAAGAAATCAAATGGTTTTACTTCAACATTTTAAGGGCAAAATCTGTGCTCAGGACCTCTGCCCTCAGAGGAAAGTTAGTACCCAACCCAGTCTCTCTCCCACAGCAGAAGTTCAGATCTATGAGATGTCTGTCTTGCACATTGGCAAGAAAGACATTTTGGTTTGTTCTTGTGAGTTGCCCGGGTCCAGCATGGGCCTGCTTTCCAGGACATGGGCATGGAAGGGCTGAAGCCAATGGAATTATTTTTACCTGTAACAGTGACGGCCTTAGGAATGCCAAACCTCACAGCTTCCATACTTCCTTTAGAACAAGGTAAAGAGCTTTACCTTCTGCTCAGCTTTCAGGGGAAGCCTTTCAGCATGCCCCTTTGTAACTGATCTGCTAGACATACACCATCATTCATCCCTACAGGGTCCTGCAGACTTAGGGTTGCTTCTAAAAGCCCTTACTACTTCCTACCCTCCCTCCTCAGCTGCAAACTGTCTCAAACTCAGGCATTATTAAATAAGCAACTTATTAATCAAATATTACTATGCCATTTTCCTACTACTCACAGGAAACAACTCACCTGAACTCCTCCAAATCCATTAGGAGCTAAGTAGCGTTCACACTCCTCAGCAATATCCTGCCAGCGCCATTCAAAGAGATGCACAATAGAGGTTCTCTTTGGGACAGTGTTGGGGTTGTACTGCCCCCAACAAAGCCCTGCAGCTGCGAGGAGGAGGAGAAGGATCTTCATGGTGCCTTCAGTGTAAGGCTGTGGTCTCTTCACCGGCTATTTATGTGCCTGCAAGATGACAAAGTTCCTGTAGCAGGTGCCAAAATTCACATGGATCAATGCTATCAGTTATTATTTAGGTAGATAGCTCAGTATCATTCCCTTGGTTGGTTTTTTTCTCCTGAATAACCCAACAGCTGAAGATAAAATACCTTTTCACATGATTATATGCCGTCATAAACTCTTTCCAATCACATAAACAAAGATACTTTATCAAAAGTATTCCAAAATGTGGAAAATCAGACAGCTGCAGAAGCTGAGCTGGGTCGTGCCACCATCCTCTTGGCCCTGAGTGAGATAAACTCCCAAGGATAAGAGGCAAGGACAAGAGTTAAGACATCGTGTCTGGACACTGAGTGCTCTGGCAAAAGAAAGTAACAAGGACATTGCTGGTGACAGAATGATAACCAAGAAGATTGTGTTACTAAGGGAACAGGGCAAAGGAGTCTGAGTGGAAAATTTTGGACAGAATTTAGAGACCTATAAATACTGGTAAACTGATGCAACAGAGACCTTTGCTTGCATAGCATGGTCCATGTCCCTCAAACCCCACAAATGGTGTCCCATGTGAGGAATGACAATTCCCTATCTGGCCGTTCTGGGGATGCCCCACAGAACAGAAGTGCTGCTGAAAGGAAGAAGGAGCCAGCCAGCATCCATCCCTTCAGGTTTTGATGGTGAGCTTTGGGACAGGGGCAGTAAAATGTCTTCAGGAGAAAAACATGTCTTTGAACTTATGTCTAAAATTTTAGAGAAGCCCAGAAAAACAGCTCCTTCTCATTCTCTTAAGTTGATTTTACACTGGGCAGAATGACCCTTTAAAGGCCAGCATGGCTTTCTCAGTGGAACTGTGGGATGAACGAATGCGGCAATGAGAGGTGATAAGATTGCAGCTGATTTTGCACCTCTCTGGAGAGATATTTTAGAAACTATTTAAATTCAGGAGGGTGCCGGGAAATAATCATCTCCCATTGCCCCCTCAGCAACAGGCAAGGACTCTGCATAGGAGCTTTTAACATCCCCCTCTGCCTATGATCCATGAGACATGGATCTTTCTTTACGAGTCACAACCCAATGGAAAGCAAAATGCTGGCACAGCTGATTAAGCTAGATGAGTGGTGTTCGTTGGACAGAAAACCATGGAATTGTGAGTACTGAGGACATGTTCGGGTAGTGTCAGTATAACTAACAAATATTACAGGAATTTCTCCATATTGGAGCCACTGTCATTATGGGTTAAACACCCTGCACCCCCTTCCTAAATGAAAGAGACCTTGAGATTAAAAAACTCCTGTAAGCAGTTGCAACAGGAGTACTAAGATACTGATAACGAACCTGGGCACGGATCCAAGACACAGATTCTGAGAACAAATCCACAGAATGGATCAATCCTCAATTTGGTGCAGGGTGTTGCTGGCAGTGGTGGAGCTTCCTCGGAGCTCCCCCTGCCTACGATTGGCCCCATGGTTGGTATTACCCCCTGGGCTTGAAAACCGCCGGGCTTGTCAGAGCTCTCCTGCCTGTTCCTGCACCCGGGTGGCAGTGCTGACCCGCGGGTCCCGGTCGGTGCCTGCCGAGAGCCGCCCATCAGCCCCTGCACTCAGGACCAAGCCCGGCACGAAGTTCTGAAGCAATGGCACACCACTGTTACAGTGCCTGCAGGATGCACTGAAATACATTTGTTAAAATTAACCTTGTATTTTCAGGGAGCTGTGATTTTTAACAGGATTGTTTACTGGAGAGATGATTCACTGACAGTCATTAACTAAGTCCTATAACCTTGAATTTGATCTGCAGCAGTTTAATCCCTCCAGTAAATCCATGTTGCTGCTATTTTGGTCACAGAACAGTTGTTTACCTATGTGTTGTTCCTTGATGTTTGACTGTTGCATGACAGATTTCCAGTAACTTTTTTGTAATAATTAAATCACATTTATTTTTGTTAAATGTAAGTGATATTAATTTTCAATTCTGTTATGTTTCAATGTAGTACAGTTTAAGTAATGGTAAAATTCAGTTCTGTTGAATTTAAGTGATGTTAAGTTTACCTTCTGTTAATTTGAAGTTCTGTTGCACTTAAGTTCTGCCAAATTAAAATGCTCTTAAGGTTAAGTACCATTAAGTTAATTTCTGTCAAGATTAATTTTAGTTCAAATTAATTTCTGTCAAGTTTATGTGTTGCTAAGCTTAAACAAAGTTAAATTTAAGTTATTCAATTTAAGCTCTGTTAAGTGCTATTAAGATCAATTCAGTTTCAGTAATGTTAACATTCCTCCTGCCTAAACAGCACAGTCCCTGAACTCCAACCATATGAACTTCAGAACAGTAGCCATTTTTTTCCACTTCCCAATTTGACATTATCCTTTTGTTCTCCTATATGAGTCTCTTTGTCAGTGACATGATTGTATTTGATAAGTTTTAATTGTGATCTGTATTCCATGTATCTTACCCTGTATCCAGCAGATAACCAGTAACAGTCTTAATAAGATAATGGCCTTACAGGTGCAAACTGTTTTAACATCAGGGTACACAAACCCTTTACATAAAAAAAAAAAAAGGGGAGATGTGGAAGATCAGACAGCTGCAGAAGCTGAGCTGGGTAGTGCCACCATCCTCTTGGTCCTGAGTGAGATAAACTCCCAAGGATAAGAGGCAAGGACAAGAGTTAAGACATCGTGTCTGGACACTGAGTGCTCTGGTAAAAGAAAGTAACAAGGACATTGCTGGTGACAGAAGGATAACTGAGAAGATTGTGTTACTAAGGAAACAGGGGCAAAAGGGTCCAAGTGGAATATTTTGTATGGAACTGGTGAACTACAGCAATAAATGTTTTTGCTTGCATAGCATGGTCTATGTCTCTCAATCCCTGCACCAAAACATAACACACAGGCCCTCTGAAGGTAAAAGGAGTGGGAGCTGATTGAAAGATGACTGGAAATCTAACAGCATTAAGAGAATGAATGAGTTTGCCAGCATTCAGAGGTGTCTTGCTGTCAGAATTAGACAGAGTTCAGACCAGAGTATGAACAACTTTCATGGTTTTATACTGACCCAATACCAGGCACCAATAAGAGTTGCTTGCTCACCCTCTCCTTCCACATCTGGGCAGGGGAGAGGGAAAAAAAATTAACAAAGGGCTCAGGAGTGAGATAAGGACTGGAAGAAAACATTTAAGGGCAAAACGGGTTCAACTTAAGGTTGCAAAGTGATTTTATTACAAACAGAATTGGAGGTGGATAATGAGAAGTAAAATAAGCCCTTAAAACAGTTTCATTCCAGCCCCCCTCCTTCCCACTGACAGTGCAGGGACACAGGGCATGGGGGTTTTGGTCAGTTCATCACCAAGATTCTCTTCTGCTGCTCAGGGAGAGGAGTCCTGCCCCTGTGAGGTTATGGGGTCCCTCCCACAGGAGGCATTTCTCCATGAACTGCCCTGGCATGGGTCTGCTCTCAATTGCAGTAGCCAAACCTCACCTGCTGCAGCCTGAGTCCCTCTCATGGGCACACAGCCTCCCAAAACTGCTGCACCCTGGCTCTCTCTTCCCACGGGGTGCAGTCCTCCAGAGACAGGCTGCTCCAGCCTGGAAGCAAGGGCCCCTCTGTCCACAGGGTCTTCCACTGGATCCCAGCCTCCTCCAGGCATCCACTTGCTCCAGCGTGGGCACCTCCCCCATGGGCTGTGAGTGGATCTCTGCATCCCCCATGGATCCCCATGGGCACAGCTGCTTCACCATGGTCATCACCATGAGGCCTGCAGAGGAATCTCGGCTCTGGCACCTGGAAAACCTCCTCTCCCTCCTTCTGCACTGACCTCGGTGTGTCCAAGGTCTGTTCTCACCTCCTCCTTTTTTCTGACTAGAAGAAAAAATGTGGTTTTGTTTTGATTTTCTTCTTAAATATGTTAGCATGGAGGTATAACCAACCTCTCTCATGGCCCAATTTTGGACAGCAGCATGTCCATCTTCAGAGCCATCAGGGATTGGCTCTCCTGGAAACAGTGGAAGCTTCCAGCAGCTTCTCACAGGAGTCACCTCCATGCTATCCCAGCTACCAAAAACCAGGTCAATATTTAATCAGTAACAGATTTATCACACAATAGGTATGGGGCCTTCACCAGGTGAATCCACTGGCAACTAGGAAGGGACATGTTCTCATATCTAATGTTTCTCTGGTGTCATTGCTATGAACTGTTTCACCCCATTTTAAGCAATCAATGATTCATCAGAGTCAAGGAACAAAACCCAAAATCAGATGCAAATGATAGTGCAGATGAGTTTTAGCTGCCTGACATATAACTGAGTTTGAAAGCTAGAGCTGTTTCCAAGTCCTTTATTGTGTTTCCTACAATTTCCTCCTTCAAAAAAAAAGACCTTTGACTTTTCTTCATGAAATGATTTCAGGTCTTCATTTGGAACTGACTTAAAAGATCACTGTCTTAGTGACTACCCTCCATGAATAAACTTGAGTAATACTAACAATAAAACAATATTCTAAGAGAATACAAAGAATAGAAAATCAACTTGAATTGCGCCATGTTTCCGCACAAAGGGGTCTTCTCTTGCTTTTTGGATATCCTGTCAATTATAGCAAGCCTGCTTGCCCCTAAAGAGAACTGCATTTCTACTTCTGCACAGAGCAGCATGATTTTAAATTTAATAATGTCAATCTTCTCCTTCCACTTTTTATTAGTACCTTAACTGAATAAAGTACACTTAAAAATGCACACAGATGTCTAGCATCACTCCCAGATGTGCATGGCACCACTAGTTCCCATCTCTGTACAGCAGCTGCTCACTATTTCATTAGTATTACAGCTAACACGCTTTGCTCTGTCTCGGTTCATGCAGTCCTGAGAGCCAGGACACTCTGCACATCTGCTTGCTGTTAACAAAGATACAGAGGCGAAGGGACAGCACATGCACAACACAGCTGGTTACAATTTAGCATCAACGTGAATGGCAATGAATGGGTCTTGGTCTTCATTCCCAATTAGGAAATTAGCCATGCCATCAGCAGCAACGTGAACTTCAACTGCTGTACAGAAGTCACCTTCCTTTTGCCCAGAAATGATATCACAGTAAGTGCCAGCAGGCAGACCGGTTTGCAGAGATACATTCAAGGACCTTTAGAAAAGAATAAAGTGCAGTAAGCATTATGAGGACTCTAAAATGCTCTTCAAATCATACTGGAAACCTCAGATGTTAAGTAATTATGGAATTATCCTCTAGCACTTTGCTGGACACTGCAGAATCCATTCAATCACTACATGCTTCAAATTGCTCATCACCACAACCTACAGCTACTTATTACAGCCCGGACACACTCCTCTTGTCATCTCGTTCTCGCATAAACGGTTCCAATACGGTTTTTAAAACTGTCACATTTAGAACATATTCCTGAGTTTACAAGTTCCCTCACTTCTACAAATTTAGACTTTGCTGGTTGACCAGGCCCAGCGACACAGAAAGCTTCAGAATAGAAATAGAAAGACCACACTACAAGGTCTAAACTGCAAAGACTGAAGAGTGCCGATGGTAGAGTGGAAAATGCTATGTTTAAACTGTCGATAACTGTCAATAATAATCCATTAGAAAGATCTATTCAAGCTAGCAACACCTTAAAAGGTTTCACTACCAACTAGATTTTTTAAATATATATTTAACACATAATAATTTTCTTATAATCATAATAAATTATAATTTATTTCCCTCTTACTCACCAATCATCATTATTGAAGATGATGAAGCCTTTATTACCACGGCCAAAAGCCACTTGATTGCTGCCATTGTCCCACCAGTTGGAGAAAGGCTCACCATCCACCACGTTACGGAAGATAACCATGTTCCTGAAAACACAAGCCATGTCTGCCACTGCACCTGCAACACTTCTAAAGCCACATGGAGCAGGAAGCAAAAGCAACTGCTTTTACTTCTTGTTTCTCCCCAGTGCCCTACCTGATCTGACGCCAGCGATGTTCACAAACCCAGTCGTTGCCACAGGTCGTGTCCGCATTGATTGTAACGGCCTTTGTGGAGCCATCTGCGTTACTTGGGGGCCCATACCAGTCATTGACATCCTGTCATTAAAAAGAAGGGTTTTTTTCTTTAAAAAAAGAAAGGTTCATATCTTCTGACTGAAAATGCAGAGAGTCCCTCTGGAGAACAAAGCTAAAGGGAGCATCAAAGTTTCACCAGGTGCATCCAGCCAGGACACGGAAATCTCTCAACAACCTGAAATGCACTGGACTACTTCTCTGGCCCTGCTCTCACTCTTAATCCCCATGGATGGATCTTCAGCATTAATTTAATTAAATTAATTTAATTAATTAAAGCTCACCTTTCCATTTTGAAAATATCTTGGCCAGCGGAAACTTGACATCACACGCGTGAAGCCATACGGATGGGCAAGCATGAAACCAACTGCCATTTTATAGAGCCTGTTTGGTGGACAAACAAGGAATGAGACATGGAAGGAGGAACCTGACCGAGAACACACTGACAAACAAGCAAAAGCAAGAAGCATCACCCACACAAGAGCAATCCCTTACCTGGTGTCCCAGAAGGTCAGAATAGAAGCTCCACCAGCCCCGTGTCCTCTCTGGTTGTCGTGGTTATCCACAAAGACCAGGGCTCTGTCAGAAGGCATAAAGCCCCAGCCTTCTCCCCAGTTCCTAAACAAAGACACAGACTTGAAGCTACCCTGTCAATTGGTGTAACCAGTGAATCCTGGATAAGTTGCAGCACCCCCATCCTTACTTTAAGTAGGCCATCTTTTCTCCATCCCACTTGCGGAGCACTGTCCCCAGTTTGGCACCGTACTTGAATTCTGTCACTCGGCCATTTCCAAAGTACTCGCTGCCTTTGATGGGCTCTCCACCCAAGTCAATTACCTGGTACAGGAAAGATAGAGCATGTCTTTCTACTCAAAAACCAAACAAATAAGACACTGCTTTAGACGTTGCTTTAAGCAAGGGGACAGTACTTGAACTAATTATTGGTTCAACTTGGCTATTGGTTATTTGGCACACTTGCGAAATCATATGTAAGGCTATTTTCTCTTTTTAGCTCAGCCCAGCTTGTGAACCTCTTTTCCATCTCTATCATGTGTCTCCTTACTCCAGCTGATCACTTACCCATGATTAAGTGATGTACTTGGGCTGTACTTCCTTTATATTTAGTACAGACACCAATGCCTCTGCTTCCAGCAGCTGGGCTGCATTCTTTCACTATGGAGCTAAAGAATGTTTCTATTTGCCTAGACTTTGCAGGCAAGATACCAATTTAATAAAATATGTGCAGCAAATTTAGCTTCTGCTGACTGAAACCAACACTCACCTGCTTGCTCCAATTCGTTCCAATTCAAACGTAAAACACAAATTCAGAATATCAAGTAATAGTTGTTATACCATTGGAGAATAAACTTTCAGCCCATAATCAACACTTATGTCTTCTGTTGCAATTCATTATCCAGAATTTAAAATTCAGGAAATGGTATCTCTTTTATAAACCAATAGAATTTTTACACTAACTTCAATGCATCATTCATCTCAATAAAAATTCTCTCAATAAAATTTCCAGGTTACCTAATTCCAGTAGATCCAAAACAAGTGGGGCATTTTGCACTTCAATTACCATTTATGGACAGATTAGATATTTGTAGATTAGGATTGAGGATGGAATTGAGGATGATTTCTGCAGATCTGCTTGGGCTCAGCCCATACAAAGCATTGCCATGTGTGACTGAGTCTGTACCGGGCCTTCAAGAAGTATGTTTGTGAAGTAAAATGAAAAAAAATAAGCTTACCTCTTGGTAAATGAAAGGTTTAGTTCCTGCAGGAAACCATTGAGTATTTAGATCTTCCAGCTTGTCTAAAATGGCCTTGACATCGGCAGGCCACATGTGCTTGGCAGCGTCGATGCGGAAGCCCGCAACGCCCAGGCCGATGAGCCGGTTCAGGTACGCGGCAACCCTGGAGCGCACGTGCTCCCTGTCCAGGGCCAGGTCCAGCAGGCTGACCAGGCGGCAGTCCCGCACCTGAAATCAAACCCTTCTCACTTAATAAACTTCATGTAGTGTTCTACACACCTTTTGAATGTTCTTGGCCTATATTACAATGCCAAATAAAACCTTCAGTATCCTTTGTTCCCCATGCATTCTTTCCTTTGCAAAGTCATCTACACAGAAGCTGCAATAAGAAATTAAATTGATCCCTCTCTTCTGAAATTGAGACCATGGAAAACTTCCAAATTACAATAAAATGCAAATAATAACTTCTACCTTTTTTAGCACTAAATAGACTCTATGAGCTTTAAATTGTCTTTATTAATTACCTCAGCACATTTTTCTGAATCTGAAATTGAGCCATTGTCTCAAGTACAGCTATCCCTTTAAGAAGTGGTGTTCCTGATAACAATACGAATCTCTGTTATTAATTTGGATGGCTTTTCATGAGGCTTTTTAAAATTTCTTTAAAAAATGTCTCACCGTAAATGAGAGCAAAGAAATCACAGCACAGGAACAGATGTACATGAAAACCACAGCTGTAGGTTTACCTGAGATATATCATGATAATTCTCAATGTTTCCACTTCTAGATTTACATTTATGATCATTAAAGTCCCAGACAGAATAGGGCACAGCTGGGAAATCTTCAGTCTTTGCATTGAAATAGCTTCCACAAGTAGCATGGTCACCAGCCCCAGCATTGGCTCCACACATATGGTTGATTACAGCATCCACATAAATGTGTACCTAGAGAAACGGATCCACATAACAATTTGAAATAGCTACTTCCCACAGCACCACTAATTAATGTTCTCTCTCCCATACCTCCTGCCCTATCCCCCTATGTCTGCTTGCTTGCTTCAGCCAATATTTTATTCCATTTTTTTATTAGCATACAACAAGGGTGATAAAACATGCAGCTCAGCAGACAGGCAGGTAACACTACATTCAGTTTTTAAAATGGTAGGATCACTGCTTGACTAGATCCTTGCATTGTAAACACCAGAAGGTTTTAAAAGTACTTACTCCAACATTGTTGCACCGGGTCACCATGTCTCTAAATTCAGTTTCATTTCCAGACCTTGTGCACAGCTTGTAGCTGACAGGCTGGTATCTTTCCCACCATGGTTGCTGGGGGTCAGTAATGATAACATTTTCATTTGGAGGTGAAATCTGTCAATTAAACAATGGCACTTGGTAACAGGATACTGAAAATGGTTAATTTATTTGCCCAGTATTTTTAGAGAAAGAACATTTTTAGAGAACACTTGGATCCTCAGTATCCTCTGCTTACACTGTAGTAGGCTGGAAACAAAAGACTGAGGCCTGGCCTCAGAAAGCCAGTAAAACATTGGGCCCATGAACAGAGTGGCCTAATTTTCTTTGTGACTTCAAGCTTCAAAAGGAAGCATATGAAATTGAAGAATTAGGACAGCAGAGGAAGGAAGTGATTGCATAACAACTGACATAACATCCTGCCTTTAAAACTAATCCAACTTCCCATTTTTGTAATGCTTTGGATAAACACATTCTTGACCTAATTCTTTTAAGTTTCCAGGTGAGTTATACCTCTTCCTTTTACAGACTTTTCAGGATACTTTTTAGGCAACAAGCTTTTGCTGCTACCTCCAAGCCTCTGGGCACAACAACCTGATCCAACCATTTCTCAGAAAGACCCCTACAGCCTCTTAGCTGCCACACCTTCCTGACCAGCTCAGCAAGTCATCATCTGAAAAAAACTTCTGAGATCCTGCCACAGAATGGATTAAAATGATACACAGGCATAGGCCACAGTCTGAGAAATCAGTTTTAAGTCCATCTGGCCTGTGTGCTTGGAAAGAAGGTTGCAAAGATAAGATGATTATTTGAAAATTATGGGAGAGTTCTCACTCAAGCCAGCTTGCAATCTCTTGGGCTACAAGAGACAGGCAGCCTTCACACCAATTTTTCCTGAGCAATCTGACATGCAAACGGGAACACTTTAATAAGTGGCTGCTCTCCTGCCATGCTACTCCACCCAAGTGGCAGTTCTGGTTCCACAGGAACACGTCTCTGTTGTTCAGACAGAACTGACTCGCACAGGGACACCTCCACCAGAACCTGTGTTCAGTTCACTTCTGCCCGCTCACACCAGGCTCCTGCTAAGAAGGGTCTCTCAGTGGCTTACTGTGATACACAGAGAGAAACTTGCCAGTTTGGGTGAACAAATTCAGCAGCCTTTTGTGCTA
Source organism: Geospiza fortis (assembly GCF_000277835.1). Taxonomy (NCBI): domain Eukaryota; kingdom Metazoa; phylum Chordata; class Aves; order Passeriformes; family Thraupidae; genus Geospiza; species Geospiza fortis. The sequence goes on along the minus strand of NW_005054336.1, from coordinate 6,019,271 downwards.
AATTATTTAACACCTTCAGCACTTTTTTGTTCTCTTTGGAAGCCCTTTGTTCAGTTATAGTTTTATTTTACATTTATCTAGCTCTTAAGAGCTTTCCTTGATTTAAACAATATCAAGCAGATGAACATAGGTTACTCTTCATAGCAGTAAAAAAAAAAGATTTAGCAAGTGATGGGCAATTCTAATTCATCTAAATGTAATAGCACAGACTGCAAAACATGCACTTTGGAGCAATGAAATAAATTCATGCTTACTCGAAGATAGCTGAAGAATATATTTGTCAGCATTTACTACTTCCATTACCAATTTCTATTTTTCTTGTTCAGTACCTGTCCTTTGACGAATTGAACATTTTCTGCGAAAAACAAATTATCATCTACGTAGCAATTTCACTACCTACTGACAGGAGCAGACATACCTGAACTCCTCCAAATCCATTAGGAGCTAAGTAGCGTTCACACTCCTCAGCAATATCCTGCCAGCGCCATTCAAAGAGATGCACAATAGAGGTTCTCTTTGGGACAGTGTTGGGGTTGTACTGCCCCCAGCAAACCCCTGCAACTAACAGCAGCAAATACATCCCCATCCAGTGCTCTGTGATCAGTTGGGCTCTTCTTACTAACTGTCAATGTTCCTGCAAGAGGGTAAAGTACACATTAGAAAATACACTTTTAAAAGTAAACACCTATTTCTGGCATCATATTTATTGACCTGGTATTTTGTATGAGAACTGGATCTTATCTAAACCATATCAAATTCCCATACTAATAGTAACTTTGTTTTCGTGCACTTAAAATTCAGATGTTGCCTAATGCAGGTTGCCTCCAGAATGCAACGTTGTGGTTTTATTAGTATAAAGCCAAAAATTACCTCAAAGGGCAAAGGAATACTTATATAGACTGAAATGGATATTTTGTTTCTCATTTTAATGTACATCATTTTACATTCCTATTTAGCATTGAGAGGCATCTTTTTTCCCAAATGGTGGTGCTACAACTTGAACATATTTGGACAAGACCTTGCAGAGGCAGCGTATTTCTTACCATGATTTGTTATGAAACCCCAGATATTTTGGAGATTTAACATATGTAAGTCTGTCATTTATGATATGCATGACATGTCTCATTCAAACAACAGCCTGAAATCTGGAAGATCTCTCAGATACAGAAATCATTAATTATAGTGAAACCCAGACATGCTGAATGTCTTATCTCTGCACACCTGTAGGATTTGTGTGGAGATATTCTCCTTTTAAGAACGTGGGCAATGACACATAGATTTTGGAAGGGCTGTGAAGCTCCATAACCAAGAAATCACCTTCTGAGTGCCCAAGTACAGAGTTCTGCAGAAGGAGCTTTCCAGAGGCTTGAAGCTACATTTCCTTCTGATGAGCTAGGCTAGGAACTGCATTTCCCAACTCATATCCTATTTGTATTTACTTAGGGACAAACAAAGACAACAATCCTTATATCAAAATTGCCTCTCCTTTTCCTCACCTAGAGAGATACAACACATAACAAACCAGAAATGAAACAACTATCACGATTTACATTACTCTACTGAGAGCCTTATATTGCACTCTTCCAGTTCAGAAGTTGAGTTAGAGAGTCCGAGATACAAAGAAGTCCTACAAGAACTTCTGCAAACAAACGGCTGAGCTAATACTTCCCTTAAAACAAAATACAGAGTCTTGTTAGTTTCCTGTAAGTATCTATTCTTTTTAAAATTTATCTTACAGTGACAGAGCAAACAGAGATTCCTGTCACAAGGGAAACCAAACACCTCAGTGAAGGTCTAAACATGAACACAAGGCCCCTCAGGTTTGCTACATAAAGGAACCCATGCTTTTCCTGATTTAATACACACTTGGGAATGCACTGCTTAAAACTCTAACCTGCTGTGATACAGTTAGCCAGACATAAATTGATATAAAATTTTACATGATTTCGACAAAACTGCCCCCATTTCTGCTTCAAGGAAAGGATGATCCGTATCTCTTGGGTAGTGGAGCACTCTTTGGAGCAAATTTAGGCACAAAATATAGTTTATAAAATGTAGAACCAGCCTTCCAGAGCCTCCTGCTATCAGCTGTCACTGTTCTTCACAAGCAGGTAGAGTAGTTTAGAATTAAGCATTTGGTATATGTAGCTGGCTTTTCTGCTTGTGAACAAAACAGCTTTAATACAATTGTTTACTTGTAGATCTTCAGTAAAGTATACAGATTAAGTTTCAGCCACAAGCAGTTGTTCTGCATGCTTCCATTTTCATGAAGGAATGCTTTTTGGCCCTGATAGGAAGAACATACATTAAGACAAAACGAGCTAAGAATACTCCATCTTCTCTGATGAGAAAAGGCATTTATTAGATTGGCAAGCTTTACTTACAGCAGTAAATACGCAAAGTAGTAAATGACACAAATTAGTAAGAATAATGTACCTTGACCCAACCAGCTCCAAAGCCTAGTGCCTAAAGATTCAATGTAGATTTTCATTTCTCTGAAACAGGTTTATGGCTGCTCTGCCTTCAATACAAGCAATAATAAGAGAATGGGGATGTTGAAATCCTCACCACACTCTGAAGGCTCTAGCTTCAAAATAATTTCGAAACTTGGAAAAACTTTAAGAGGCCATGTGGAAGAGAGCAACACTGACTGCAACGCAGAGAAGCCGGGATCGGAGCGTCTCTGCAGAGCCCTACCGCTGTCCCGGCCAACCCGGGAACTCGGCTCACCCTGTCTGCGCTGAGCCACGGCCTGAGCGGTGCCGCCATCGCCAACACACCTGCGGCCGCCTTCGGACCTGCGGGACGCCGAGCTGCGGAGGCTGCAGGTGCCAAAGGCTGTCACAGGGAAGGACAGCAGTGGCCCTGTCCCTTCTGGCGGCTCCCCACACAACCCCCGAGCAGACCCGAGTTGCCGGTAGGCGAAGCAATCCCGCTGCGGCCGCCCCGCGGAAGCTCCCGGCCGGGCTCCCGT
>NW_005054336.1:6001754-6016255 GCF_000277835.1 Geospiza fortis | reverse complement strand
CTCCGTGCCCGCTGCGGCCGCCCCGCCCCTTCCGCCAGGCCGCCCCACTGCCCGGGCACGGCGAGCCCGGCCCCGCCCGTCCCGGGGACAAACGCGGACAGGGCCCGGCTCTATGAACGCTCACTTTCCGCACTTTCTTACAAAGTATTATTGTCCTAGAGCACAGCACCACCTTGCTGTTACCTACTTTGGCGCTTTGAAAATTCACTTGTGAGCCTTTGGTCCTGTAGCTCAACATGGGTGTTAGGACATACTACTGTAGAACCATAGAAGCAGTTAAGTTGAAAAAGCCCTCCAGAACGAACAACACAGTCCCCATGGGAAGTGTAAAATAATAATAATTCCAGTAAAAGCACTTCAAAGGAATCTGCTAAGCCAGCTCCTATTGGAAAAAAAAATAGCAAAGATAGATCTACTTTGGTCCAGCCACCAATACTAGTGATTTAGACTGTTTGCAGCTGGAGTAATGACAAATCTTCTGCACCAGCTCCCACATCATCAGCTATGATTTAGTAATTTATGGAATAACTTTTCCTTTAAGTCCACTGGTCTAGAATATCTTGTAAATTAAATGCCATTGCAGTATTTCCCACATGGTTTTAGACAGTTCTGCTAACCAGCCCAGTATGTAGCAAATCCTATGTGACCACTGTTACCATCACCCTCAACAGGGCAAGGACCACATCCGTACCAGCTTTAACTGCTACTCTGGTTTTAATTACTTCAGTCTCACCACTAACAGTTTTCAAGCTGCAGATGAACAATGCAAGGTAATTACTGAGGAAGAGCAGTGCCCCATTTCACAGTACAAATTCAGGCCCATCCTGCACCCGTCCCTTCTACTTGGTCTCCAAGACTAGAAGACCTGTCCTGCCCAAACCCCCAAGAACAAAAGTCAAAACAAAGAGAAGGCAGCAAAATGAAGAGAAGGGAAATAATTTATTAGATTTCACAAGCAATCTAACATACATTTATGATGTATTAAGTCTTGTGGTATTCAAAGATATGTGGAATCCTTAAGACGGGAAAATTTATTCTCTGCCTTAAATACTTTAGAAATGCAACTACGCACAGTTCAAGAGTCCTGATGATCACACTGCTTCTTCCCCAGCTCGGTAATACTTGAAAGAGAAGGAACACAAAAGGGACCTGGAACATCACAAAGGCATGTTAAAAGTAAGAACTACCAAAAAATAGCAGTGCTATACTGGCTTTTGACAATTAAATTGAAAGATGCTTAGTGTTTTAAAAAGTGCTTAATGTCTGTGAAAAATACATCTTAATAAATGCAGACTGTATTAATTTTATATTATAGAATGTTAAACAGTAATGTAGTATGAAACCCATAGGAAACATGTAGGTCACTAGCAACCACACTACCTCAGTGCAGACAGCAATGTAAAAAAAAACCCAAACAACCAACAAAAAGGTAGCAGGGATTAATAGTTGATTATTAGTCCAGCTCCAAATATTTAATTGCAAGATATCGTTAATTTTCTTCTGTACTCAAAAAAAGACAAAGTAAGGAATGTATTAACTAAATCAACTCCAAATTATTTCTCATGTACCAGGACAACAGTAATCATCAAATGATCTAAAATACTGGTCAACCCCTTAATATTAAAACTTCTCTGCAATGTATTTTAGCCAACATATTATTATATTAATAGGTTTTTAAAGTAAAACAAGGTGGCTTGGTCAGTGCGAGCTCAGCACAGCTTCACACAGATCAGCTGGTATGAGCTAGAACTGTTCCACTAAGGAACAGAACCACAAATTACTAGGGTATCTGAGGAAGAAGGTGAAGGCCACCTTTCTAAGACCAAGAACCTTCATTGTGTCTATTCACACAACACAGACAACTCTTTGGTTTCTTTCCCCCCACCCCAAAAAAATTTGCTTTTTAAAATTATTAGATTAGCTCAAGCTTAAAACGTGTTAACTCCTCCCCACACCTACTCTATTATGAAAACTTAAGATGCGGTTGAGTGCTACAGGAAACATTGCACAAAAAAGGATACAACAAGAAAGGATACACTCTGCATGACAGTATTATTGCAGTATTTACGCAGGAATGTTTCTAAAGAAGAACAGCAGAATGTGGTTTAATTTTACTTGATTCTCAGTATTGCATACACATAACTTTATGCTACCTACCAAAAAAAAAGCAAATATGCCTCTTTGATAAAAAACAATTCTAATCCCTTATGAGATTTAATGAGGGCTGATGAATCCATCAACACTAAACTTCATATTCAAAAGAAAATACATTTTTTGATAACTTGAACTATTAGGACACCAGCAGATTCTTCCATCTCCTTCAAGTCTTTGCCATTTTACAGACTCACTTTATTTCCATCAGATCCAAAACCCAATCACGTTTCCCTTTAATGCCAGCTTTCAAACCACTTCTTCCTTATGAAGAAGCTGGAGACCTCTCAACATCAGTTTCTTCCACATAACTTTTCTCCCAAACAGTTGTATTTTAGCTACAGAAAAAAGTCACTTTAGGTGAACTTTTTGCCAGTCCTTCAATGAAGAGACATTTCAGCCAGCAAGGAGTTCTGCAGTATTTTATAAACCAGATGTATTGTTTTGTCAAAAAAAGGATAAAGCCTTTGTAGAAAAAAAAAACTAAAAAAAAACCAAAACAAAACAAACAACAAAAACCACCCAACAACAGAAAAACAACCCTAGACTCAAGCAGACTCAAGTTTTTATCATGGACTTTTACTTCATAAATCAGCATCCATCCGAATATTCCAGCAGGAACAGAAAAACAGTCATGCAGAAACAGGGGTCAGCTTAACCATTACTTGGGAAATGCAACAATTATTTTCAATTAAACTTCATGGATCCTTAGTAACCTGTGTAACTCCTTGGCACAGTGGTATGATTAAAACATATAAACAGTCAAGGTAAGAGAAGTTTTGACCATGGACAGAACACCAGGGACACTTGTAAGATGGTAACTCATGGAAAATTTTCAAGTGCACAATTAAATCTTGCCTCAGTATGGTTTGCTCACTCTACAAAAAGCTTCTGAGTTGACCACCAAAATAAGCACTTTGTTATTTTCTTTATGCAATTCAAGTATTTAGCATGTTTAATGAATTCAGAATTAATGTACAAAATGAGTTTGAAAAAAAAGGGAATTCCTAAAAGAATAAAAGTGCTCAGACTTCATCTCTCAGGCTCTCCAATAGCTAAAATGCTTCAATTTTGTTTAATATAAGAAACCTTAGTAATCTTATTAGACAAATAGAAGGTTTTTCCTAACAAGAAAGGAGTGACAAACAAGACTGAAATAGTCTCATAAATACTTGATCCTAATAGAACACTTTAGCCAAGACTCTTTTCAATGACCAGTACAGAAGGCCTATAAAAAAAGTGATCTTTAATCTGACAAAAAACAGACTTTGCAAACTACAAACAATAACACAAAATAGGAAGTAAGACCAAAGAGAGAGAAACAAGCCTAAATCTGATTTTTAAAATCCTTAGACAATGGATGGAATGAAGAACCTACAATTAGAGTGGCTGTTAAAAATAGAAATACTACCATCACAATAACCACACAGCGGGCTTTACAGCCAATTTGTAAAAATCAAAAACAAATGTTCACATCCTTTATTTCAAATTCAGGTTTTCTTCAGAGTAACAAGGATCAAGCTCCAGATTAAAAACACACCATGGGTTAATGAATATTTCGTAAGTACTCAGGCTAAGACTTCAGATAATTTTGTTTTAAGCAGAGGCATAACCAGAGTAATCTCAACTGTAACCTGAAATAAAGGTCTGTGCCCTTTAAATTGGAGCTAACTCATGTATCAGAGGGTGCAGACTGAGAAATAAATGCTTTTTATTCTTGCACCAGTAACTTCACATAGTCATTTTTGAGTTCACTATGCAAATGTTTGCAGGCCATGAAACCACTCGGGTAAATTAGAGCTGATTTGGCTTGACTTACTCTCACATAAATGAAATACCCAGAGCAGGGAGCAGTGAAGTAAAGCTACATGATAAGAACTAAAAATTAAATAGCAACTTTCTGCTAGAAGGTACTTTCTCATTACATTTAAATAATGCTAAAAAATCAGGACCTACATATTCCACAACAAAGGAAGCCTCGATCAATGCAACATTAAGCAGCACTTTCAAACAGAATACCCTTCACTAATTCAGACAAGTTTAAAGGTTACTGCAACAGCACCAAGAACTCATTTTCTGAAGTTAGGAAAGATTCTTTACAGCCAGCAGAAGTTTATTGCTGGAACCAGTTTTTCAGGATCACTTTACAACGGGAGCGATGGAAAGGAAGGAGTTAAGAGGCAACACTTTTCAATAGCAAAGCCCTGGGAGATTACTAAAAGATAAGTGGTCCAATTCCACAAAATTATTCTCCTTGTCTTTTCAAATTAAGGATTACAGAAAGTGACAAGTGCCCTACAATATCAGGATTAGGAAAATATTGGCCTCTGAGTTTTTTAACACAGGAAAAAGGAAAGTTATAAACTTACACCAACTATATACCTTGCACTCTGTTTTTCTAATATAAGCACACATTTAAGAAAATAAATTTGTATGGATCATTTCCTCTCCATCATTAATATTCCTAAAGAAGCTGTTAAAGAGAGAGCAAATAAAACCAAACAAACGCTATCAAAACCCCCAGCCCAATCCTTTGTTTTTACTTTCAGGCAGAGTCCATACCTTATGGTTTTACTTTTTTCTTTTCCCTTCGTTGGCATCCTGTTTTGGTCTAGCTGAACGAGCAAATTGCTGAGATTCTATTAAGGACTACAAGTGTCTGGTAAGTAGAAGTCAATTAAGAAAGACAAAAAAGATTACTCGTGCAAATTAGTCCAGAAAGTGACCTTTATCTGTGAAACAATTCCACTACAGTACAAAGTATTATAACAGTGTCTATTAGTCAAAGATTAACTCTTGATACACGGTACAGGAGTTAATAGAGAGCCCCTAAGGAGGACTAACTGGGAATGGGTCAGATGCAAACAAGGATAAATGTTTGATATTTACAAAGTTCCAACCCAGCATGTTAATTCTTAACTTTGATGTCTCGGTATTTGAAAGGAAAAACAGTAAAAGCAGCAGATGTTGGGGTTAATGTGAGTATAAAGAAACTGAAATAAACTATGAAATGTTTAAGTGAAAAATAAGAAAGGATTTTCACACACAAAAAAGTGCTATGCGATCAAAAAGAGACAGGTCCAGCTGAAAAACCCATCTAGAACCACTTACTCTTACAGGAACATTTCTTATGATCACGATTCTGTAAACACACACCTAACCAAGTCAAAAACCTTGTATTTAATTTAAATACAGTGGTCATGCAAGCTAAATTATCTTCTGTATTGTCTTTGCAGGATCAAAGATTTAAGATCAGCGAATTCTATTCTTAAATCACTTTTACTTTCCTATTTCAGAAGAGTTGCCCTTGTGGTTTTTTTTTTAGCTACCATAAATAGTGCACTGTGTTATGCTGACTGGTTTTCTCAAGGCGTTTTTTATTTTGCAGAACACTGTGACAACAAAACTTGGCAGAGATTGGCAGAGACGACGAAGAATATAATGGACGTGCTTGAAGAAAAGGATACAACCACCATGGGTTTTTCAAATAAGACATAGCCATTAACTTCTTTCAGTGCTTTAGCAGCTGCCTTCTCATTGGGAAGTCCAACGAAAGCCTGTCCCTTCATCCGGCCCTCTTTCATCAAACGAATATCAAACCTAGGGGCACAGTGCAGAACTGGGAATTACTCATGTTTAACAAACCTTGCGGATTTCACAGTACAAATGCACAATTCTCATGCTTCAGGTGGGAGAAAGAGCAGAAACAGAAGCAAAGCCTACGAGGAGGCGTGATGTCCTTGGAGACCACTTTGCTTGGGGAAACCATTTACTAAAAGGTAATATTAAACTGCAGGATTGCAGATTGATCTGCAGTACTACTAAAAAGGACATATGCAAAATGATCAGATACACACAATCACCTACACAGTTCATTCTGTGTCACACAGCCAAGAAAAGCAAATCTGGGAATGAAAATTAAAGGCAAAATAATAGGGTCTTCAGTCACTCATCATAAAATAATTCTATTTCTTCATCTTCATAAATGAAGATTTTTAGGTCTAACCCATTTTTGTTTATGCAGAAACACAGAAAATGTAAATATGGTTATTTTTAAAATCCCAGTTTTCAGAAGTGACATAGAAGTTATTATAAAAAGCTTAATTCTAACCAAGTATGAAATGAACTCACATATTGCGTTCCACGTCTGACTGGAAGTCAACATATCTTCCAAAAATGAACTTAAGATCCTGAAATTAAAGTGTAGGTGTAAGATGAATGCTAAGAAAAAGCCCTTTTGATAGATATTTAATTTGCTTGTTTATTTACCTTTTCTTGAACTTGTTTAGCTAAATTCTTCACATATATCCTGCAATTTGGATCACCTGGCTCATAGTTTTTGAAAACAGAATATTTTTCCATTTCTTGAAGACAAAAGAAAAAAGGAACCATGCTTTAGTTCATTTACTTTTGCACACTTGCTCAATATAAAATAATTCACTATACGCTCAATTAAAAAAACAAACACTTATTTAAGCTATTTGTTGCAACAAATCAAAAAGCTGTTACCAGATAATCGATTCTCACAGTTATACCTTCTCTAGAAAGTCTGTCTTTTTCTAGATCCTTTCTAGAAATGAATTCTGATGGTATTTCATCATCCTCCTCTTCAGTTTCCATTTTATCATTTGAGCTAGGAGCGGGAAAAATCCTTCCAAAGCCTGTATTATTGATTTCTTCTGTGGTTGCATAAAGGTCTGAAATTTCAACAAATTATGTAAGTGGTGTGTACCTTTATTCACACCAAAATCAAGAGCCAGCAAGAAAACCACACTCCTTCCAGCAACATTATAATGGAGCAGACTTTGCGAGGCAATTTGAACACACCCTTAAAAATGAGTCTTAATCCCTGGTTTGACAAAAGCACCTGCTCTGTACAGTCCTATAAAACCCCATGTAGTACAAATAAAGGCCATGGCACACATTAGTTGGCATAAAACTTCGTCTTGCTGTTCAAACCTGTATCCATTTTCCCTTCAAGAAACTGGATATTACTGTAAAGTACCAAGAACCAGAGACTGACCATAGCCCTCAAAAAAGCCACCTCATTGTTATCAGTGCCCAGCATTTTTATGGCAGATAATCAGTGCACCAGAGAAAAGGGGTCGGCAATCACTCGGATGCTGCTCTCTAAGAGCTGGAAAAGGAAAATCTGAAATTAGCCTGATATATTAATTTACACCATAAAATACTGAAAATTTGTAACATTTGCATCCTCACATTTAAAAGACAGTGCAATTCACCATACACCACAGAGCACATAGGAGAGAGACATTTAAAATCCTCTGGATCCTTTCCAAAGCTTGTAACATGGGAAAAACAGCAAATACATATATGATGCAACTTGGTGTTGAAAGCTCCAATACAGTGAGGGAAAAGAATTTCCTGGTGTAAATTTCAGGACCCTTTACATACTGAAGCCACATGACTTGAACATTAAATACATTTGAAGTACAAACTCTCTTACCATTTTTTTCTTCTTTTTCTGGGTTTATCTGAAGAACAGCTGGGATCTCAGTACTAATATGAAACTCTATTTTTTTATGACCTACGTGCTGCAGCTGCTCAAAGACATCTGAAGGTGACAGTGTAGGATGCGAGTTACTGTTTAAAACAACAACAACACGTTAATTAAAGACTCAGACACTGATGAATGCATGCTCAAACACAAGATTTCTTCCAGTTAGATTTTATGCTGTTGTTTACCACAAACACATGTTCTCCCATTTCATACATTTCACCCGACAGAGTTTCAGGTGATTAAAACACTGCAGACACAGAAGGGTATGTCTGGCAGTGAGAGCAAAACCAACCATCATGTACCACAGTACAATACACACAGGCATTTACTAAAACCTTAATCAGTAACTTCAGCATGAAAAATAAGTGGCCTTGCGGCTGCTCTCAGCTAGTATATAAAATAAATGAAATTTTTAAAAAATGTAGCAAATCACTTGGAGGAAGCAGGCAGCCATTAGTAAAAATGCATTCACAATCATTCATCACAACACAGAAATACTGCACGGCTGTCTACTGTGGCACAGAACTGCAGTTCTAAGAACCAAACTCATTTTAAAGCAAGCCAGTTTCTCTTCTTCCAGTGTTGTACTTTTAATTTTTTGTTTTAAGAAGCAGTTCAAACAATAAATCCAAATTGCCTCGGTCACAGCTGTGATGTGAAACTAGTTATCTTTTTAGGAAAAGGAATTTCTATTAGTGTGACAGGAAGAGAAACAGAGCTTGAATCAGGCACACTTTAAGGTTGTTGAGCAGACTTTAGTTCAAACTAGAAGAAAATTTGGATTTTTAGGGTAATAAAACCAATAGCATAAGTGCAAAAACCACAAACCTGTGGGAAGTACACACAGGAACATTCAACATGTCTTTAATTCTTTGCTTTTTTCTAACGCCACGCTTCTTTGTGTTTATTGGTCTTTTAGGCTGAAGGGTTGCTAATTCCATCAACTTGGTCATTCTATTTTAAACAAAAATAGAAACAAAACCAAACAAAAACAAAACAACTATGTTTACAGTTTATTTGAAAATACTAATTTTAAAAATCCTTCCCCTCTCCTTAAAGCCCTTGACATAGAACTTTTCAGAATATAACTGGAAAACTAACTACCTGAAAATTGAAGCTGTAACACACGGCAAATCAATATATACAGAGCACTTAAGGACTGACCAAAATCCTAACATGTCAGTGATGCTCTTCCTTTCCCAGGCATGCTCCTTACTGGGACACTGAAGCTGTGAGAGAAGCTGTGATGGCCCAAGCTGAACTTGATTTTATAACACTCAATGGGGGCACTTTTTTCCAAATACAGCATAGGGACTTTCTGATTTACTTCTCAGTTTAGACAGCAAAGGAAAAAGCTGCTTTTTAATTTAGAGTTAGTTTAAAGATTAAAAAAAATACAGCTATGATGTAATTCAGTCCCAAAACTGCAAGAGAATCCTCAGCACAAATATTATCACCTCTAGCATACCTGCTGATGTACAAAGAATGTTCTGGAAGTTGGTGTGCACATACAATTCAGGCTGAGGAGTCAGTTTAGAAAGATGTGGAACAATGAAGACTTCAGAAAACAATCTAATTCCTGCTTCTTTACATCTGCACTCTTCAAGGTGAGTTTTTGTTTAGCTGAATTTTTTTGGACATGGGAACAAATGAAAACTTGCACACCAATAGGCCACTTTCCTTTTCTTACTGCATTTAAACCTGCACTGTCCTTCTGCACTCTGGAGTTTCTCTAAGCATCTGCAAAGATTGCTACACACTCTCTACAAGATGCTACATCTATATACTACAAACATTACCACCTGCTGAAATGGAAGCTGGAACAATAAAACCAGCCCTTTCAGCAAGCCCAAAACCTTGCACATGACTGTAAAATGCATACCTCTCCTTTTCCTCATCATTATCACTTTCATATTCTGATTCATCCCCACTAGACAGTCCTTCCTCCTCTTCAGGCAAAGGAGGCTCTTCAGGAGGCAGAGGTGGGATTGGGGGAGGTGGCACAGGCACTGGTAAATACTCTTCATACTAATTATGGGGAAGAAGTTCAAAAAATTAAATTTCTTGAAGGAAAAAACCTAAACATGTCTTGTTTTCTTAACAACAACAGTCAAAGCAATTAATGATAATTTAACAAGTATTTCCTCCAAGTATGCTTATAGGGATCTAGATAGCATTTTGGTAAACTACATTACTAATGAAATTACTTTTCCACAAGCAAAGAAATCTGTTTTCTGAAGCATAACAGTGAATGGTTTAATTCTTTTAAGTTGAGATGAGAAAAAAAATACAGCAACCATGGCCTTGAATTTCCACTTTGCACTCAGCTTCAAGGACTTTCCTGAGAATACAGTCCAAGCATATGGCTGAAGGCTTAGGCTCCAAAGCCATCTCAGTTTCAACAGTGAAGCAACACTTTGAAACATTCCAGTGCTGCTACCATAGATGGGTATTTCTTTGTTCTAAGTATAATCCAAAGAATTGCTTTAGAAGACCAACATCTACCCAGTGAAATGCAGCAGGATTTGCAATCCTCTAGAAATTTAGCTCTCCTATTATGCTGCTAATATTTTAAAATGTGAATCAATCCTACAGTACTGAAAACATATTTAAAATATTACCATGGGAGGGCGAGCAGTGATTGGCCCAAAAGGTGGAGGAAGATTCATTTTATTCATCAGATGGAGTACCTGAAATGAGTCAAAATAAGTAGGTTTCCATTGAATAAGTAAGTGATAACAGTTCCTTGCTAGGTAAAACAGCCAATCACTCCTGGCAGGTGTAAATCAGCAGTTTTAATGTTCATGAACAATGTAAAACTTGCACTTGAGATCCAACACTAGTAGTCAATATAAGCAACACCCTAACATGGCTAATAAAAAACGTACAGCATCCTCTCAGAATGAAATTCCAAGTACTCAAGTCACATCTAATCAGGAAGAGCATATCCCATTAAGTCTTCAGTGTCAATTAGGTGATCTACCTCAGGTTAATAAAATCTCATTACCTCAGCACAGTAAAAAGCTAAGATTGGTTAACACTATCACAGAAAATCCAAGTTAGTATTTACAATGACAAAAATAATTATTTCTGTGCATAATTAAAAGAGGAAAATTTAAATTTCTTTAATTTTGTACTTTTCCCCCCATTTTTTACTTACCTGGACATAAAATTTGGGCACACTTGCCAAGGCATTTGCTATATTTGCTAGAATTGCACTTGAAGGTGGTGGATACAAATATTTGAGGCAAGAATTGATGGGAAAGGTGAGGCTGAGGAAAAAAAGATTGAAAACAAGACACCTTAACATTACTGGCACCTAATCACCCATAACAATTAATGATTACTAGAGGCTTAACTATTGATTACGTCTGAAGTAACACTGAAATATTTTTAATACCCCTAGAACAGTTTTGGGCCACTTAGAATGCCTTTAACATCAGGGAGTAGTCCCTAGTGCATGACAGATTTACTGGGCTTGGAAATACTGAAAGGATCAAGCCATGCAGGAGCCTAAAGCAAACAGCATGTCCAACCCAAAAGCACAGCAGAGCAGCCTGCACAAATATCAGAAACTCAGTAAATTCAAAAATTTACTACATCCTGTGTGCTAACATGAAAATGGGGGGGAAGGAGAAGGAAGAAACATCAGGAAAAAGAAGTCAGTGATTTTCTGCTGTTAACACTGGGGGAACCTCAGCCCTCCAACCCCCCAAGAAAGCCATGAGCAATGCTAGAAGGCTGTTCTGCAATCCACAAGCTCAAAGCACCACAAGCTCAGTCACTATGCAGATGTGAGGATTCTAAACTTGAGGAACTGAAATTCCATCTTTATGACAGCTCCTACATGCCTGAGGAACAGTAGCATAGTAGTTATTGTTTTGAGCATTTTGTTCAACATTATGTAACACATTTCAAAATAATCTGTAACAGAATAAAATAATTAAGATAAATAAAATCCCGACACTAACCCATGGTTGGGTGCAATTCCATTCTCTATTTTAACACAGTTTGGTTCTATCTTCTCTTCTTCTTTCACTGGTTCTTCTAAACTGAAAATTAATTTAGTCTTAATTAAAACAGGGCAAAAATTAGGTATGCCTAATGTAATATATAAAATATGCATAATCTATTAATAAATATAAAAAATAAATTAGCACAGGTATTTTTAACATCTTTTACCAATTGCATTACTACAGCTGTTACCAATTCTTCATAATCGATACATGAAGATAATCACAGTAGTGACAGTCTTCTAAAATACTTATGCAGATTTAAGTAAGATTCCCTATATTCAAACACTCCTGACTTAAATCCACTCAAAGGAAAAGGACTGAAATTATTTATCACGCACTCTTTTTGGAGAACATAAATTCAAAGGTATTAAATTATTGATTTGTTCATATTCAGGAAGTGGAATAAATAACTTGAAAACTCTAATACAGTATTTTTAATTAAGCACTATCACATAGCTTTTATTACTCATTTGCACATTCCACAGGTGCAAATGACACAGTTCTGTTGGGAGGAATGCAGTCACTGTCCTATAGATGGGAACCTGTTTGTTAAGACTTCCACGTGGTTACAATTTATCCTTTGAGTTACAAGTACTACCAAAGTATCACGACTGAAGAATCCCTTTCCTTGACCACAAACATAACAAGGAAATTACTCTGCACATACCTTTTGCACTTGTCTGAAGCAGAAGGCTGGCTAAGTACCTGTGCACTCTCTTGCTCCTTTGCAAATTCAACAACTAACGTGTGACCCAAAAGTTTCAGCTGATGCAGTCGTGATAAAGCCTTCAAGTAATTACAGAGGAGAAGAGAAAGGGAAGAGGACAAACATGAGAACTGTTTTAAAGCATAACTGTTTTTCCTTTGAGTGGTACACTGGCCATAGGATGCAGGCCCAACTGCTTTAAGCTAAGCCTGTGCTACTGTGGACACGAGAGCTCTGCACTGTTTCTGTCTTCCCAGCTCTGCTTTTAGCAGCATTTCCTGCTGGCAGGAAGGAAAGAGACCAGGCTGCACAGCCAGAACCACTGCACAGGTTGCTCACCTGAACACAGCAGCAGCCCTAACAATCAGACTTTTCACACAGCCTACTAAATTGCTGGAATTTCAAGTAACCAACCTTTTGCTCCTGAAGTACAAACATGCTAAAAACTCTGTCAGTAACAGCTAGGGATTCTAAAATCAAGATCTTAACAGTGGCTCTAGGAAGATCCAGCATTCTTCAAGTCCAGAGCCCAGCAGGCTGCTAACAACTGGCACAAGCACCTAACTCACCACTGTTCACCTTACACAGTCTTTCCCATTTTTAGTCCTATAAAGTGTGGCCTAAAAGAAATAGAAGCAATGCAAAAAAAAAGCCAAACCCAAGTTATATGGGGGAAGTTCTGGCACAGGCTTTTTAACCAGACTAGTATTTAAAAAGCATTATTAGTATAACCTTTTTGGCATACATATCTGCTATTAATACAGTAGTTGTCTTATCAAAGTTGGGCATTCAAGGCAGACTTGGATTGTGAGAATCACTAGGGTTGACTTTTATGGCAGACACAAAATTACACAGGAGACAAGGAAACTCTGCTTGGTTTATAGTTGTATATAAATGCACACACATCCTGAACAGTGCCCTGATCAGTCTCAGCTTCTCTAAATTTGCCAGGCTGGATCAGATAACTTCCACAAACCCCTTTCAATCCACCTTTCCTAGGACTCTAGGAAACACAGAAGTAATGAAGAATTTTATCAAGTCCTGCAAGCAAATCTGTCCTGAAACAGAACTCTCATACTACATCATGCTGCTTTGTTTTTTCCTAGCCCTAAGTACCAGATGATGTGTAAACCACATCAGAGCACTAGCAATTCAGTGCTTTGCTAAAACATTCAATAACAAACTGAATACAAACCTTTGCAGCTGCATTTTCACTGGGAAAGGTGGCAAAAGCAGTATGTTTCTAGAAAACAAACAAAAGTTATCATGTATTTGAATCAAAACCGTAACAGTTTGCGTGTAAAACACTGAGCCACAAGCACTCTGCTAGTCCAAGCTTACATATTTGGAAGTTACCAGATGGGACTTATCTAATTCCCACTGGGGCAAACATGAAGGCCTAGAAACCATTTTCCTTATGAATTTTGGAAAATTACCTCCTGCAGTCAAAATCAAGACATGAGCTCAGCAGTTTGAGAAATATAGGACAAGTGGGGATTTTTTAGTGAGCAAAACCCATTCTAAACTGCACAAAAGTACATATAGATACAGAGGTTTAATTCTCTTCTAAACCAGAAAACTCATTTGAGTACCTCACAAAACATTTTCATCAAAGTACCTCTTATTAAAAGTAACACTCTTCCTGCTATGAAAGTTGTAACTATTGTGCTCTGAACATTTGAATGGTTTCTAATTTCCTCCCTAATTTTCCAAATTAAATCAAATCCTCACAGAATACACCTTTCCAAGTTAATTTTTTTTTACAAAGTTTATCACTCCATCTTGCCTGATTCCGTACTACATGATTCCGTACCCAAAATCATTGCTACAAAGTGAGTATATCTGATATCCTATAAAGCATGACCCTGATAAAATATGCAGGCATCATCTATCTGCAGTTCTGCAAAACAAAAGGCTCTTTACGAAGACTATTTATCACAAAACAAATACAACCATATTTTCGTCATCTGGGGGAAGAAGAAAGCAAACCAGAGATTTCAAGAGAGCTGTGAGCCTGCATCCCTGCCCTCGCCAAGAGGCCCCTGGGCACGGGCCGGCCCAGCCTCGCTGGCCGCGCAAGAGGCCAAAGCCGCGGGCACGGCGCTTG
>NW_005054336.1:5991419-6001235 GCF_000277835.1 Geospiza fortis | reverse complement strand
GCCCTCACCCTGTAACGCGTTAACGCTTAGGGGCTTGTCCTCACACCGAGTCCTAAGGAGTGCTGCTCTCAAAATGCCTTCTCAGCTTTTAGTTGCAGAGACTTGTCCCTGCTTCCCTCCCGTGAACAGCGAGGTACTCAGGTGTGCCTGGCCATGGGAAACACCGCCATAATTAGAACAATCAGCGTGAGCAGGGAAGATGGGCAGATTGCTGTCACCTACCACAGCAGCCCAAGCCTGCCTTGTTCTGGAAGATACAGGCTGCGATCCTGAGAGAGAGTGAAATTCCCGACCTACTGAATTAGCTGTTTGCTGGCTGGCAAAAGCCGTGCCTGTCTGGGTCGCTCTTGCCCCAGGCTGTGTGTCCCACAGAGGCGCAGTGCCGCGCCTGCTGGAGCTCTTGCCGTGGCTCTGAGCAGCCGGAGCACACAGGGACACCCGGGCTCTGTCCCTGCGCTGGGGTGTGCTGGAGCCAGCCATGGAGAAGACTTGCTTGGAACCTGGTCCACAGGACGGGTGCTTTCCACACCTCTCCATACAAAAAGCAAGGCCTTCAGTCCATAAAGTCCTCGAGGCCCCTTTCAGTCTTCCTGAGCAGCCATGACAGACGTGTGCACACTGTGCACCTGCGGGGTCTCGGCCGTGCGCGTTCGGTGGCTGAGCACTGACAGATCAGGCAAAGGCCTGGCCATGGTGGGTGGGCACAGCAGTCTCGTTAGCTTGATCAGATGGCAATCCAAATTCATCCAAACGAGTTTGAGAAGGAGTTGGGTAAAACAGGATCTTCTGAAGGGATCAATGAGAAAAGCAGAAATGTGGGAGCAATTTCTTACGGGATCTGTTACTGCATTTTTGTTGCTGCCATAAGTATAAGCTAGGAAATATCTATGAAGTGGGAAGCAGGTGGAATAATTGACACGATGTGCAAACAGAGCAGTGTATTTTCTCTCTTGATAACACCAGCAGTACTGGGTTTTTTTCTGAGGCTGTTGAAACTTTAAAAGTAGCGCTGGCCAGCCAAGCCAGCTCTGTGTGTGGCTTGTGGTTTGTATAAAGTCCAGAAGATTTTCTGAGGT
This sequence comes from Geospiza fortis, assembly GCF_000277835.1. Lineage (NCBI taxonomy): Eukaryota > Metazoa > Chordata > Aves > Passeriformes > Thraupidae > Geospiza > Geospiza fortis. Next base: position 6,000,159 of record NW_005054336.1, on the reverse strand, counting down.
ATGCTGCTCGATGTGCAATTGTTGCACATGGGAAGATAACAATTGTAAATGCAAGCCTGTGGTGGCTGTGCTGCTGCATCCTGTTTAAATTGGCCTGACTTGTAGTTCACTCCTGGGTAATGACTTCAGAGAACTTTTTATGCATCAGATCTGTGAAATTTTAGGCAAAGCAAAACTTTCTGTTTCCGTTGTGTTCTAGTACATTCCAGTTATTAATGTGCACATCATTCACCAGATGGTAAAATAATGAAATAACTTCAAATATGTTTTCCCTTCAGAACTAAGGAACACTGTTCCCAGTTCTGCTTAGAGAAGGCTGAGGTAACTATGTACTCTTTAGTTACACTGAACAATTGACAAGAACTGTTTCACTTGAAATAACTAATGTCTCAAGGGTCTTCAGCACCCCTGTTCCTCCTAGCACAAAATCCCCCTCAGAAAAAACCTCTTCTAAAGTCTCTTTACCTCGTTAGACCAGGCTGCTGAAGCTGAACACCTCTAGAGCAGAGGTTTAACATAGCAACGTGCAAGTCCAGCCGATAAAAAATGTGCATATGTTTTTTCTAAGACACAGATAGTAAAAACAAAAAAAAATCACTTTCTCTCACCATCAGGTCTATAGTCAAAATATATTAATAACATGTTACCTTTTTTACTTTCCAAGACATTTAATTTGTAGATTTTTGAACAGTAGAGTTCCTCAACCCCAATGCATCATGTTTTTGTGTTGAAATCCGTGGCTTAGAAGTTCTTTGCTTATACAGAGATTGAATGCAAGTGGTTTAGCAGTACCAGTAAGAGTCAGAACTACAGACTTATTCGGGTGGGAAAGGAGGGAGATCCTTTTGCAGCAATCTTGAGTCCAGTCAAAGCCAAGTCCAGTTCCTACTCAGAGCAAGGTCAGTACTGAAATCCAACCACATCATTCAGGACTTTCTCCAGCTGGTGTCAAAAGGCCTTAAGGGTAAAGATTCCACAGCCTGCATAGACAAGCTTTTCCATGCCACATTAACCTTCTAGGTTTTTTTTTCTCCCTTTTTTATCCATTTGAACATGACTATATTTTTGTAAATGTGTGGTAACTTCATGAAGACAAAAAGTCAAATTCCAGTTAAAATGTATTGAGTTGGTAAGAACGACAGTCTGATCTGTAACTATATAAACAGCGACTTGCAGAACTGTAGGTTATGCAGCCAGGGCTGTTTGAGTGGTTCTCCAAGTGGACTCTGCTTTTCCTTTTCCTGAATAGAATCAAAATGTGGGTTGCAAATGCTGTGTAGCACTCCAGTTTCTACAAAGCTTCTAAGCTGCTCTTGTGTGTTTGCATGCATGTGTGTCTCCATGCACATCATTGACTCTAGGGCCTCTGCTGTCATGCTAGGCCTGTATTTCTGCATTAGTGATAAATGTTTCCTTCTCCACAGAACGACTGCTTGCTACTACAGCTTAGATCAAATCTGGTTTTCAGCGCAGAGGTTAAAGTAAATGAAATTTGGTAGAGCCACCTCATAAGGAAAATTGATGCCACATCTAAACAAGTTAAGACAGAGCTCCAGACAAGCCTATGTGAGTTCAAGCAAAACAAATCTGACAACTCTCAGTCCTGAGGCTTTGAAAGCCTGTGGCTCTTTATTAATAATGGCAATACAGTATTTACTGGCCTGCAGACCAGCATCCTATATTACCAGGTCATTGCTGCAATAACAACTCTGTAGATCAAAACTATTGGAGTTATAAACAGAATTAGATGTTATTCAGACTCAGTTCCCAAAGGATATTTTTCCTGCCTAATTTCTTGTGAGCTACACAAGCCTAGCAAAGTGGTTTTTGTTAAGAGTTTTGGAAGCCTCAGGCCAAAATGTTTTGGTTACTGAGGTTAAAAAGAAAACCACCAGAGCAGCTCTGAAGTACAAATGACAACACTACTGGGCAAAATCTGATTTTCATGATGGCAGTTCAGTAACTGTCTTCATATTCATCTCAACAGTGTGATGTAAGAAAGTGCTGTAGAAAGAAGGCAGCAGAGGAGCCCCGGTGAGGCTGGCAGGATCCTGGCTGTCCCTGGTACCCAGGCTCCAGGCATGGGCGAGCTGCATTTCATCCACTGCACAGCCCCAGTGCTTTGTGGGGCAGGGTTTTGGTAGCCAGGGGTTACAGGGCTGTCTTCTGTGAGAGGTGCTGGAAGTTTCCCCATCCAGAACAGCAGGTGCCAGCTGGCCCCAAGGTGGACCTGCCACTGTTTTGCCCAGGACAATGTTCCCCGTCCAGGAGCCTTTGGCCACAGTTCCTGTGCCCTGCCCTGCTGAGGAGGGCAGGCAGAGAGGAGCTGTGCTGGGCACCTGGCACCCAGACAGGGCCAGCCCCCCACAGCTACACAGGCATACACACAACCTGAGACTGCAAAACAATTGCTGATTCCGTAAAAATGACTTTGTGCAAAAAGAGAAAGTTAATATTTAAAGAAGGCTTTAGGTCAGGTAACTGCTTTCCTGACCATAAGCAGCCATTTTCTTTATGCTGTTAATTTTTTTGTCTGAATAAAATACAAAAACGATGGATAATCCAGCAAAAATTCTCCTTTTCATATTTGACCACTAGATGATGCTGTGACTCATGAATGAAAAAAAAAAAAGAGAGGAAGAGAAACAGAAAAATAAATAGAAAAAAAAGATGAAAAAAACATTTCTGGAATCAGAGACTAATTACACAGCTAAATTCATGGTTTGGCCAATGAAAGTGAGCACTGTTTTTGTGCCAAAAAATTCTAAAATGTTACAATTCAGCAGATCTGTTGTGCCATCCTGTTGTGTCCCAGCAAATATCTTACCCTAAATTTGATCATTTCATAACAGAATTTCAAGTTTTCATTGAGCACCAGAATAAAAAAATTAAGGCCTTAGTGTCATCACTTCACAGAGAAGAGTAGCAATAGAAATTGTAAAAATTAAGATAAACATTTCCTAGTACTAACATTCTCTTGAAAACTTAGAGATCAGCAGTAAGGTTGACTGTAACTCTGGGTTTAGTGAGTAATCTGAAAGATCTGGTGTTGCTCTGGATGACACTTGCTTTCTTCATCATCTTTGTGCTCAAATGATAAGGCAATGTATGAAAATCCTGAAGTAAAAGGAACAAAAACCAAGGTCTGAATGCAATTTAGGTCCTTTCAAAGCAGAGAACACTTGGCCCACAAAGTTTTTCTTACCCCTAAAGAAAGTGTCTCATGATTTCTTTTTTGCCACGTTCTCTTTCACGTCACTGTGAAATGCAGAGCTACGTGAACCTACATTAAGCAAAACTCTCACTGCAGCCCAACATCCTTGGGAAGTGGATCCACATCTGTTCACAGGCACAGACAACCCTCTCCATATTCAGCCTGTTGATTTATGGACACCTCAAATCCCTGTGTGGCATTTCAGTCCTTTGCCACAGAAGCTCTGGGGCTTGGAGGTGGAGTTGCAATTTGACATGTGAACCAATTATTCCATTTGGGATTGGGCAATGTCTGAATAACAGAGGATAGAATCCCAGTTCCTGAGGGGTAGAGCTGAGTGCAGGGCTGAAGGCAGCGACTGTCTGTTGAAAGTTGCAAAATGTTTTCCATTACCATCTGTATGGCAGATTACCTTTGTCAAGTGGGCAATTTGCCTTATCTCTCTCTTTGAGTGACCACATTCACACCTCCCTCGGGAGGGGACTTCCGCTGATAACAGACTATTGAATGTCCGTGCATGACTGATAAGAACTATAACATCCCATTGTGAGATGCTCCGCCCAGAGGGAGCAGGAGGACTGCAGCCACATTTTCAATCTGACTGCCACCAACACCCTGGCGGACAGGGTGTCAGGTTGGGTTCTGACTCTGTCAGTCTTGTTGTAGTGGACTGCATTGTTTATGTTATTGGTTTTTTCTCTCCCTATTAAAGAACTGTTATTTCCTGCTCCCATATCTTTGCCTGACAGCCCCTTAATTTAAAATTATAGCAATTCGGAGGGGTGGGGAGGGTTTACATTCTCCATTTCAGGGCAGGCTCCTGCCTTCCTTAGCAGACTCCTGTCTTTCCAAACCAAGACATATGGCTTGTTTGAAATCTTCTGGGCCGTAAAGCGCGACTGTCGTAAAAGCGGCCGTAAAGCGCGACTGTCGTAAAAGCGGCTATAAAGTGCGACTGTCATAAATTCGGCCGTAAAGCGCGACTGTCGTAAAACTGCCGTAAAGGGCGACTGTAGTAATGGCAGCCGTAAAAGTAACATGAAAATTAAATTGTGTGAAGAAGGAGATCTGGTTTCTCACATCCTTTCTTCCCTGCAAGAAAATGCTGTGGGTGCTCTCCAGCATTACTCCACTGTGAGGGAGGGAGATGGGCCCAGCAGAACCTTGCACAGGTAGTGCCTGACTGCACCTGAACTGCAGATGTTCATGTTCAACTCTATTTTCAGCCTCTCCAAGCCTGAGTCCAGCTGTGGCTGGAGCTCAGGGCTGGAGGGCAAGCTGGGGAGGCTGAGGAGCATCCATGGGGCTTGTCCCAGGCACTGCAGGGCAATACCCTGAAGCAGAGGAGAGAACAAACACTTGTGTTCATCCTGCTGCAAGTGTAAATTCTGCCAGCACCACAGCCAAAATTTTTTTGCTCAGCTCCTTCTTTCATCTTCTTTTTTTGTTCCCTGCTTTTCTTTCTCTGCCCAACCTGGCTGCAGGTTGGTAAGAATGCTTTTAAAAATGGCCATTATGCCTACACCACCTCACCTGCTTCCCTCAGCTTTTGCAGCACATAAAAACCTTGGTAAGAGACAAAAAGCCTTTTAATTGTGGTAGGGTAAGGAACATACTGCATCTCTGGATGCACTGAGTGGGATATGAGCTGCCAGCAACACAGCAACCCTCTAGCTTATGTTCTGCAGAAAAAGAGATTTTAGGGAGTGAGTATCAACCACTCATGGCTCCTCTTTATCAGGGCTACTTAAACACTTATTTTGCATTGATTTCACATTGATCCTTCCACTGGTATAACAATGCACCTGCACAGAAATGCCTGTACGTGTGGATCAGCGAATATGTAAGCATGTTATATTCTTCGTGTGTATTTCCTCCCCCCTCTCTGGTTGCTGCTGGATATCTGACACCAGCAGCAGAAGATTTATTGATCTGGTCATAACATATTAAGGCTGCTGAAGAGCAGATGTTAAAAACAGACTTCTTGGCCTATATCAGCCCCCGGTGGTATTGGTCTCACACATATTCCAGTTTATTTATTGAAGCAATTTCTCTTCTCATTCTCTTCATTATCTTCCTTCTGGGCAATTCAGGCACATCAGAGTCAAACGCTTCCAGTCAGTCAATCCTTCTTGGATCATTGTTTTTGCTTTAGCTTGGGCAACACCTGACAACTTTTCCTTCCTGAGAAGGAAAAGCCCATCCCACTGTTCATAAAAGCAGATAGAAATTTATCAGCTGCAAAAATTTATCCTGGCATAAATACAGTGAAAATAAAGGCTCAGGGATCCTCCTAATTTGATACTAAGCAGGTGCATAATGGGGACAGAGAAGCCATCTGAAGGGGGACTTCAATGATATGACCACATAACAGCACCCAAGAGGCTGTGATGCACCACAGGAGCATATCGTGGCAGATGAGGAACCAAACACAGCCCTTAGACCATAAAAATGTTGTTTGTCCATTTTTATTACAAACAGCCAGAGACCTGTGAAATTCACGCAGAGCAAAGGGTTCTTCCTGTGCGGGAGAGCAGCATGGCTCTGTGCACCAGAAAGGTGTGACCCTGGTCCTTCTCCAGGAGACAGCCTTGTCACCAGCCTCCTTAAACACCTGGTGTGCACACTCTAAGGTGAGGGCTCCCTCCAGAATCCTGCAGCAGCACAGGTTTTTATTCTGCAGCTTATTTCTGCCAGGAATAAGGAAGCAATGCTCCTGGCCACAGCTTTGGTGTAGTAAAATCCCGAGGCCCCCTGACACCAGGGCTCTGGCATGAGGAAGCAGAGTCCTGTTCCCAGAAATTCCTCCCTGGATTGGTTCTATCCTCCAGCTGCCACCCCAGTGCCCCATGGCCCCCCTCTGTGTGCTCAAACCTCTGCCCACATGCTTCTGGAGCTGCCTGCTTCAGAAAAATGAAAATTAACTAAGTATTTTCCTAATATCTAGCCAGCAGTGGACAGCTGGACCTGGATGGGCAGGAATTTTTCCAGCTCTCCTAATTTTGTCAGTCTTCCTTTTCTTGCCTTAACCCTCCTGCAGACAAGACAGGCTGGTTTAATCTGGATTTTAGGTGATTTTTTGTCATTCATATGCCATTAGCTCCCCTCATGCTTACAGTAGCAATCCCTGTTCTTAAGTCTGGCATGGTTTAGAAATTATGCTGAAATAATAATTGCAGTAAATTTTTATGGAAAAAATGGGGGAACCAGACAGCCATAAATTTGATAACTCCTTTGAGTACTTAGCAGCAGAAACACAAGTCCCCAAATTAATTAGGAAAAGAAGTGATTAATGATGATATAGATTTTGCATAATGATAGAAAGCCTTAAAATGTACAACTTTTGAACGCTCCTCATTTATTCTGCCTTATTGGCTGCCTGGACAATTGAAGATGAAAGGCCTGGGAAAGACAGAAAACACACATTTAAACTACTGGGTAAAGTGAGTAAAATGATGATCCACTGGCAATGCAGTGACCTTTACACATGAACGTGTCTTTCAGACCCTCTGCTGTTAGTCTTACACCACAGTTGAGCTAATCTAGTATTTCCATTTCAGCTCATAAGAAAGCCTCCCTGATATTCCCATAGAATATGGCTGGAACCAGGAAACATGGTTTCTTCAGCCACTGCTTTGCTTCAGTCATTCTGGTGATTTAGGTCTTTCTTTTTAAAAAAAGAGTATTAACAGACCTGGTCTTTTCCAAAACTCTGGAGTTAGTGAAACTTGAGGTGGGTTGTCCCTCCTAGGAGAGGTGTGGATGCAACATTAGTGCTGGACCTGCTTTCCTTCCCCTCCCAGCCAGTCTGGACCAGCACAAGGTCAAGGCCATCCTGGTGCAAGCTCAGCATGACCCTTGGGCTATTTGGATGGACCTTTGTAAGAAAAGGCTCAAGTTGAAGAGGATTTTCTTGACTTTGGATTTTCATGAGTTTGGAGAGCTGGACTCCTCCCTTTTCCATGGAGCTGGAGGAGTCCCCCATGCCAATGATGTGGCCCAGCAGTGCTTTGCTGTCACTGTGACATTTTCTGAAAAATCCCTTTGCCAGGATTTCTTCTCCTGGCAAGATGAGAAGCCTCAGCTTCCCCATGTTTTGCTGCTTTGGAATGTGATTTGGAGAATTGTTTTCATTTAATGACCAATCATAGCCAGCTGTGTTGGACTCTCTGAGTCTGTCACGGGTTTTTATTATCATTCTTTTCTAGACTTCTGTCTGTATCCTTTCTCTTTAGTATAGTTTTTGTATATAATTTCTTTTAATATAATATATCATAATATAATAATGCCTTCTGAGAACTTGGACTCAAATTCTCATCTCTCACCTTGTCCTGGGGACCTCACATCACCACACTTTGCAGAGATGGTGGCCCTGACTCCTGGGAGAGGTTTGTGGCTCCAGCTCAAAAGTGACCCTCACCTCCCCTGCACAGCTCCATCAGCCTCCTGGCAGAAACAAATTACAATTGTTTCTGGACAGACAAGGAACAGTATTTTAAAGATTAGTTGCTTGACAAATGTTTGCTCAGCTCAGAGTTTTTATCAGCTAAATCCCATCTCCAGCTCCCAGGGAAAGTGCAAGTGCTTGGAGTGACATATAGAACAGCCATCATAGCTGAAACAATCCCCCTATTGGGTGATGTCACTGAAAAAAGGAGGTTTTCTATGGGGTTTATTTGAACAGCTGAACATTGGCATGGAAACTACAGCTATCTTTTTAAGATAAACTGTAAAAATAATACAGTTTCTTTTATGGAAAATGAGCTGTGTGATTGGCACTCTGTACTTGATATAATTCATTTTTAGTATCATCTAATTCAAAGAAAAGTTTTTCAATCTGCTTAGGCTACTCGGAGAAAGACAAACCAAAGGACACAGGTGACAGGGTAGGGACAGGGAGCAGAGGGCTGGAGGGAGCACAGACCCTCACAGCTGTTGGGGCACATGCTGACTGTTCCAGAATTCCTGCACATCCCTTTTTGCCATCACCCCACACTGCTGTCCTGTAAGACCACCGAAATCCTGCTCCATACTCCCTTTTAAAGAGCTGGGGACAGGATTGCCATGCCTCAGCCAGTGGCACAAGGTGGAAGCAATGCCTGGATACATTGTGTGTTCTCAGGCACCTTCAACACCCGCACAGGGAGTGTTCGCTTGCCTCAAACCACTGGGGCAAACCATGCAAGAGCTCAGGTTTTGCTTTGTCCAGGCACAAGCTGACTGTGAAGCAGGAGACCTGCTGGTTTCACTGATGCCACAGGCTGAAATAACTGATTGGCACAGCCCAGCTTCCCCCAGTGACCCAGACCCCAGGCTTGGTTTGTCATAAGGAAGGGATAAACTGTACGTAGGCACTGCTCATAGCTGCCAGCACACAAGGTGGCTGCTCTGGGATACAAGTGGGTGTGCATGGATCAGCCCTGGAAATCCTGCACTTTTAGCTTAGCCATTTTAGCTGGCTTGGATTCCTTTTTCTTTTTTTTTTCCTCTCCAGTGTTTTTGTTACACAGGAACTGGAGTGCTGCA
>NW_005054336.1:5969082-5986188 GCF_000277835.1 Geospiza fortis | reverse complement strand
ACTCTTTCCAATCACATAAACAAAGATACTTTATCAAAAGTATTCCAAAATGTGGAAAATCAGACAGCTGCAGAAGCTGAGCTGGGTCGTGCCACCATCCTCTTGGCCCTGAGTGAGATAAACTCCCAAGGATAAGAGGCAAGGACAAGAGTTAAGACATCGTGTCTGGACACTGAGTGCTCTGGCAAAAGAAAGTAACAAGGACATTGCTGGTGACAGAATGATAACCAAGAAGATTGTGTTACTAAGGGAACAGGGCAAAGGAGTCTGAGTGGAAAATTTTGGACAGAATTTAGAGACCTATAAATACTGGTAAACTGATGCAACAGAGACCTTTGCTTGCACAGCATGGTCCATGTCCCTCAACCCCACAAATGGTGTCCCATGTGAGGAATGACAATTCCCTATCTGGCCGTTCTGGGGATGCCCCACAGAACAGAAGTGCTGCTGAAAGGAAGAAGGAGCCAGCCAGCATCCATCCCTTCAGGTTTTGATGGTGAGCTTTGGGACAGGGGCAGTAATATGTCTTCAGGAGAAAAACATGTCTTTGAACTTATGTCTAAACTTTTAGAGAAGCCCAGAAAAACAGTTGCTTCTCATTCTCTTAAGTTGATTTTACACTGGGCAGAATGACCCTTTAAAGGCCAGCATGGCTTTCCCTGTGGAACTGTGGGATGAACAGGGCAATGAGAGGTGGTAAGATCCCAGCTGGTTTTATGCCTGTTTTTCCAAGAGAGGCGTTCCCTGTCTGTCCATCTCTGTCCCCATCCAGGAGCCTTTGGCCACAGTTCCTGTGCCCTGCCCTGCTGAGGAGGGCAGGCAGAGAGGAGCTGTGCTGGGCACCTGGCACCCAGACAAGGCCAGCCCCCCACAGCTACACAGGCATACACACAACCTGAGACTGCAAAACAATTGCTGATTCCGTAAAAATGACTTTGTGCAAAAAGAGAAAGTTAATATTTAAAGAAGGCTTTAGGTCAGGTAACTGCTTTCCTGAGCATAAGCAGCCATTTTCTTTATGCTGTTAATTTTTTTGTCTGAATAAAATACAAAAACGATGGATAATCCAGCAAAAATTCTCCTTTTCATATTTGACCACTAGATGATGCTGTGACTCTTAATTGCCAATGATACTGTACTGTTACTATTTTGGTTTATTTTATGGAACTCTACAGCGTTTTTTATATGAAAAGCTGGTGTTTTTCTTACATGCATTGTAGCTGTAAGCACATATAGGCTGGTTAGTTTCTATAAAAATCCATATAGATCAGACATCTTAGCAGTAACTTGTTCTTACAACATGGGGAAATTCACATTATTTTTGAAGCTGTTCTTATGTTCTTCTCCCTAGATGCAGATGTGAACTGCTTTGAGTAAAGACTTCTGCAAAAAGGGGAAAGTATACTGAGAAGAGATTTGAGCTATCTAATTCAGGTTTATATTTATAGCTCTTTCTGTTTTTCTGTGCTACATAGTTAGAATGGTGGGTTTAGTTTCAGTTGTGGAATTTATTTTCCTGTGCTTTGAGAGCAGCATCTGGAATTAAGAAGGATATTTCAGTTTAGGAATTACTGCTAAAAATAGGTGATCTTATTTACTTGCATATGCATTATTTCTGTTTTCTGATTCCATAAGTCATTTCCTACTTTTATATTTAGAAGTGCAGTGGTTTGATCCACATTGTTGGGAGTCCTAGCCAAGAGCTCCATTAGACTTCCACACATGACACCATTGTACTGATGATCTTCTCAAAGTGATTTCAAGAGAACAGCATTCTTTCATGTGAGCTAATTATTTTTCACCATTTGCCATTTCTATGAACTCCTACAAACACATTTTATTTTTTGCAGCAGTTCTTCCATCTTCTTATCAGAAATGTTAATACAAGAAGGCTGTACTGATTGCAGGAGACAAGGCAATACTCAACCATCTCCCTTCTGTACAGAAGTGCTAAAGGCACAGCTCCATTCAGGTGATCCCTATTTGTCAAAACCAGAGGAGGAATGAAAACAGGTTATACAATTCATAACAGCTTGCAAGCGAGGTCAGTGCCAGTCAATTCCAGCAGAAAAGAGCTTTGGAACTAGCTTAATATCTGCCTTTCCCACTTTTAGACATGCATGTAGCACACTTCTGCCAGTCAGAGATCTGGATCCTATTTTCAAGATGTAAGCAAGGAAATTACACTCTCTGAGAGGTAAGGAGTACATAAAGCTTGTTTTTCCCTCACTGAAATGGCATCTGCCACTCACACTGGGGTCTGATTGGGAAATGCCTACATGACACTGCGATTCCAACTTCACTGGGATATTGTTCCATCCACAGCAGGCTCTGAGGTGAGGGATAATTCACCTTCATTTTAAAAGTAAGCTTCATTTTTGCAAACTCATTAGCAATTATACCAAACTGAGCTCCTGTCACATAACTGTGCTCTCATTTTGAACATGTTTTCACTCATTTACTTGCACGTAGGCTTGTACAAAATCACCAGGTTGCACTATTTCTGCTGAATACATAGGATAATACTTATTTTACTTCCAGGTGTAAGCTTAGTGTCACCTTCAAAAACACCTGATACTGCCTTCCAATAAAAGATATTATATACTTATATAGGCAACAAGTACCTGAAGTTTAAAACTCCTTAGGAGAAGAACTTGCCATTAAAACTTGCTGAAAACGCTGTGCCACTGTGCCCAGCCCATGCTCACACAGCTGCAGTGTCCCTGCAGTAACACATTCTCATGGGGCAGCACCACAGAAAATCCTCTGGCTTTCTTCAGGCTTAACCAGAGACCAGCCTTTGCTTCCAAGAGACTCACAGCAGTGGTTAAAAACCACTTGTTTTTTTTCTTCTTCTACCCCATGACCAGGCAGTTTGGACCCTTGTTTCACCAATAGTCCCACTGATATCCAGGTACTGTGTGAAGTATTTCTTCAGTGTCGGTAAGATCAGCAGTAAGTATATATACATGGATTTATTCTGGTCTTAAAACTATTGGTATACAACTGTAAGGACTAAAATTCATACAAGAGGCTTCATCACCGTAATTTCCATTTTAAAAACATATATATTTACCAAACTGAGGACACTTATCTTTTAACAGACTCCTATTCTGAGTGATTTTTTTTAAACTTCTTTGTGTCTCAACTCTATTTTTAATGGACATACATCTACTTCTCTGCAAGAATTTCATTGGTGAGAATTTCATTATTCTTGCAGAAGAAGCTTCCCTGCTGCAAAGAGAATTTCCTTTGATAACTTTAAAAGTCTTTTAGAGATTTATTGATCTGAATTACAGCAGCTCACTTATCACTAAGGTTTTCTGTCAATCATGGAAAAGGATAACAAATTTCATATAGGAATGAAGTGGACTTCCCACTTTTACTGCTAAATAGAAAAGCTCAAACAATCATTAATATCTGATGTGTACATCTACACTTTATATATTGTGCCAAAGTCAGCCTAGAGATTGGAATCAGGTCTTATTTAAAAGGAGAAGTATAAGAGAATGAGAGGAGACTATTTTAAGCCAAACAGCAAAACATAAGGATATTTACTAGTGGCTAAATTCTTTCCACTGCAGAATGTCTATAAAATTTACTTTACAGCTCTGCTTCATTTAAGACACAACTATAAATGGTTTTATTTCCCCCTAGGACCTGCTCGTTGTAACCTAATTAGAGTTTTTATCTAGCACGTTATTATTTTGGTTCTACTGAATATGAGCATGACTGCTTTGAAAGGCTTTCAAGTGCACACTCTCCTAAGTCCACTTTCTTCCCCTAAATTTTATGAAACAAATTATTTTCATGTTTATATTATGATATTTCAGTATTAATTATCCCCCCAAGACAAACATTCTTTTTCTAGATAAAAAACTCCGGGCCTAACCAACTTGTTTATACATTTAAGACAGTTATTTTTGTAGTGAAGTTTTAATAAAATCTATGCAGTGAAGCATTGCCTTCATCTGTCTGCTTCCAGAATGATCTGGAAGAGGTCTGTAAGTGAAAGATCATCTCTTAGTAATCCTTTTTTCCTATAAATATTTGTCAGACCAGGCTACCTTAGGCAAGGCCACTCTGTGGAGTTTCATGGTGTCCCAGTGTTACCCACAGAGTGCTCCCTGCGCCCAAAGCTCCCACGGGCTGGGGCTGGGCACTCTGCCTCAAGCAGAGCCCTTTGGGAGCAGGCTGGAATCCCACTAGTCCCATTAATTACTGCCTGGATTGAAGTCTGAGCATTCAGTATAGCTCAGATCAGAAAGCCACCGGGAAAGCTGCAATTTAAATTTACTGTTCATCAAAGGAGAATGTGCAGATGGCATACTCTGTCTAGGGGATCACTGGAATTTCCTACTCGTAGCTCCTTGATTTAGGAGAAAGAAAAACTGCCTTTTTAGTTACTAAAGTAGCCTTTATATCTGCTATAGGGATATAGCAGCAAGATGAAATGGTGGAACAAATGGAAGCAAGGCACTGTTGAACACAGCCTTGAGAACATGGCAGTCAGGAGGCCATAAAAAGCTTTTGACAATCTGAATGACAAATGAAAGTTTGGAAATACGGAAACTTTGACTGCTATGGTTTAATTCCTGTCATAGAAAAAGAATTTGTAATGAACCTGATATCTCAATTGCTTCACATAGTGGGAAAAAGTACCCCAAACAAACCCCAACCTCATATTCAGCACAATGTTTGGACCAGAAAGTTGCAAAAATGAAAGCTGGGGGAGTGGGAAATGAATGATTTTCTTCATGAGAGAGCTGCCTCCTGCTACTGTAACAACAGTGATGAAGCTGCTTTGGTGCTACTTCCAAGAGCTGTGCTGAGGCAGAGCCCCACTGTCCCCGTGTGGCTGTAGTCAGGTGTTGTTGGGGGGCTTTGGTTTGCAGAGGTGTTATTTCTGGTGGTGTTGTGGTTTTTTGATGGTTTTTTTTTCTTTTGCCTCATTTTTTATTGTTGGGTTTTGGTTTGTAGGTTTTTAAAATTTTTATTGTTTGCTTGGTTTGTGGTTTTTATTTTTCTTTTTCCACACGTAGCCCCTTTGTAAATCAATTCATCAGTGTAGAAAATACACCACAAAGCCTGCATGGGGTTCATGAAATCTCCTAGTAATGTTTCTGATACCCCCAGATGGACAGAACCAAATAGCAGATCCTTATTTACATTTTGCATATGCATTAGTTAGTGGAGAAAACTTGTCTGTTCTGAAAGAAGCACATCTGTCAAACACTGCATTTACTGCAGAGCATTCTTCTAACTTATTACTTATTCCAGAACTTTAGCCCAGAAATAAACCAAAGCAAATCAAAGCAAAGCAAACCAAGATGGCATTTTCCTTTCTGCTTATTCAGCAATAATTTTGGCAAGAGAAACTTTACGTTAATATTTTAAAGTGGAAGAGCTTGGGATTTGTACCTCTAAGATTCAATTAAGGGAGAGCTTGGCATTTTATTCCACACCCAACCCCCCACTCCTCCTCAATCCTCTAAGTGCAGTGACCTTTCTTGGATTTCACAAAGAGTATATAATAAATTATTACTCCTCTCTTATAACTCCTGAGATTTTTCTCTCTCCCTTGCACTTTCAGTAAAATTCTTCTGATGTATTTTGTGAAGAAGTGGCCTGAAGAAGTGCTTGATTTAGGGACAGATGAAGTCATAAATCTTCATTCATCAAGGATAGGCATGAAGTAGTTCTACTGAAGACAACTGTCATGATTTCCTAGAGGAAGGAGACAGGGGAATTTGAGAGAGGAGTGAGATCTACAATTAGGAGGTTCAGTGAGAGCCTGAGAAGAACGGTAGGAAAGGAAGGGCAAAATCAACTGGAAACCTGAAGAGAAAATGGAATAGAAAATCAAAAACAGAAATATACAAATAAAATCTAATAAATATTAATTACCACTGCATAATGAGAAGAAGGCCCACACACCAGGATCAGTTCCAGGATTGCCAGGCAGGTCCACAGCACTGCAACAGTCCCAGGTGAAGTCTGAAGGTTGAGTCCCAAATCAAGGAGCTCAGTGGCCAAGGGCAGGTGAGACCAGCACTGATCTAGCCCAGCACCCCTCCAGCAGTGCTGCCCATGCCACTGAAAGCCAAAGCTCAGCTTAAAAACAGCTCCTGGGCCCATGGACAGGGGGGTGAGTGGAGGCTCCAGCTGAGGCTGGTCAAGGCCCTTTAAAGCCTGTTGGTGCTTACACCAAGAGGACACAAGCACAGTGACCTCAGCATTCTGTAAAGCCTTTAAAATGTAACATCTACCTTCAGGATATGAAAATTCGCTTGATAACTAATTGTTACATTTGGCACAAGTAAGTACCCCACCAGGCAATTTAAATTTAGTTGGTGTGCAGCAAGAATGCTTCAAAGCAGCTAAAAAAATGGAGCACATATCAAATGACACTGCTATAGAGACGACACTAGTAACTGGAACTACATACAAGTGCATGTTTCAGTCACCTGTTTTCTTTTGTGGCCTCTCTGTGAACATTACAAGTATGCCTGCTCTGCTGTGTTCCCTGTGCCAGCCCAGGGCTCCTACTGTCCCACCACATGGGGTTTCTGCTTGCTGGTCTGACTGTGAGCTGACCCCACAAGAGCAGGATTCTTTCCCTTTCTTTAACGTGTACCTGAGGTTCTGCTGCTTTTCCCTGCCCTAGAGAGTTATAACACAGAGCACTTTTTACTAGCTTTTCTTCCTGCATTGGCTTTAGGGATCATGGAGTTAGTCTTTGTGAATAACACCTCAAATAGATACCTATGAACATTAATACTTATTGTCATTTTGAATTCAGGGTTTGCAGAGTGCCTAAGTTGGGTGTCTACATGTTAAAAAGGCACTTAGGATATGTGAAAAATAGATATTTTGTGTCAAATTTCTTTGACATTGAGAAGGCCTCAGGAATAGCAAACTAAAAGTTTCATTAATATTTTTACCAAAAAGTTCATTATTTTATGAAACCTTTCTTCTTTTTTTCACTTTGAGTAAGCCCTAAGAATGTGAAACCAAAAGTTTCTCTGATACTTTCACCAAAAGCTTCCTATTCTAAGTATGTAAACTTTTTCTCTTCTTTTTCCTTCAATACTAATAAATGTCATATTGCTGCATGCTGAATCAACTATAAGTATTTCCTGTGAGTTGAATTTTATTTCCGAAGTTGCTGACCTGACTTCTGTGTACAGCTGCATCAGAGAACCATCTGGGAGACATCTGTGAAGCTGTAACATCTCCCAGACAGGGAACATATCCCACAGTTCAAATGCAAGAAGCTGAGGTAACCTTCCACTGCTATGCAAGTGTTCTTTAATAAACAGTAAGCAGTAAATAATAAAACATTGAGCAAGTTGCTTGGATTCTGTCCATAACAGCGCAGAAGACACACCTATTATTTTGGTGACCTTGTATTTGAATACAATCAACAATAGCTCAACATTTGTTGCATATCTGTCTCACTTTTTTTGTAGTCACTGCTTTTAGCTATCCCAACACGCTTCAAGATATTAGTATTTCAGAAAGCAACCATACAATTTTAACATATTTATTCTAACATGTTTACTGGTTCTCCAGCTGTATTTTTAGAATTTATAGTAGTCTTAGTTTCTATCTATCTATCTATCTATCTATCTATCTATCTATCTATCTGTCTGAGCAATGCATACACAATACATAATACAAGAAAAAAAACCAACAAAACTGCCTCAGTTAAAATATAGTCTCCATAAATGCTGAGTTTTAGCAAAGTAGTCAATGGAAAACGAGTCTCTGATAATTATATTTCTACTTTATACCCCAACTCTCGGTAGACAAATTCATGCCTTTTCACTCTAAATCCATTTATTTGACTTGTTTTATTCTAGTATTATGGAAGTGCTCTAGTTGGAAAACCAGACAAGGTGTCCTACACTGCAGACAGTGTAAAGCTCAGAATAAGTTATAATTTTCAAATCCCAACTCTAGGTTTCAAGTTAAGAAAATGTTCTTTTTTCCTTGAGTATATTGTTTATATTGTTTATTAACATGGCCCAAAACACAGTTTTTCTGCATTTAAATCCCTCACCATTGAAGAAGAAAAATTTCCAGTGATTATCACTGAACTGCAGTAATTGTCTCCTGAACTGTACTGCAAAATAAAACTGTCATTGGCACTTAACACTGTGGTTCTAAGGAACATCAGGAATGGCTTTGCCAGCTATGGATGTTACCATCAAACACGTAATTTTTTTAAGTACAATATAACACATAATATAGCCATGTTTCCTTAGCTATCAAGATATGGAAATGAGTCACAGGAATTGTTTTAGTAATTGTATTTCTGTATGATTAAATAAAAGTAAAACCAAAATTAAGATATTTTAAATAGTTTGATATATAAAAGCACTTCTTTTATTACTTGGAATGTGCATACTGAAAATTCATTCAATGATGAGAGAAATAAAAGTAATTCACTGAGGCCTAATAATAGTGAAGTAAAAATGGTGTGTAGTTCTGTATTATTTTACAGCTGGTATTACAGTAAATCAGAGTAAAGCAGGAGTCTAGAAAGCTTTATAGCTTGTGTTGATGCTGCATCACTAGAAAACAGGGGAACAGACAGTATTTGATTTTCACCTTACTGATAATCTCTTCTGCCTCCTGGTTACCATTTAGCTGGAAAGTGTGAGTACAGGAGTGGGACGTGATCAGCCTTCAGCCCCAGCACTGCAATGTCCTGGCCATTCACTAGACTGACCAATCTCCCAGGGTTTTCTTAATTATCTTGGACAGCTGTGCTTTCCATGATCGTTAGATTGCGCTAAGCCACTCTTCTCTGCAGTGTCTAGTACAGGCTGTACTTGTAAAATTTATTTTTAAAACACTCAGAAAATGGCCTCTGCTCTTGTTATTCGGCAAAATCACGCTAGAGATAACAAGTCATCTGAAGTTTGCAATAGGTCTTTATCTTGCTTTAATATAGGATTGAATTGCCACTGAACTTGGCTGCTTTTGCATCAAAAATCCAGTAATACAATATATTCTAGTCCATGCAGGAAAAAAGTTGGTTTTCCCTTCCTCTGTGCTGCAGGCATCCAGAATTGACAGGATATTGGGTTTGTGAGCTTGCCTAGAGTAACGTCACATCTGAGAACTGAGGAAGGCATCAGGAAGCAGTTATCTGAGTGAAACCATACATAAAAGATATCATTTTCTAAAATGTAGCATCAGCTAAAAATCTGCTAAGAAAGTTGCATCTTGCTGATGATTCTCTTTTGCTGACCAGGTACATAGCAACAAAGATCAAAGATGTCTCAGCAATCTGGAAAGAGCTCCTGCAAATAAAACTCATCCATCAAATCCAACACAGTTTAAAGCAGCTGGCTCTGAGACAAGTATCTGCACAAGGTACAAGACAGCAGGAAATCAGTGCCTTAGAGGTGCAAGACAAGTAGTGCTATGGCAGTGAGTTTGTCACAGGCACACTGAGTGTGAGCCAGGGCCATGGACAGGCAGCAGAGCCTGGTGCTGCCACTGTTTATCTTGTTCACATAGAAACAGGAAAGTGCCTCTGACCTGTAAGGTCTGCTCCTAGTCCTTGCATCTTTACTCCCTTTTCAGACCTTCTCTTCTCCAGCTTGCTCACCTTGCCAGGTTGTGAGACCAGGTCTGAAATGAGGCCATGGTCCCACCACTGGAATTGCACAGGGCAGAGGCCCATTTATGGGCTGGGAGACTGAAGCTGCTCAGCCTCATCCACTGTCTATTGAAATATAATAGTTTCCTTCCATCAATTTTAGTGAATTTTTGAAAACTTGTATGTAATTTAAATATGCTGAAGCAATACTTCCTTTTCCATTGTTTCTCTAGAACCTGTCACAGGCAGTTCCAGCCTGCAGGAATTGCTCAGAGACAAGTCAGCACTATCATGTAAAGGGAGCTTCAACTCGAAGCTCCCCATACTGAATATTCATTAGAATGTCCAGTCTAATTCACAGATCAAGATAGTATGAACACATTGAATAAAACTTTGGGGAAGTCCTACCAAAAAAAGTTTATTATGAACATTTTTTTGTATTTCTTTTTCTAATAAATTTTACCTTATCTTTAATATGTCTACCAGGGTGCAGTGAGGTTTCTTTTCTCTTTAAAATTAATTATGTGATAATATTGTAATCTCAGTGGGAATGTATATATGTGCATTAACTTGTCTTTTGTTCAGAATTGAGTGTTTAATCTGTAAAGTGGTAAAGTTTCTGCTTTAATGTTTATCCTGATGGCTTTACACCTTTTGAACCAGCAGGTGATTGTAAATGAAGTGAATTTTTTTTCTGATAAACCTAATTTACCTGCTAAGAAACCTGCTCTATTTAGCAGTGTTTTAATAGTTTAGTGGATCTTACTGACCCTTATTTAAACCCACTCTACCACTGAAAATGGCTTTAAAGAATTTACAGAAAAGAAACAGAATATATTCTAATTTTACTATGTGCTATTATTGCAAAAACTTTTTTTCCATTGGAAAAACTGGCAAAGAGTAACTGATAGAACATCAAAGCATTTCTCATTAAAGATATTGCCAGTGTCACCCAGCCTGTGCCAAACAGGCCAGCAGGACAATGTCCCATAGCAGCATCGCAGGCTTGTCCTAACCCAAAAAGAGACCTCTTGTACCCCTTGGGTCTCAGCCCTGCTTACGGCAGCTGCTGGCACTGCTGGTACCTGGCACAAAGGATTGAAAGCCCAAAGGGGAGGAATGCACAGCAAGTGGGAAGAGAATGCCACAGCAATGTGGTCCAGTTTTGAGACCTTCCAGCCATTTCCTCAGTGAACAGCAGGTCTCCATTCTACTCTGTACAATCCTGCAATATTTGTTTGACCTCATTTAGTCCTTGAAGTTTATCATCCACCAGTATCTGGGATATGATCCTTACCAAGGACATATACAAGAGTCATGTACACAGATGACTCATGTTCATCCAGATTGACAAAACTCAAAGATCTGCTGTTAAAACTAAATGATAAAAGTTTTGAGAGGGAAAGCATTATCATCTGACATTCATGATGCATTTAGAACATCAGCATCTCTGCAGTCATCTGAGTGGGTGACATAAAAATACTTCTCTCTGTCCCTTTTGTTTTATCAAAGAAATCATTGTTATTTCCCATCAGGAAGGCTTTCACTCCATTACAGACAATCATACAGAAATGTATGTTGTAATTTATATATTCCAACTCCCTCAATTTAAGGGTCATATCACATGTATGTATACATATCATATGTGTGCAGGAGAACAATCAGTCCTGTTAGGGAAAAGTGTCATAATCCTCACATTTTATAATATGCAACTGAAGTAGAGTTGGTCTTTGAGAATGGCAGAAAATAATATTGCTGTCAAAATGACAAAAGAGAAATTATATTTCTTATCTAGACTATGTGGACTGACAAACTGTCAGAATTAGTTTTTCTAGTCCACAGAAAAAGAAAATAATACCTGCATTTTCTGATCTTGAATTACCTCCTTATCTGTGAATTTTGGTTATATCAAATCAGGACATAAATGACTGCATTCATTATGATGAACCAAACTTTTTTCTTTTGCATTTTAACATGTTCTAGGAAATTTATTACAGTCCTAATTTTCCTATAGTTGGCATGGTTTGAATATCTGATGACAGTTAAGTGTGTAGATAGATTTACATTGATAAAATATTCTTATTATTGGTAAATAATCTACCCCTTTCTTCCACATAGGAAATATGCTTAGGATAAGGCATATTTCCACTGAAATACATTGTCTTTTTTTTATGTCAGCATAACTACAAGCATTACATGGAAAAGAGAAGCGAGGACTTTGGTTGTGTAAATAACAAAGACCTGATATGCATCCCAAACCTGTGTCTTTTCATAGTTTACTTGGCAAAATTACCTCAAGAGGCAGGAAAATGTAAGCCTGTATTCTTGAGACTTTCTTCAGATGTTTGTCTATTTAAGGTATTATGAAAACCTAACATATAATTTGGAAACTGTAAATGCAATTTCCTACTAGCAATTTGGCAAGCTAACTGTGGCATCTATTGGCAAAGCAAAATGTGCAAGAAGGGGCAAATAAAAGCAAAATGCAGAAGGTAAGTTGATGAGTATGTGAGAGGATCACAAGCCAGTTATGGACCAACACCAAGCTTTTGCTTTAATTAGGGCTCTGTACAAAACAGGATTATGATGATCATAAGGGCTTTGTAATTATTATATGGGGGGAAAATGGCCATTGTGCATACTAGGATTTGAATTCTAAGCTCTGGAATTTCCTCCATGGTTTATATGAAGTGGAAAGCAAACATGGAGGAGCACACCATGATGCCCTGTGTGCCAGGGTTGCCTGCAGTGTGTCTGACAGGGCTGCAGCACCAGGACCTGCCAGGAGAACAAGCCACCAGAAAGGGTGACACAGCCAGGAGGGCATTGCTACTCTTGCCTACAGACTGTTTAATAAAGCCTGCAGAGGATGTGAGCAATGGAAAACATCTGTGTCCACTGACACAGTGAGACTGCTCTGCTGTTTAAAATAAGTATCTCAGACTGTGAAAACACCAGGGAATTATGTGAAAAAATACTCTCACTAAGGAATAGCTTGCATTGTTAGAGGCAGACTTTCAGATAATTTTCACCTACACTTAGGTATCCATCTCAGGTACTTACACTGGGAGCTGAAGACTCTGGGTAGGAAACAAAAATAAGAAGTCACTTTTATAGGACAGATCACACTGTAATATCATAGGGAAACTAACATCTGAATTGGCATCTGAGTAAGGTGATTAAAACAAGCTGACTATGACTGATGTTGGGCACACTGGCCAGAGCCAGAAATATGCTGCATATAAATACAGAGAGGAATGAGAATTCCCCAGAATTTTGAAATAGATTAATTTAGGATGTGTACACATATTGCAATGCACAAAGTGTGTTAGTCAAGTGTATAAGGAATATGCAATTCTTACAAAAGCAGCTGTTGAGAGAAAGGCTCAGGAAGGTACATAACATATTTTGAGTTAGGCTCCCCCACTTTTTCAAAGTAAAACCTGATTTATCAATTCCAGCATGTACCGTAGAGAAGCAAGAGTCTCCTGACAAAGCTGAGCTTATAAAGAGCACGCAAGTAGAGCCTCCTGGACACAGGGATAATCTTTAAGTTGTTTGTGTAACAAAAAGAATGAAAATAAGCCCCATATGTGTTAATATTTTACTGAATATGAACACTGAGTCAATAGAAAGTTGTAATAGAAGATATAGCAGCAATCCCTAACTATGAACTATTGCAGTAGAGAAAAACATTACATTTGTCACATACTATCCCCTCTTTCTGACTGTTTTCTCACTGTGGATTATCTCAGACCACTGGCCAGGCACAGTACATGAGGATTGAGACACTGAGATGTCCAGAGGCTGTCAGCAAGCGGTGCTGTTTCACTGAAACTCTTATCCCTGGGTGGTACCTTGCAAAAGCCACTAAAATCCATGCAAATCACCACATGAGAAAATGTCCCTCCCAACAACACAGTGACTGCCCCACCCATCCTCCTAAGTGCCCCACATCAAAGAAATTCCATTTATGTCATCTAAAAAAGTCCTGCAGCTGTCACTAAGAGCTGGATCAGACGCAGTGCCCAGCTAAGGAAATTCATGCAGAGATTAGTAAGAGATATTCTTTAGCCTGGATCATATTTGTAGCTGTTAACATAATCGTATTTTCTGACCCCAAACCACTTGTGTGGAATTTCAGCAGTGCCAGAGCACAGCTATGCCCCAGCTTTCCTGCTCTGCCCAGCTGGCACCACACTCCAGCCATGGGCAGAGCTCCAGTCAGTGTGGGCACAGCAGCTCTGAAGGATTGCCACACATTACACTCATTTAATGCATACCCGTGCTACTGCTGCAGCAGAAGTGGGAGCAAGGAAATTCTTGTTTCTGTAGTTCTCTTCATGCTCAATTTGGGTTGAACAACAGCAAGGGCCACAGCACTGCTCCATTCCTGACAGGAGTTAATCTGGGCAGGGAGGACACCAGCACCTCATTAAAACAATGACATTTTTTAAAGTTCTTTTCACAAAACTATCATTTTATTATGAAGCAGCTCACACTCTACAACATGTATCACTTAGAAACTGTGAATAGAATATAGTCTCTTTATTTTAGATATTCTCTGAGCTGACGTCTTCATCAGACAACTAAGACATATTCGTAGAAGCAAATGTATGGTTTTGTAGTAGATGTGTTCTGTAAGATTTCACTGCTTATTTAACACTTAATAGTCCACTCTATACAACCAGTGCATTACAATCTCTGTATTTTTGCTTCAGAATGATCTTTGAGCTTTTAGAAAACACTTACTTCTCTTTGTTTTCTCCCCATCTTCGGGGCATTTCCTCTGCTTGAGGAGAGGTCTGTTATTTTTCTGTTAGGTGGCTGAAGAGGGGCACAGCCACCCCCACATGTCCAAAGGGCAAACCCACAGCCTTCTCTGTGCTCAGATGTCACTGCCTTTGGGACTACAACTTCAGTAATCATGCCATGAAATCAAAGGAACAGTTTTGTCTCTTGTTTGAGCAGCAGAGTAATGAAATTGTTTGCATTTTCCATGATTACCAAGAGCTATTTACGCCTCATTTCCACTAATACACTTATTAGTTATTAATCAAAAATAAGTAATAATTTGAAGCACTCATAAGATTCCATTGCATTTTAAAACAGGCCTCAGGCAATTCCTCAGTGCTTCCTTGACTCCATTTACATACTTTTCCAATGGCCAAAGAGTACAAGAAATGTCTAACAAGAGGAGACCAATTGTTCCATCTTGTTCACCACTTTGCACCCTGCTAATGACAGGTTTCAAAGGAAAAGTTGCAAGCAATATAAGACATAATGCTCTAATAAACACTCCTGTCTCTGTGCAAGGGAAGAAACATATTCCTCAAAGCCTCAGGATTGACAGATCTTATTATAAGTTTTGTCCTAGCTACTGCAAATGTTATTCCTGTGGAGTGTGATTTTTAATCTGCTTTTGCATCTGTCAGAATAGAAGCCCATGCCAAGCAGTCTCATAGGTTAATTATATGTTAGACACAAGTGTTTATTAGCCTTTCCCATATCTAAAAATCAAAGGGCAGATTCTCCTTCTAGGCTGTTAACTACAAGGATTGTAAGCAGATATAGAGCAAAGGCAACTTCATTTCTTCAGAGACAGAAACAGCTGGAGTAATTCATCATTAGCCAAACTCATGTTAAGGAAGCCCCACTAACTCATACACTCAGGATCACATTAATGAACTCACCTTCAGATTTCATTTACTGATCTTTCCAGTCTACCAGGAAGGACTGTATAGATGACTGGAGGATTAATCCGACTTTTCTTGAGTTGACTCCTGAATGGGGTGTACATCTGCCAAGAGCAAATATTACATACAGTTATTTTTGAATTTCTGAATGTGTTTGCACTGGGAACTGACAACTCTGACATTTTCTGTGGCTTAAAGAAAGAGAAAATATTTAAAACTCTGTGAGTTTGCACGAGATATATTGTTTCTGTCACAAATTTCTTGCATAAATATGTACTTTGTATGAGATTGTAGTAGGACTATTAATGTTTGCTTTTGGCCTTCCCATATCTATTGAATATCTGTGTGTTTTTACCAGCCTCAGGTGATCTGTATCTTCCAAAACTGCAAACTAGGAATGTTTCAGTGTTGGTTTTCTTTCTTTCTTTTTTTAAAAGGACATCTTTTCAGTATTTTGGGTTCATCTAAGCAGTTCCATTCTGTTTTGAGTCTTCAGAAAAAATATGCAAGGATAGTCCTAATGGAGCATGAAAGACAAGAATAAGGTTCCACTTTTCAGCAGACTTGGGCGGGTCATGTGAATTCAGGGGTGTACAAAGACTGTTCCTCTTGGCTTTTCTGGCACTGCAGTTACAGAGGTGGAAGGTGCTACAGCCACGTGTTGCTCTTGCAGTGCAATAATGGCGTCATTGAGAAGTGAACTGAAATTTATATCCATGTGCCAGTTTTACAGCCTTACTGTAAGCTTAGTAAGCACTGCTGCCTCCTTTGACCTCTCTGGGGGATCTTCTCTGGATATAAAAGGAGCTTACGGAGTCTAGGCTATGAAAACTCAGGGCATTGTTTATAAATTATTTATCATGTCACTAACAACATCTACTTCACTGTTTGCATCCTCATGCACTGAGGCTGGCAGCTCATGGGAGGCTTGATCTCATTAGGGCAGGTTGTCCTAGCAAAAGTCATTGTTAACATCTGCCCAAACTACCCATGGGAATAGCTTCTTTCTTCCTGTTCTTACAATGGAAATACTGCTATTCCCTAAAAGGTTGTTGGTTTAGCAGCACGTTTCAGCATGATGATAGAAGCAGGCAGCATGATGAGTCATTCAGGGGCAAGACAAGCTTCCCATCTGGGAAAGACAAATTCACTAAAAAGCATCACAGAAATGTGTTCTCCAATCATGAGGCATTCAGCGCGATCACAGCCTAGAAAGTACTTGGCAGGGATATTAAACCCTGAGTCTTCTTCAGGGCATTTTGCTATTGATCATATTCACCTGATTTATTAACGTCTGTTTGGAATACCATCATTTACTTGTGATAGCTCTCTCCTGATACTAGAAGTCACATAGGTGAAAGAAAGAATCCATTTTAAATATCTTCGATATCAAATCAAATATAGTGTCTGATGGCATTAACACTACCTTCCACATACAGAGTTAACCACACAGCACCATTTCTAATACTCAGGGTATTTTTTTTTCTGTTTACTTTAAGCTTCAACTAATTCAGCTGAACCAAAGAGAAGACTCTTAAATCATTATCTTTCCTTTATGGAGAAGGAAGAAACCAGGTGTGTGAACTCCATGGCTCATCACTGTCAACCAAATTACTCTGAAACTCCAGCAGTTAACTCCTTATTTATGGGGATTTTAAAATATCGGGGCGGGGGATATTTTAAAAAGTTTTTTAATATTAGAAAATCAAAGATGCCATTTACCTCCGGCCTTGGCAGGTGCGATTAGGCTGTAAGTACTTCGCAGTTCCGAGAGCCGCCCCGCGCCGCGCCGCG
>NW_005054336.1:5965613-5969072 GCF_000277835.1 Geospiza fortis | reverse complement strand
CGCCCCGCGGGAGGGGGCGGGGGCCGGGGCGCTCCCAGCCCTTCCAGCATATCCAGTCTTTCCAGCACATCCAGCGCTCCCAGCACATCCAGCCCTTCCAGCACAGCCAGCCGCCGCACCGGGACCTCGTCACTGCGGGTGTTCGAATATAAAGAGGGAAAAGCTGCTTACTGTAGCGCTGGCCCGGTGTCCGAGCGCAGGGACACAGGCAGGGTGCGGGGACACAAGGCAGGGTACTGGGATGCGCTCCCGGAGGTTTGTGCTGGGTACTCTTCCAGTTTATCATATTTCCGATGAAATCTGCAGTTTTGCAGGATCTTACCTCCGCAGGAGCCGGCCAGCTGCTGCCCTCGGTGTGAATGCGGCCCTGGAGCCAGGAGCATCCCGCTCTGGAGGCACGGAAGAAGCGGGGAGGGGAGGGGGGAGAGCAAAAAGCGACTGGGGGCTGCGGGAACAAAGAGCTCATCTTTAGGGCTTCATGCAGCTGAAGAGGAGGTGGCGGGGACCTCCTTTACCATTAACATTACTAAACTATTTTAACACTAAAGGCAATCTGTCATTTTGAGTAAATTCTCTTCTGCTTCTATAAACACAGCCGTAATCAATTAAAGACCTACTTGTGAAGGAGCCATTGTGTGCAGCCCCATTCAGACATTGCTGAGTTGTCTTTTAGACAGCCTGTGGGGAAACACTGGTAAGGTGATGGGAAAGTTCAAAGTGCCTAACTTTTCAATGTGGATTTTGTTATTGAGACTTTTTTCTCTCTCTTTTTTTTCCATATTGCTTATCACAGCCAGGGTGAAAAATGGATGATATCTCTCTCTGCATTTAACATTCATAATGTCTTCTGCTTGGGAGGTTTTGCAAGTATTTAAAATTATTCTCTAATGTAATTCCTTGGAGGACTTCTGCATGGCAGCAAATCAGTTATTAATCTGAAAGTATTGAAAGCAACAAACAAATCCTATAGAGACTGTACATCCATATATACATATTTATAATTATGCACATGGGCTCAGTTCCTAACACATCACACACCAGTCCAATACAATTCTGTGCAGTGAAATAGAACCTCATTTACAACAGTTTGAAGATGATAATTGCTGATACAAGCCCTTCAAGAACTCAGAGTTCCATTTCATATTGAGAGAAACAGTCCAAAAGTTCACTCCAATGACTCTGGGTTTTTATTATCTTTCTATTGCACTGGATCACCTGTGTCTTACGAGTCTGTGAATGTCACTAATCTTTGAAGAAGCAACCAAAATAAACAAGGAAACTTAAACTTAACCTACGTTATTTTATTCTCTTTCATTTCTCTGAATGAAGGAAAAGGGAAGGTTAAACACAAGACTGTGTATAAGGAGACAAATTTTTTACCCTTGTTTTATTAGGTTGTTTCCTCCCCCAGCATGGATTCCAGGGACATGAGAATAGAAAAAATGAAATACAATTTGAGTTTAAAAATTTGCCATTTTTTTGTGTTTGCATTAGAAATAAATGTAAAGAAATTTTACGAATGGTCTCTATTAAAACAAACAAAAAAATTAAGAGTAGATATTTAGAGATACTTGTGAAAAGAATCCCACCTGTAGAAGCTGGATTTCACGGGGCTTTCTGATGTAGTTGCTTTTGGATCCCTTGTCAATCTTCACTGCACAGTCAGGGGGAAGAGCCTCACAGGAAAATTATATTTGTATCACACTCTCGAAATTCATAAGCACACTGCCTGGGGATTTAAGAATGACAGTGCCTCATTCCAAGGAAAATCACCTAAAATTACCATTAGGCCTTGCAGTCTTTTGACATGGTGTAAATTATTTTGAAGAGACAGAAAAAAAAAAAAAAAGAAAGTGTGAAGATCATAAAGAAATTATCTTCCTTGACAATGACAATGTAGTGAAAAATCATAGATTATGAGAAATGTACTTTCCTTAGGGTGCCTAAGGAAAATGAACAGTAGCTTTTTCTAGGGCAGTGGGAGCAGACTGAAGCTCAGTCCTGTGCTACAGCAGTGCTAGCCAGCAAACCTTCTTAACTTCATTTTTCTTTGAATGACACTTTTTTGGAAGTTATACAGGAGAGCCTTGGTGCACATACCAGGCACTCTGTAGATGAGTCAGGACACCTTAACTAAATCTATTCATTACCCTGTCCCCATTGGGACAGGCAAAAGCTGCCAATTTGATGTTGGTAATGTGGATGCTGCATTAGGGAATTGGCTAAGCCTGCCAGATTTCATTCCTGAACTTTAGCAGCCACAAAAGAGTATTTCTCTGTCGTCTGTAATTGATTCAGAGCCAGGTCCCAAAAGGACAAGCTTCCTTTTGTGTGCCATCTATACCAGGGTCTAAGGACACATAGTCCTACTACTTCTTTTTTTTTTTAGTTAGATCACAGGAAACCTGTTGAAAAAGAAAAGAAATAAAATCTGAGTTGTCATAAATTATATTTGTGAGCTTTCTAAGATAAATTATTTATTACCTCTATTATTACATTCTGGACCATACTTTCAGAAAACAGTCACAGTCAGTTTATTATAATCTGAGTATTTAATGTCAATAGTGTTACCATTTGGAGATTAAATGAGGTCTGAAACCAAAACAGAAAAAATGTATTTGTACAAAAAATAAATTTTCCTGTGCTTCAGCTCACTAAGCACAGTACTTATTATCATCAGTTCATATTCAGGTCAGATTCTTCCTTCCTTTGAAAAACGGGTTGAAAAACCCTTTGAAGACTTTTGCCATCTTCCCCTTCCCCATCTGGTTACAAATTTAATAATATTATTCATTATCACTTTGTGTTTCACGTTTGTGTTCTGCATCTACTAGGCATTGCATTAAAGATTTCATGACAGTAACTCAGATACTGCTAATAAGGATTATTAGCATCATCAGTCCATCCTGGCAACATTCTCAACTCTTTCTGCACAAAACATCCCAGAAATTTAACAAGATATTAAATTTAGATAGCAAAATTGTGGGCTAGTCCCAGTATATTTTTTTGCCTGTGTGCTCATGTTTCAAATGGTTTTAAAAACACCAAAGTATTCTCATAGCTTCTATTCCCAGTTTTCACCCTAGAAGTGACTTTGAATTTGTTGAAGCAGGCATCATCTGTCTGGACCTGAACACATTCACTGTATTTGTTCCTTGTACTCAAATACAAGAATAATCCACTAGAAATGTTTCCAAAATGGTCACTAAACACAGCCTTACTCACATGAAAGCACACGAGTGCTCCAAAGGCTTAGGACAGAGGTGAGAACAGAGAAGCCTGTGTATGGAGGCTGATCCCAGTTCAAACCCAGTGGTGCAGGGGTGAAACCTTCCTTCTCCTTCTTCTCCTTCTCCTTCTTTCTCCTTCTCCTTCCCCTTCCCCTTCCCACCCACTCGGCAGGGGAAGCAGAGGAACCCAGAAAGGGCGAACCCAGCCACTCTAAATGTTCAGAGGCTT
>NW_005054336.1:5961270-5965581 GCF_000277835.1 Geospiza fortis | reverse complement strand
CATTCCTGGGAAACAATGGCCCTTTTCAAGTCACCTCTGAAATTTCTCAGGTGAAGGGAACAGGGCAGTCATTCGATCCCATCCACGAGGAGCCTGTGAGTGCTTTAAAAAGTGAAGACAGAGTCTATCATGGAAGCACTGGCAAAACTGGTTAGTGGCAAAAAAAGGCAACCTAGACCACAGCTCAGGAGACCCCCATGCAGCATTAATCCATTTGTCTTTTACCTCATGCCACAATTTGTCTCTCAGTTTTTTTCAGGGTTGGGCCACTCAGCCCACAGAGCTCAGGAACAGCTCTCCAAGCAGTGTCCCAGTGCTTTGGAGCCATGGTTTTCATGCTTCTTAACCAGAGCTTCACTTGGAGACAGAGCAAGTTAAAGGCAGCTGTTTGGGCGTGTGGTGTTGGGTATGGAGAGCGCTCAGAAGGCACACGTGAATCCAGGCCTTTAAAATGTCCTTCAGTGACCTCATTTCAGGAAGCATAGCACAGCCACTCCAGCTGATTTGTTAGAACAAGATCAAATTCACTAGAAAACATTCAGAATGGGATGTAGGAGTGCTGCCTGTGCACTGATAACACAGTGAACTCAGAACATAAAAACGTTGGATTTGCAGATCCCCTTACTCTGAACATCCAAATACAATATTCTGAAGGGACACAAGGGCTCTCAGTTCTGTGAAGACAGCTACACAGGCCTCTCAGATGATTTGGTAAATATTCAGAATTCTTAAGCTAGAATGTGTCACCAGTTAATGTTATAGGGGATTGTTTTCTTTACATAGTTAAAAAATGAAAAAATGAAAAAATCCCAACTGACTTTCAGATGGCAGTTGTTATATTGAGAAGTATTTTACCTCTCAAACTCTAAGAACTTTTGCACTCTCTGCCACCAGCATGTTATAGGGAATGTTATGCTTATTGAACTTTCTTTAGGAGAACTTGAAGGTTAATTGAGTTCAAATTTGAACTGCTTTCTGAGAGCAAATCTGAGGGAATCAACCAGGTCATTTGATATGCAGAAGTACCAGCAAGGGGGCAATATACATCCTTGAGACAAGCTAAATAATGTCTGCCTAGTAAGAGACCAATATTTCATACATGAGTTAAGCCTCTGACCTAACTCATCCAGGCAGGGGAAAGTTGCCATGATTTTATTCAAAGTTGATATCAAAATTGCTCTTTCCTGGTGTTACAAGGGGAAGCCTGCTTCAGTGCTTACTTCACTTCCTGTCTTTGTACCATAATGAAGTGTTCCCCTGCTTTTCTCCCATTAAAATATCCCTCTTACTGCCAGGGAACAGATTCTTGCAGGTCAGAATTTAAATTCTGTTCTTGGAGAAATGAAAGTCTACCTTTTTGGTTTTCGAGTCAATGTCATTAACAGAACAATTCCCTTTTTTCTTATGAAAAAGTGAAGTGGATGTGTAAATCAATCCAGAAATATTTATAGAGACAATGGGGAATGGTTCATGTGAAAAAGATAAGAAGCCTTTACCTTGTGTAATATCAAGAGGAACTGGGGTTAATTTCATACGTGACATGTGGAGAACATTTTTTCATTTGAAGTCCATCTTGGTTTTACAACATAACTGTTTATATGCATTTCACTGAAATGCTGAAAACAAAGTGGACTGTAACCTTTGAGAGGGCTTTCTGAAGGGAAGCAAAAGTTTCATAACTTATTCTTTCCATCCTTCATTTCCTCTTCCCTCACTGCATACATGCAGAGGGGTTTTTTAAAATTCTTTTGGGCAAAAGCACTAGGTCAGAGATGTTCCTTGGTGCTCATTGCTATGCAAAGAACACTTCTCCGTACCTTTCAGTAAATGTGGGATCATGGGACATGCTGCCCTGCCTCAGGCCTGACAATTCAGGTCAGAATGCTGCCAGGCCTACACTGCAAGTCCAAGCAGTTGGTTTTGCTGCTGTGAGGGTACCAACAATGCCATCAGTGGTGTTTATGTTCCCATTGCTAAATACCTGTACAATTATTATATTTGGTCTTTTTTTCCTCAAGCTCTTCCCACCATACTCTAGAATTACTGTAAAAGATCTATCAAGCTCCCTGCCTATGTTCCTGGACATGCAAAAGCTGAAACTCATACTCCAGGTTTCTTTGCCCATTCCTGGCAGTGCCTCCACATCATCAGGCTCAGCAGCAGAACTCACAGGAGAGGGACCAGTCAGGGGGAAGATTGTTTTCCACAGACACTCCACCCGTATGGCAGAGAAACAGAGCTTATTGGCACCAGGAAGGACACGCTGGTGGGGAGCTCTCCTGGGGCAACTCCTATGAAAAGGCTGGAAACAGTTGCAGAAGTATGTGAGGCAAAGAATGTTGTTGGAATACTGTTTTTTAATTATTTTTTTCATTTTTTTAGAATTGTATTTAATAACTACAGTATTGGATAACACAAAGGACTTTAGAATTACTGGAGTGATTGCTCTTTTGGCAGCCTTGGTCTTGCTTTACCACAAGAAGCCCTCAAGAACTCTCCATCATTGTCACACCTGAAGTTCTATTTTAGTTTTTCTGCAAGTCTCCCTTTTAGCACAGAGTTTGAACTGTTGATGGCTTGTGACTTTGAAAAAGCCAGGAGAACCACCTTGGTGTTTGGGTTATCATTAGTCCCATTCAGTCCCTTTATTTGTATGTGTGGAAGTTGTTTTTTCTTGTTTGCTGGAACTCTGTTTCACCACATTGCTGTTTGGGTTGGCAGTGCTATGCTTTTTATTAGAACAAACAGAGGTCCAGAAACTGATGAAATATAAATAGAAGGTTCACTGTAGTCTACTCTTTTCAGGGAAAATAAACATCAGGGGGTGTTTAAAAAAAACCCAAATAATTCTGTGATATACCTTCCTGATTAGCAGCTAAAATCTAAATAGCACATTCTTAGAGGTAAAACTAACCAGAAAGATTATGCTGCTCTTTGCTTAAAGGAACCTATTTATCTCTCTATTTTTATAATTTTCAGAAGTTTCCACTGCTTCAGACATGTGAAATTGATTATATCTGGCTACAATGCTATATGTAAGCTTCATCAATTGGAAAATTAAATCCTCAGAATTCCTCCAATCAGGTTTCCTTTTCCTTTTCCTTCCTACACAGTAATAGAAAAGGATGTGTGGGTTTTGTTTGGGTGGTGGTTTTTTTCCTTAACAGAAAGAAAATAGTTTTAAACAGGCTATGTTCAAGGTTTTATAGGAATTTCAATGAGGAAGAGCAAGACAAATATCATCAATGTTATCAGTGGTAACTTTGGCAGAATGTGTTGTCCGTTAGTGCTCTTGGTGAGACACACAATGCCTGTCTGTTAGCACAAAAATGGATATTTTCCTTCTCTGGGCTACCCAAAGGCAGCTATTCTCACTTTTGAGTGCCAGACACTGTAGATGGGCTAAATTGGTAGTACCCACTCCCTGTAAAGCAAACCAAAATAGCCACATGAAACCTGACCCAGAGAGAAGCTCAGAACGCCAGGGCTGAGTGTTTGCTGCTCAGCCCTGAAATGTGCCCTCTCTTCCCCACCTCACACCCTGCTCTCCCCACTCCTGGACGAGTAAATAGGGCCATTCATACAGAGACAGAGAAAGAATTCTGAAAGTTATAAAAAACCCTGTATGTAAAGATGCCTCCTACAGTGCTAACCACGACACTAATGATGAAAAAGGTCCACCCTACATGTGCAAACTGGCATCCTTTTTACTGTACATGGGTTTTTGTGGAATGTAGGTTTGCTTTTAATGACAGTATTTCATCAACAGTGAGTATTTTTGCTGTTTTTACTAGTTCCCATTCACATTTGATTTCCAATCCCATAGGTCAGGATTAGATAGGAAGCCTTGAAAAGAAAAACCCGTCAGAAAAATGTAAGAAAAACAGAAAGACTGGAAGAGTATAAGAAGTATTTGTTAATTCTGAGCTCTTGGTACCCCAAGGAAACCTGTTAGAAGAAGTACACTGGAGTTTTACTCTGACACAGATTTTAGGCCTAGAAAGAAATAGCAGGATGCAGCTGATCCACAGAGCAACTTTCATCAGTTCCAAGCAAAAAACATCAGACTAAAATCCTCTTATCCCCTTGCAGGAATGAAATACATAAACAATCTCTGAATCAATTTAAGATGTTAAACAGTCTCACATTATTAGAAAAGCCCATGGACCTTTTGACTGAATATTCTTTGTCAACAGCAGCAGAAATTGACTCATAATTAATTAAGTATTGGAGACCCTTTCTTTCCAAAATAACTAGCATAAAATTTAATCATAATGAAACTACAAAGAAAGTTGCATTACTGTCCAAAAA
>NW_005054336.1:5933555-5961244 GCF_000277835.1 Geospiza fortis | reverse complement strand
AGGAATATGGTAACAGTCTACCAAATGACAATCAAATTCTACATTTCTTGCTACTTCATAGAACAAGTAGCATATATTTGAAAAAATGACAAAAGTACATTACTGTTCATTACTAATGGCATCTCCCATCATAAGCAGGCCAGCACAGACCTAAAGAGATCTCTAATTTCCATGATATTATTTGTTAAATACAATCCTAACATCAGTCAATTTATTTGTTGAAAACAAAAAAAACCCCAAACTTCTTTCTTAAAGCTAAAGCCTTTCAAAGCTGAGCTGCAAAGAATTAAGAAAAGTTGGTTTTAACAGAGTGAGGACTACAAGAATTTGGGTGGCCTGTTTATTCCCTTCTTCTCCTCTTCTTCACAGTTGTATAGCAGCCTCCCATTGCAGGAGGGGAAGATAAAACATTTTCTGGTATTGATAAAACTTTTCTGGTATTGATTCCCTGAGTCTACCCAGGTTTCACAAAGCCCCTTCAGGAACCTTTCTCAAAGGTCCACTGAAATGGGAAATTAAATAAGCTTCCCTAGATTCAAATTTCTCCAAACTTGTAGGTGGAAATACAACAAATGCCCTAGGAAGTATTACATTATGATGTATTCAGTTCGTTATGAAATTCCCTTCAGGGAGAACTCTGTGGGCAGTCCAAGTTAGAGAAGAATTTAGGCTCCTTTTCCTTTGTCAAGTTCACAGCTGGGGTTTATAGGATTCTGTGATAACACTGCAGCAGAGCAATCAATTTCAGGTACATAGGAAACAGGAGAGTTGATTGAATGGGTGTTGAAATAGGATCAGAACACTCCCTTAAAATACATTTTTAAATTCCATGGGCTCCCTTCCCACTTTGTTTGCTCCTCTACTTAATCCATTTTATCAAAGTCATAAGCTTAAATTAAAAAAAAAAGGGGCAAAAACTAACCAAACAAGCAAACAAAACCCCCACAGACACTGCTATTCTTGCTGTGCTGATAGTGCATTGCTGAGGAGTTACTTGTCTCTGCACAAACTGGGGAGATGCAAAGGGAGCTTCACTAACTGAGATGGTAAATTCGTAACTCAGCCTTGTAGATGCACCTATTTTTACTGCTAGGATTAAAAAGTGAAATTGATACACTGCTTTAACTTAATGTTTAAGATAAAAAGCTCCCAAGAGTTCAGAGAAGGCGGTGGTAAAAACCAATGTCCAGAGAAAAGCCATTCCTCAGAACTGCTCTGTGGTAGAAGCCACAGCACGGGACCTTTTCCTCTGCGCTCAGGCTCTGTGTGGATTCCGTCTGGGGGATGGCAGGGATGCCTCATCCAAGGCTTATTTTGATGCAGCCAGTCAAAATATTCCAGTTCATTTCAAGGGGCATATTTTAGAAGGAGCCTCAATAACCCCTACAAATCTCTAATGTCTGGTGAGATGTTTTCAGTCTGCTTCCTCACCTAATGGCAGGCACATCACATGGACCTTTATCTGCACCCCTGTAAGTTAGTCCTCTTATCATTTCCATGCCTTGTCAATCTTTTTTTTTGTTTAAAGACTGAACAAAGATCTTTCTCTCAATTTTTAAGCAGTATTTCCAGATAAATATTGAAACACACACCATATGGATAAGGTCTGTCCTTCTGTCCAAAGTATATTTGGGGCCATACTGTGGGTGTCACTCTTTGTTCATCTGTGACCTCTACAAGATTTCAGAAATAAATTTTCATTATTTGAATGAAGAGGCAAAAATACAATGACACTAAAAGTCTTCAACAGCAGTTCATTTGTACAGCTTACTAGCCCACTATAAATCATAAATGCTGGAGGACAATATATACTGCTGGGTGTCTGAACAAGTTTCAGAATGAAAATAAGTTAATATAAGGTACTTGTACTCTGTCTTCAGCTACGTCTGTTTTGATTTTCCTCCTTAGAGCACACATTTGTCAGTGCACATGCATAAACACACCATGTGAGTGGATACTGAATAAACCACCCTATAGAGAGGGAGTACAATATTTCACTGACTGTAGAATGAAGCCCAATTTTATTGGCAGACTCCAATGATGCTGGACAATAAAACATTTGTACGTTTTGCTGCAGACAGTCTGGCTGGCAGTTTCAGCAGCTCTAATTTATTGTGAATAAATAATTTCCTGGAATCTCTGAGGAGTCATTTTAATGCTCCGAAAAAAATTAAAATCTGGCATGCTGTTAAACTTGTTTTCCGTTGTTTTGAACCAAAAATACTTTAAATGAAAGAATTTTAAAACCTACCCTGATTTCAAAGATATTGCTTTGTAAATGTTAAATCTCCCAGTTTCACACTGGTTTTACACATGAATAATTTTTGTTTACTTTATATTTAAAGGCATGAAAAATACCAACTGTTTTCAGTTTCTTTTCGGTGTGTTATTTCTCAGTACCAAGCATAGAAACTGTCCAGGTTAAAGGACTCCCATATATCTGTAGAGTATATTTGGATGCTGTTTATGTTTCTACCCTACCATAAATTGATTATTACCTATAGTACAATGGTGATCAGACCATTTTCAAAGGCAGTGTGTTTTTGAACCATGAAACAGAAATTCAAAAACTACTTCAAAATCTGTTAGAAGCCAACTGTAAAAATATAGATGGAGTCAATTAGTTGATTCAGTTTTGCAGCCATCAGCAAAAAAAGAAGCTTTAGTTTCCACAGTTGCTGAGTACATTTTTTCCATGAGGCACCTCACAGTTCCTGCCAGTGGACTAATATAAAAGTTACTATTGCACTTTTATTAAATTCGCATTACCTTGATGTATCCAGGAGATATCAAATATGAAACTGAACTAAGAAAAGGGGTAGATTTTAATCACCAATAGCATCACTTAAATACTTAACATGATTCCCAGAAACTGTACCACTCAGAGCTTTGTTGATACTCAGCATTATCTGTACTGGTAATAGGAAATTATAATGGAAAACACTGTGTAAATGTAATTGTAGGTCTCATTCCGTGTAAAGTCAAAAGTGTTTTCTACAGACTAGGTACGCTGTGAGGAAACAACCCGTAACACAAAGTAAATCTGAGAAGCAGAAAAGGCTACATATACATTTTGTGTGGCTAGGTAGCATCATCAAAAAGCTAAATGCATATTTGAGCACTAGTTCAAAGAAAGAGAGGATCTTCTTTCCTGTGGCAAAGCCACATGACCCCTGTTCCCATGGAGTCACTATTTCCTTTTCCTTGCAGCCTTTGTAGGGAACTGTTTCCTTCTCCAAGTGCAAACCCAGCATTACTTTCATCATGTTTAGCCAGGCTGAATGCCTGCAACACGTCTGGATGAAAATGGACAATTACCAGGGACAGGCTTGCCTGTGCCCTAGCAGAGAGCATCATACCTGCCATGAGCTACTGCCACGTCTGTTTGTTTGGCTTGGCACTAAGGAGGCAAAAGCTCTTTGCAGCACAAAAGGTGCTTCCCTCTGACTGCAGCAACCAATCTCAGCCCCACCAGTGGTTGTACTCCCAGTCCCCTCAGCAACATCAGTACAAGCCACAAATTTCTGATTCCCTTTGTCTACCTGTGCTCCAGTTGTTCAATGCTCTGTGAATTCTGTGAGACGGGGTGATGAAATTTTCTTACATAAATTTTTAATTCAAATGTATAAAAGCTCAGTCTCAATCCTGTTTTGGTTTCTTTCTCTTTGGTAGCTCAAGCCCACACTCTCCCTGGTTCCTGCAATGAGATAATACTTCCTCTTGTGATATTTGCCTAGCAGTATGGCATGTAGAAATGCAGAGTATACCCTGGCCCTGGGAGACTGACACTGCCCAGGGACTCCGAGGGTCAGCATGTGCACTGCAAATTCCACACAGCCTACATGGTTCCTTATTTCAGTGGGCAAGGCAGGAATAGCACACTTCCACATGGGATACACACTGGCTTTTACAATTCCTGTTGCTTTCCAATACTGTCTTCTTCCACTGATTTCAGCACAGGTTGAGGAAGGGTATAGTGGTGTATATCAGCACTCAGTAATTTTCACCCTAAAGAACAAACAATTTTATGGACACAGTGAAGTAAGTATTTTCTATAAATGGAATCTAATTTAATTTCAGCCCAGGATAAAAGCAGATATCCCTCCAAGTATTCATAATCCAAATAATCATACAATAACCAACACCCTTTATAGAGACTGCAAACAGGAATTCCAGGTGGAATATAACCTGGATTCCACCATTTTGTGGTATCCCAATTCCTAGGCCATGAAACACTGTGATGTTCAGATGTACAGTTTATTAATCTAATATATCACAGATATTTTTGCTGAATTAGTCTAAAATTGGGTGCTAGCTAACTTTGTCAGTCAGTGGGTCATCATTTTATGTTTGATAGAGTCATGCAAAAAACAGATATAATAAAAAATAAAAATTGTTTTGGTATGTTAACCAGATAAAACCTTGCACTGCTCAATTCAGAGGGTGATCTTGTCATATAATATGATACAATACATGCCTTGCCATAACTGCTATGACTCTCGATTCCCGGATATTTTCTAAAGGTGTTGTGTTTTGGTTTGGCTTTTCCCCCTGCAGGGCATGAATGAAACACAGGTATCAGTTCAGTGTTATGTTGAATTCCTGTGTCAATGGGAAGGAGGAGACTCCTCAGAAGGGTATTCAGAATAATTGAGCAGGTATCTAACAGGAGTGTGAACACCTTTCACAAGGATACCCACTCATACATTCATACCCGAAGTTCATATTCACTTGCTGTTGCAGTAGGGGCAGGAATTTCTCAAGGACAACATCTTGATACTACTGAATGTATTCCTTATAGGCAAACTGACAATCAATCTAATTTCAGAGAAGTGAATCTGTATGTTCTAACAATACACAGTAACATTGCTATTGGATCCAGTATATTTTGCTCTTCTGAGGAAAAGATACTGTTTCATTTCCCAAATATTAAGCATTAGTAAGGAAAAATTTGTTAGAATACTACTAAGTCATAATCTACTAAATATATCTGCATTTCCTAGAACAAAATAGAGATACATATTTCTAGATGTAAGTTAATATATATGTGTATTTAACAAGTCTATATAATAAGTCTCTTTCCAGTTGAAAGCAATTATTTTGTACTTACAACACAGTTATGAGCACATGGAATTCAAGAAAAACAAAATATAGGCCTTTAAAAACAAAATATAAATGCTCTGTAAATCTTTGTAGTGCTGTTTTGCTAAGTATGAAATCTGTTAGAATATAAATGCTCTGTAAATCTTTGTAGGGCTGTTTTGCTAAGTATGAAATCTCTTATAAATAATCTTCAGGGCAATTTTTGTTTGCCTGAATGTGCAATATTTTTTCATTTTCCATGAAAAAGTGCAGCAACACTTAAAGCCAAAAGTTTGAAAAATTCAAGACTAAATACCTGGATATAATCATCATATATAGTCAGTGGCTGGTTTGCAATTTCATCAAGTATGAGCAATCTATTTAAAACCCACTGAATGTTCTTATGAGATCTTTTTAGACTCCTACTGCATAGGTTATGCATTTTAATACTAAATCTGACTACAAAATACACAGCAGCATGCTCTAACAAGCTGTTTGAAGTTTGTTTTTCTGGGCACCATGTATAAAATTCTGACATTTTTCATTCTGTGTCATGTTCCAGGCATTCATCTGTGGAATAATACAAAGATATTCCATAAGAACCTACCAGAAATGCTATGTACTCTGAAGGCACTTGCTGTGTTTTTTATAGGACAATGAACCTTCTCTGAGACTCAGGATCTACCCCAGAGGGAGGAAAAAACCTCACCTGTATCTTCCTAGTCTTTTGGAAACAGTCAAGTAATTGATTAAACAGTAAAGTGTATTTTATTTATCATTTTATTGCTAATTGGATAAAACAAATTTCCTCTATTTCTGCAAGGAGGAAATCTATGAAGTTGGAATGGTGGGTTTAACCACATATTGTGCAAGAGGTGACATCAAAGTGCCAAAAGTATGTTGTCCTAGGCTGAGTATTTATTATCTCTTTTGAAAGAGGTATGAAAAATCCATAGAATGTAATTACTTGGGAAGGCAATAGGTACTTCCTGAATTAATGCTATTTGCTAAGATATCAGTTCCTGGTTGTTGTGTTAAACACTTTTACCAGAAATGGCCAAATGTATAGATAGCAACTACTGGGTTTCAATAGGCAGAAAGGAAGATTTTGGTTAGATATTGGGGAAAAGCATTCAAACCATAATAATATGGAGAAATATCAGAATTCCACCACAAGCAATCCATTACATAGGTATTCTACAGCAATGAAATGAACATATACTCAATATCTTTTGGATTCTTCCAGCCATAAGGTAAATTTTCACACTGAGAGTAGAGGGACAAGCAAATACTGAGAATAAAGAAAAGGCCAGTCACTAGTACAGGATGATATTCCCTACTTCTTCATGTAGGTGCTTAGAGAACTTCTAAAAATAAAATCTTTTTTCTTACAGGAATTAATTTAAGCAGCTCTTTCAGCCTTTTTTTTTTTTAATCTGGCAAGACAGATAGGCTTGCAAGTCATAAAGGAAAGGCTCCCTTGTGCCTTTATACAATACAACATCCTCTCAAGTGGCAAAAAAGCCCCAGGCAGACATGAGGTTAGCAAAAGAGTTTCTCAGTTATATTACTGAGAAGGGTGATGAACCTATAGCTGTGGTTAGGAATCTTCAACATACCTCTGAACTGAACCCCCACTTCCTCATTTTCTACCCAGTGCCTCAAC
This sequence comes from Geospiza fortis, assembly GCF_000277835.1. Lineage (NCBI taxonomy): Eukaryota > Metazoa > Chordata > Aves > Passeriformes > Thraupidae > Geospiza > Geospiza fortis. Next base: position 5,954,496 of record NW_005054336.1, on the reverse strand, counting down.
TGCAGATTTTGTGTCTTCTTTCCAAAATACATAGTAAACAAGCTCAAAGGGAAAATAAGCTAGTTACTATACCTTTGCAAATATGAGATGTATGAACTGGCCAGCAGGCCAGAGCAGACACTTCATGTGGCCATTGTGGCTGCTGAGGTGCATTGGTGGGGACATGCGGAATGGAGCTGTGGCTGGCTTGCTCAGCAGCACTGATGCTGTCACTCAGGAGCAGACACTGGGATCGTGGGCAGATCTGGCCCCAGCTGGATTTTATTGCAATGACGTACAGAGCTGACGGAGAAATTTCTGAAACTGGAAATTACAGCCCACAAGAATTAGAGGATTTTAAACCCTGGTGAGAGGTAACATTTCTTAAGAACAATAGCTTATAGCATTTTTATTCTGTTCTGCTTTGGATAATTAATTTAGTAAGTCAGTTTGTCATCACGCATAAAATAAATTAATTTACATGTTCCTTATTCATTAAGTCTTTAAATTCAGCAGATGAAACTCTCTTTCTGCCAGGAAAAACACTGGGTTATAGATGACTATCAATAAAAAGTAAAGCCAGCTCCAATGAAAAATCGTGCTGAGAGCAAATACCTGGTGAGCCCTGAGTCTTTATTTCCACTCTTTGTAGAAATAAACACGTTTATGGTTTGTTTATTGCTTGCAGAAAGAAAGCCTGTTCATCCTCCCCTGCTCCACCCCTGTCATTTGCTGGGCTAGCTACCGAGCAGAGCCTAATCACAAGATGTCTGTGTACATCAAATAGATGTTCACCAGCAACAGAAAATCAATGTCTGCCATGAAGTTATATTGTGTTTGTAGACTCTACTGAGCACACTTTACTGGAAAAGAAATGCTTTGTGTCATTGTATCTCTATCTCATAATAAAGAACAAGTACCCACTTCAAGTTATGGATCACCTCTATTGTCATTCCACAGCAATGTGTTTTACAGATGTCTGCAAATGAATTTTAGGCTGAACTCCCTTTGCTTCTGAACCATAAGGAAGTATGATATGCTATCTGTCTGGTATTTAGTTATTAAATTTTGGTTGAAGAGCAGTTAGAATCCCTCTGAATTCATTTGAACTCCTGTTTTAATCAAGACCTCTGGCATTTGACGTCTGACCAGTGGCTCTGACAGGATTTCAGCACGTTACCTTTAGCTGGCAGTGATGTAGTAACAGCGCTTTATTTCCTGTGAAGCCCAAAGCTAACTCAGACCCTCATGTGAAAACTCAGATGGGGCTTATCAGCTCCTCCACAGCCCTTCATGGCCCTCTGCCCCCCTTGGGACCGTGGTCTCCGTCTGCTGTTATTGAGAGGGACAGCAATGAAACCACAGCAGCACCAGGAGCCTTCCTTGCAGGCTGTGTCTGACACAAGCACTGAGTGTTACATTATCTGCTCCGCTGAAGCAGAAAGACGAGACCATCAGGGAGCTGGCTGTGCTCCCTGCTTTTCTGTTCTTCCCACTTTTGGACACACTAGAGCAACCTGTGTGCTGCTGCAGCCTCTGCCAGTTGGCAAGGGTTCCCAGAAGACATTCTGTCCGTGAGGGCAGCTCTGGGCCAGCCTGGGAGCTGCCCTCTGCAGTGCCAGGGCTGGGAGGGAAGGCTGCTGGGGCAGGCACACGCTGCCACCCACCCAGGAGGTTCCAGCACCAGGCTGACCCTCACCATGGGCACAGGGGACCTGCAGCCTCCCTCTGCTCACCACTCCAATGCTATTAAAGCTGACAAGTTCCAGTCTGTTCTTCTGGAGAAAATAAAAAGAAGTTTAAATACAAGCTTTTTTTTTTCCCCCAAAAATAGCTCTTTACCATTTCTGCTGCAAACAGAAGCACTGTTCTACCACACTAATTCCAATGAGCTACCCCATCAACCACAGACATTGTCTCCATTTTATCTTGAACCTTAGGATGAAGTACTTCATCAACCACAAAAAAAACCCAGACCACACCAAAACAAAACTGAGATCAGCAGACAAGGGGAAGAGCAACATATGAAAATAAAAAGCTGTGAAATTCTGTGTTAAAAAAGAACATGTTGAATAAATATTTTAAAACCCATAGGATATCTACTCAACTATGGACTCTGCAAAACACACTCATACTAGAGATGCTTAAGAAACAGTCTGCTGAAATATGTCTAGCACAGCTATGCACAAGTGCACATGGGTCCTTCAACTGAAATGACCTGATTGAAATTGTAAATTTACACATGGAATCTTAGTCAGAGGTTCTGTATGTGAGTGGGTAAGGAGACATGGATACTTGGGCTATGAATATGCTCTCATTCCTACCGCAAAATGACAATACAAAATACAATTCAGACATACCCTGACAACTGAAAATAAAGATGCCATATGTTGAATATCTAAGTAATTGCCAGACCAGGTTCTCATTGAGCACTGGTCTTCCCTTTTGCAAACACTTTTTAAACTGAGATAATTATGCTCACTGCCCAGAAGCTGGGCTTCAAACTCAGCCCTGCCAAGCTCTTATTCAGCATGGCTAAGTGGGAGCACAGAGAGCAGCAGGTCAGGGCTGCTGTACCCTGGATCAGCTTGAACCCTTTCAGTAATGAAAATCATATTCTGTCCTGGATCTTCTCTTTCCCTTCAGTCCAAGCCCCCAAATGTCTTTTGCAGGGGTAGAATAAGCTATGAGAATAATGGCTGGCATAAAGTAACAGCAGGCTGTCTGCAGCTTCCCCTAGGGAATCCTCAATTTCCCTGTTAGGAATAAGTTAGGCTGAACATATTAATGGAAAGGATCCTACCTTGAGCCAGGGACTTGTTTATGTACAACTACTGTATTACAACTGTCAAGGCAGTGTGGCAGATGCTGCATCTCTTTACTTAAAGAGATACTATTATTTATTTGTGCAAATACTTTAAAATAGTATGTTACACATTGATGAGATGAACAATACCTCTCCATTACCTTCTGTTACCCTCCCAGTTTTCTCAACAGAGATTTTAGAAGGCTTGCTGGAAATTACCATCTGAGCCCAGATTTTTTTTTCACTTATTCCAACTGCTGAAGGATAAACTGTTATTTACTTTGTATTGTGATGCTCTATTCTTACTTTGGCCCTCAAGTTATGCCAACATCTGGATTTATTCCTCAAACTCTCTTGTCGAGATAGTGACAAATCCTTCTTTCTCTTTTTCCTTTGGACTAATAATGAAAAAAATTGTTGTCAGATGGAGTCAGAACAAACACAGAATTCTTCTTGTAGTGACAAAAAGCAAAAGAAAGCCTTAAAGAAATATATCCTCAAAACAAGCCTCCTTTTCTGGACAAAGCAAAATTTCAGGAAGTAGACATAGCCTTTGAAATCCATTCAGGGCAGAAATAGCCTTTGAAATCCATTCAGGGCAGAGATGAAACAAAGCTTTTAGTGAAGTAAGCAGGAGAGTCTAGAAACAAGTGCTTCTATATTCCAGTGGAGTTTGAGGTTTTTCCTCAGTTAAGGGTAGATTGCAGCTAATAAAGGAGTTGGCCACTCCCAAGACTCACTCTAACTTTTGCTTCTAATTCCACACACTCCAGAAAGGCCTTCTGCAGAGCTACCAAGCACCACTGAGTGGTGGTCCTGCTTTTTAACTCAGGTGACTTCACAAAAGCACTGCCAGGTATCCTGGCCACATGTCCTGCAGCCTTTCTGGATTCTGTGCTGTGGGAAGATGATTCTTAAGAACATGTCTCAAGGATAAACCTAGACCCAGAAGATCAACTTATTCACTTCTGATTCACACAAAATTCCTGGGTTGGCTCGAGACGGGCTTCCCCAAGTAGCAGAATCTTCAACTTGGCCACCGTGGCTATTACTGCAGCCAGTGGAGGTGACAAAGCATTAAATGGATGAATGACACCTCATGCAGAGCCAGGCTGGTTAGTAGGACCAGTGGATGGAACATTCTAGCTCCTTATTCTGGTGGTTTATAGCCGTGAAAGGGATAGCATAAAGGACAGTGCCTATTTTCCTAATCAGTTCTGTGCTTAGTGCTACACAGAAACAACAATTACAATCTTAGGTATTAGGAGAGGAACTGAAACAGAAACATTGTAATTACATCATTTAATCAAAAAGGTCCACATGAATTGATTAGCATGCAGTTCTAGTTCCTCATCACAGAATAAACAGGTACAGACAAAGCTATAGAGCACAGCAAAGATGGTGACACAGGACTGTCTCCATACAATAAATTAATTAGAACTACTCTGCAAAAACAGGAAAATGGGAAGGATTAAAATAAGTAGTAAAATTAAGTTAAATATTCATTAAATTAATAATTACATGGAAAAGGTGAGTAAGAAATTTATATTCTCAGTTTCTCCTAATACAAGATACAAGGAGCATCAAACAAGGTTTTAGGATCAGATCAGAATCACAAACTCTATTAACTAGTGAAATTCAGTGCCCCAGAGTACTGTGGATTAAAAGTACTTTAAAGCTACTCTTCTCTGTTACAGAGTGCAAAGAACAACAAGTGTTGCTAATGTAGCTCAGCAAACCCCACGTTATCCTTCTGTAGCTGCTCCCTATGGCCCTTAGTTTGATATTTTGGCTACTGTTTTCTGTTCTTCTCATCTATGACTTGATTCATTTGTGCCACCACTAGACCCTGGATAACTTGCCTCTTCAAGTCTTCAGCTGCCAGGCAAATATTTCCCTTCTCCTTCTGTCCTTCTCCTTGAAAGGAAGAAAGGACAGGAAGTTTGAGAAATAGTACAGTGGTGAACAAGAATAAACTGGAAAAAACATACTAATTTCAATTATTCAGGCCCATGGAATTTCAGAGAAGTGAGAACTAAACCTCAAAATGAAAAATAAATTATGAGTGAGACCATCTTAAAGTTTCTTAAAGTATTTCATTCGGAATCACTACTTGTAAAGCAGCAAACTGTAAATAGATGGTGTGAAAAAGCCCAGTGTAAAATTAAATAGCTGTCTTTTTTCCTTCTATTCCTTTTTTGCCTTGGCTGTCCATCTAACTTTGAGTGCTTCAAGATGTTGGTTTTGCACTTGACACATCTGAGCAACACTATAGACATAATAAACAGAATTACTGGTGTTAAAGACAGCCTTGAATTTTCTCTGACAGACCAGCAGCTCTGTGACTCTGCCACAGCCTCATGGCTGGCCTATGCTGGAATAAGAAGATTTTTCTTTGGTTTACAAGATTAAGGTCTTCCGAAAGTTTAAGTGGAAAATTTGCTTTACAGTTTTGCAGTTACTGTAGGAAATCTCTGCTAGGCTGCAAGTAAGCCCCCTGGCAGGAGTCTGTGCAGCCAAGGAATCCCTTCACCTCATCCCAGCAGTCACCCACCTCCTGCATTTCCCACCCTGCCTGATTAATGGTGTGCTGGCCCCACAAGGCATCCTTGTTCTTCTCCATACTTGTTACACTTCAGTGGTTGGGAGTTTCTTTCAAAAGTGTCAGAATTAAAGGCAGGTTATAAAAGCCCCATTTCATTTTGTTTCAGGAGTCCATCCTGGCGCTGTATTTTCCAGAATGTCTGTTGAAGTTAAAAGACAAGATTATTTGGTCAGGATTCCTTTGCCCTTTCTGCCCTTCTCAATCAACATCCCCGATTTCTTCTTTCAGCATTGTTGACTTATAAACTAAATATATCAGCAAGTACAAGACTATTCCAGACAACTCTTTTAGCTGTTCAGTGTCTTTTATTTCACCCTGTCCCTTTCACCTTGTTCAGTTTTGTACTCTACTGGAAAAAGCCCTCTGTGTACTGTCTCTTTTACTGCTCTTGCTCCTTTCTGCTGTTTTTAACAGTTGTGAGGGGATGTCCCTTCTACTGTGCTGCCATTCAAGCTTGGAAAAATGCTAAAGCCCTCTTTTCCCACTGATTCCCCCCAGTCCCAGCTGTGGCTCAGATGAATCAGCCAGGTGAAGCCAAAAGCTCAGAAATGCACACAACTTTCTGCCAGCAATAATCCCCCAGCACAATTTGTGTAATGTTAGGAAAAAGGAACCAGAAATAAACATCACTGAAAGTAGAGAGAACACAGAACGTTTCTGCAATATGTGACATTAAAACTATTTATTGCATTGTAGGGCACCCTGTGGAAGCTTGTAATTTATTAAAGGATTAATAAATAAAACAATTAATAAAACTGAAGTGTAGGCAGTACTTCAATATCAAGGGACCCTCTCATAATATCAGCACTTAAATTACTGTCTTCTAATAATGCTTTTTTAAAAAATTGATACAGTAAGATTTTATAACTGTACAGTAAAATTTATAATTTACTTTGCAAAAAAATTAGTTGTTTAGCTTTTAAATTAAAGATGAGCAACACTCTGGGGAAATAGCACACTGATTAACATTGGGGTTCTTCTAATAAATGATATCTGAGCCCATAAAGATTGTGGTTGGAACTTTATCATAAAGAATGTTATCCCACTATGGTCTGCAGCTCTGGTGTTACAGTTTTGATTAAGATAATTTACAGCTTCTGTAAAATATCCTCTTCTCACTGTCAGTTTGGAGATGCCAGAGTGCCACATGATGCTAAGAAATTGGTGAATGCAAAAAGCGACACTGCTAGAAAAGCAGAGTTGAATATAAACAATAAGTAAAGCAGAGTGTATATACAGTATATGGAGTTTGTGATGATCCAAAAGATGTTGCTGTTTCTCTAAGAAATTGCAATTAACTTCCTCTGATCATAATACTATCTAAGAGAAAATACCTGAGACAATACGAAAGGAAAACATAAATTCTTCATTGACAGCCCTGTTCAAATATATGAATATGGCACATGGGACAGCAATTAGTGAACAGAGTCACTATTATCCTCTGCAATCATTTCCAAACAAATGATGAAAGAAGGCTGCAAAGCCATATGGTACATATATTATAAAGTAACCTGTTCCATTCTTTAGACTTACTATTACTGCTTTTGACACAGCTACAGGAAATAAAAAGCTACTGGAATGCAGACCAGGAAAATGTATTCCCAGAAGGCTTTGTAGAACTAGAAGCTGGAATCATTGAGTGGAAACAGACTTAGCAAAGCAGTCTCCCATTCTTTGCTGCTTAGATGATCTGCTCTAATATAAAATACATTCTACAAATGTGGCCATATTTGGTAGCTGTGCTTTTTAGATGCTTATGGGAAGAAAATAAAAGAAAGGAAAAAGACTTTTAAAAGGGGTAAGTCTCTTCATGGAGAACAGTAATGTAGACTAGAAAAGAACTATTTTCAAGAGAGGAAGCACAAAGTCAAACAATTCATACTTTGTATGCAAGATTTGATTATTTTCCTTCTCCATCCTTCTTAATGAACTGGTTAAAGGAATTATATTAATACACATGAAAATATATGATCCACAAATCCTGTAGAAGTTGTTTTAACACTACTGAAGAGTATTCTGCACACATGCTGAGACATTTAAATCAATACTCCATTAACATAAATATTTTTAAATATTCTTCTTCTTCAAAATACCTAGCATCAGTGTAACACCCTTGCTCTGAAATGGTAATAATTAAACTGCAATGAAAGCATATATTATATAAATGAAAGAAAGCTTGTGAAAAAAATGAAAATTTTACTTAGTCTGCCAGTGATTTAAATTTAATTGCTAAATATGTGTAAAGCCTTGGCCTCATTGAAGGCACTATGTCTATTATTCATGGATTTATTCCTGTATGTTCTGAAGAAGTTAGCAGGAATCCTTGCATCTCATACTAAATAAAGCCTAGAAACACTTAAGTCTTCATCAGAAAAAGAACAATGGCCTGTACATGACATCAAATTACTTGGTCATTTGTCATTTAGCTGTATTAATAATAATAATTTATTATATTGATAACATTGAAAATACAATAAAGTTTGCTGAAAATTGCCATCTCAACAAAACTGAGGTGCTGCATATGGTTTTACACTGAAGTGTACATGCTTGCAAAAAGGGAAGTGATTTGCTGACTTATTTAAATAGATCAGCAAATATCTCCTTGAATTAAGACATTTGTGCTCTGGTAAGCAGTAACACATGGCTTCTCTAGACTTCCAAAACCATTCCAAGAGAGGAGATCCCTATGTGAATATGCTTCTAGGGCAGCTGCTTGGATTGAAGAGAGCAATATTCAGTGGTCAGTCCCTGATACCCTCTGCTAAAGGATTTTAGCCACCAGAACAGTGTTGCTCAAGGCCCAAATTTCCCAGAATTTATTCACTTTTTCTGTCTGGTAATTGTGTCAGTACAAGCTGCTAATTATTATTTAGAAATACAGGAACTTGAAGTTCTTCCAAGAAGAGAAAATAGAGGCTAAAATTTGCTGTATGTATTTTCTATCTTGTCAAGTTGGCTCAACAAGCTAAATGAAACTGGTTTGTTGTAATTAGTGTACACAAAGAATTCACTTCTATCCTTGAAATCTAAGAGTAAACAGTGAAATACTGACAGAAGCAACAGATCCCCAAGGTATTGTATCAATCTTGTGGCCACATCCAGTTCTGCTGATGCAGAAAACCACGAAGGGGCTTTCACCCTCCACCCCAGCCCAACTGATGAGACACAAGGTGCTCATTCAGCTGGAAGCATGGACTCTGTGAGCAGGGGGAATGAGCAGTGACAGGGTGCAGATGAACCTCCAAGATCATTTGGGCCTGGAACTGGGGGTACAAGGCCAGACTGCTTGTCCCCCAGGCAGCATCCCCAGATTCTCCTAACTCATCTCACTGGACATCTGCTTGATCCATGCTGATTTGTGAGGGAGGCAGGCCAGGCTCTCGGAAATGAGATCAAGATGATCACCTGCTGCATTTTAACTCTGCTGTTTCTCTTTAATCTGTCAGCTCACAATTCACTGCCTGTGCTTCTGCAACATCTCTGTGGTGTCATAAATACACACAGCTACTCAGAACATTAAAGCAAAGGTCCCAAATATCCTACAACTGACATCATGCTGGCCAGACAAAAAATGGGAAGTTCAGTTGCTAGGGGGTGAAGAGTGACAACATTAGCTTTCCTTAAGATGTAAAAAAATAATAGAATCCATACATAATGGACACAACTGCAAGCAAAGAAATTATGTTTTGTTCCCTCTTAATTTCATTGTTTCCAAGAGACAGGGTGGTAAGCAACAAAACTAAGATAGGCAAGGGTAGGCAAAAGGAGAAGCAATTAGAGATATTAAGGAGCAGAAAAGCAAATGGAAGAAAAAGAGGGTATAGGCCAAAGCAGTTTCTATTTTGTGGAGCATCTTTAAAGGTAAAAACAAGGAGAATAATGTGCTGAGTAGGTGAGAAGTCAATAAATGGGTTCAAGATGCTGAAAGGAAAAGCATTTAGAGTAGATTATGATGACGATTTTGGCAGCGACACCTTAGACTGGAAAAGTCCAGCCAGGGGAAGGCAAGAGTTGTCAAGGAGATGATGAGGATGAAGCAACAGTGCAGGAAACTGAAGAGAGCAATAAGACTAAGTCTGCAGAAACCCTTCACACCAGCCAGATTTGAATATACTTAACTGGGATGTATCCTTTGGCTTCTGTGATGAACGTGGATTTATGTCAAGGCAAAAGACATAATTCTTTAGTAATACTCAGATATACACTTTTATAAAAGAAAAAAAAAAATCCCCTGCTGTTTATCCCTCAGTACTTTGTGAAAATGGAAACAAGGAACTGGAAAAGTATACACTCTTTTGGTTACTGGAAAACATTTCAGTAGGATGTATATAGGGTTCCTATTTGTTCAAAGGTCTGAAATGTCACTATATTTACAACAAAAACTCAGTTTGCAAAAAAAAAAAAAAGAAAAGGTGAAATTTCACTTGGTTGAAACTGAGGAAGGCTAGCAACAATGCTACAGGTTTTTGCCACCACCCAAAATTAGTAGGTTAGAACAACTGTTGCTGTTGCCCATATTTCTTCCTTATTTTGGTTGCTGCAGTTCCAGGGGTGCCAAATCAGCCTTTCTGCCTAAAAGTTCAAAGCCTGCCAGAAGCACAAAAAGTAAAACCTTGCAATTTATAATGAATGTCTTGGGTCCAATCCTTCAAACATACATGTAGGTAATTTTACTTGCACAGTAAATCCCATTTACTTCTCTGGAATTATTCCTCTTACTAAAATTCCTCATGTATGTAAGAGTTTAGAAACCTGGACCTGTTCTTCATTGTTTCTGCCATGTGCTGGCAGTGTTTTAGTAAGGGAGACATTTAAAAAGATCCCAGACAAGAAGTCCAAAGGAGCAATTAAGCAAAGTAATGTAACAATGAGGATAGAAAGACTTGCTCTAGAACTAAAGCTGGTGACTTCTGCAGGAGCCATATAAATGCACTGAGAACCCTTTAAAATTTTGCTTGCTCTTTTTCCTCCTTTTCACAAATGAATAGAGCCTTTCATTTCAATGGAACTTTTGTCCTGTGGGTCTGGAAAGCTGTCTGAGGAACTTGCACAGCTCCAGGTAGCAAATGTTTGTAGAATCCTAAATGTTAGACAGTCTGTAATACTAATCTGGATAGCCTCAGTGCAAACCAAAGTGCCTCCATAGAGATGACCCACTACCAAGAACGAACCAAACTAAATGTTTAGCCACACCAAATCATTGGATACTTTTAAATATTAGCTAAAGGAATCAAAGAATTGACCTGCCTTTGCCTAGGTTAATCTATAGCAGTATTGAGAGAGGTGGAAAAAAAGGCACGTCAGTTCTAAGTGTTCACGTTGAAAAAGAAAATGAACATAAGGAAGTTCATCATTAAAAGTTCAATGTGGTCTTCACTAAAACAACAAACTCTGAAGACCAAGGTCTTGCACACTCTCAGATGCACACTCATACCTAAAGACCTAACTCTTTTGCCACTGGATGCACTTTATTTTCACAGCCTGAATGTCAGTTATAAGCAGGATTTGATGAAATCCTCTTTAGTGTCTGAAAAGACATGCCAAGGTCTTAGACAGTGACTAACACATGCCATGGAACACAGGGCACCTCTAAGTGAAGTTTATTTCTCTTGTGGCTTCTTCCTCACAAGCTCTGCCTATCTTCCATCATACTTTCAGAGCCATGAACAATTTCAGCTATCCATCATCGCCTCCATTCATTTTGTTCCTTTCTGGTCCCATCTCTTTTGGCAGCTTCCACACAAAATGTTTGCCTCTTAGACACAGGCTATCCAGGGGGCTTTGTTTTTCTTTTCTGTGATGCTCCCAGTTCTGAGGAGTTACCTGAAGACAGTTTCTCCCCGACACACCCTTTAGCACAGCTGATAAATAGTAAAGTAGTAGAGAGATAACTAAAGAAATATTTTCTTAAAGTGAAAAAAACAGTCGATAAAATACCATAGCAAGGCCAATACCTGCTTAATCAATACATGTTGAATGAACATTTTTAGCTTTTTGTTATCTCAAGGTTTCCATTCTGCCTGTGTATTTCCTAATACATCACCGACCTTACCAAAGTGTTGCACATTTTGGAAATACTACAGTTGTTGGGTTATTCCTTTGCATAGGAATGGTTGCCTGGATACTAGCTTGCCCTCCCAGGAGGGCATTTAAGACCCACAGAGCACACAATTCTATATGTGCGTGGAAAAACTAAAAATAAATAAAAATATGTTTTCTTACTAGTGCTTGATTATATGGCTACAGTGTATGACCATCTCTTTCCAGCAGAGAAAGGTACCAGTTTGCAGTGAGAAATGATGCATTTTACTTGCAGCTGGATTTTAATGGAGCAGGTTTAAGTAGCTTCCAGCTGTCTTTGGAAGGACTTGTCAGATTTTTCCTCTGAAAGGAATCTAGAGATATTCAGGAAATAGCAATAACTTTAATAAATCATGAACTGAAACCACTGAAAGCTGGAACTATTCAGTAGCATAGGATTGAAGGAGGAGGGGAAGAGAGAGAGAAGCAAGCGTGACAGAGTATGATTTGATTTTAAAAAAGTATTTTGAAATATAATGCCTCCTGTTGTGCAAGATGACTCAGAAAGGCAACAATTATTTCAGGAGTTGTGCTGGGGCACAAAGCCAATGGCAAAATATCCATCCTTGGTGCAAGTGAGCAGGTCATGCCTTACCTGACATGTCCCCCAGTGACTGGGTGTGTGCACATACTTCCATACACAGCGTACACACTGGAGATGATATAGGTATTTACAGAAAATGTACTGTAAAATACAGTCAGATCTGCCTTTTTCTGAAAAAAAAAAAACAAAAACCAAAAAACAAAACAAAGGACTTATATCTTTTAGGGATGCATTTTGCCTGAAGTTCTTTCTCTCAAATTTCCTCACTCACTGGCTCAAGAAAATTTCACCAAACAGGAAATATCTATAGTTCCTAGTGAGAGCCCAGAGCCAGCTCACAGGGTACACATGAAGTTGTGTGACTGCTATCAACTTTCCTGGACTCTGCTGCAGCCCCATTTCCTCATCATTGAGGGAAAAGTGATTTGTTGCTGGGTTACTTCAGAATGTCTGAAAAATCATTGCTTTATATCAACAAACTGCTTTTAGTATTCTCTGCCTGGATGCTCAAAATATGAATTGAGTTCCTGAAATGCAGCTTTTAGAAAGACTCGATAAAAATGGACCTTTATAAAGGAAGCAAAAAAAATTCTTCTTTGTTTATTATAATGGCAGTCAGGAGGTCAGCTTCAGTTATCCCCACGTAACCCCTCTGAACTTGCTCAATGGGGATGCAGTGCTGCAAAGCCAGGGCAGAGCTTAGCTCAGTGTGTACATTTCAGGAAGAAACCTTCACTACAGAGCTCAAAAGAATCCTTGTGCTCTTTGAAGGAAAGGTATAAAGGGGTGCTTGTTAATATTGGTCAACACAGTCGGTTTTCTGGAAAAAGAGCAGGGATCTTGGTAAGAACCTGTGGCAAGGCAAAATTTCTCCAAGAGGGAAAAAAAAAGCAAACAAGAAGTATTTAAGAAAACACAAAAATACTACCTACTCTGCACATCTTTGTAATTGTACAACACATTCCTATGGGATTGACTTTCTGCAGGAAAAAATCAACAGCTCAGTAAGTGACACTATCGTGTAGTGCTTTTTACTTTTCTACATATTTTTGATCTTTAACATAAAAATTATTCTTTTTTAAAGTCAAAAGGCAGTCAAAATGCTTTTCCTTTTTACAAAATCTAATGTCATGCTAGTATTATCTCATCTGTGTGAGTCCTGCTTATTTCAAAACCTAGAAATTGCTTTTTTTTTTCCTGGAAGAGGAGAAAGAAGCAGCGTGCTTGTGTGTGTGAGGAAGAGAGAAAATGAGATCTTTTGTATCACTTTGAGAGAAGGATTTGTTTAAAGAATATTGAAGGGATCTGTAGGTGTGAAATAGAGCCAGGAGTGGGTGGCACCATGCTGTATTTAGTATTTTGCCGCCATCCTCTCGCCCTGCCAGTCATCCTGCCTTGGTCCCAGGCTGGACAGGAGAGGTCAGTCCGGTGGGAGGGTGCAGCCCCTGCGTACCGTGCAGGAGCCACAGCAGGGACAGGGACAGGGCAGGGGCTGAGACAGGGACAGAGACAGGGGCAGCCCTGGCGCTGCCGCTGCCCCGGGGCCATTCCCTCCTCGCAGGCAGCAGCCAGAGCTCCTGGGCTCGGCGTTCTGTGGGTCTGGGGAGTCTCTTGCCCCGCTGGGTCCCGGTACAACAGCGCGACAGCCGCGCTGCTCCTCGGGCCCCGCATGCCTGCAGAGGGGGCCAGAGAATGTGGTAGCCTCTGGCTACCGACTGCCGCTGAATGTCTCATTTGGGACAACCTGGGAAGCCCTTTGAACAAAGGGAAGCTCAATGTCACTCATTGTTTCAATATAGTATCACCCTCTGAGGCAATGTGCTCATCACAGTTTTTGCTTTAGTAATTCACCAGCCGTTTTCAGTGTTCCCAACTCTTTGAAAACGCTAATTTTTCTTGTTTTCAGCAGTTCATAGTTTTCACTTCAGCTTTTGTGGAACGTGTGCCAATAAAGTCTTAATGATCTTTGTATTTTTAAAGCATTTTGTCAGAAGCTGAATGCAATATGACTTTTCCAAAACAGTATGGAGCTCATGATCCATCTGTAAATTCTCTGTGTACCACAGTCATTTATTACTTCATACTGAAATTTGAAACATGAGAACAAAGCAGAGGAAAAGCCAAATAAAAAAATGCCACACCAGAAAGGAACATCTGCAAAATTCTATGAAGAAAAATGCACAAATGTTATGAATTAAACCTTTTCTGACTTTTCTTACAGCTGCTCAACCTCACACTCAGCAAGACAGGAAGGACTACCAGAATATTTCCTATTCAATACGAACAAGGAGAAGCCCATACCATTTTTTTGGAATTATTAAATAAAACTCTGCTAGCATACTCCAGAAAATCCAACAGCTGATAAAAGATGAAAATGTGAATCACAAAATGCAATATAAAGTGCCAGTAATTTCAACTTTAGTCTTTAACACAGTCTTGGCTACAGCTGACTCTGTTAACAAGTGGTAAGATCCAACGGAGAAGATGCTGCATTTCACACCTCGAGGGCATGCAGAAACTTTTGCAGAAAACATTTTTTAATTGGAAAACACCAGTTTGTGGAAATAGAAAGTGCTCATGAGACCAGAAGTGTTCTTGTGAGTTTTAATTTTGTTAAAGGGTTCAGTGTTATTAAAAAATAATATGCCTTTTCAAACACTTCTCTTGACAAACCAAGTCATTACTGGGGAGAAGGGGAGGATGACAAAGGAAAAACTAGATTGAAATCGTAGTCAGCCATTCATCTGTAAACGCTTTCAGTCTGCTGGTTTATTGACCCTTTCTAAAGTTAAGGATTGTCTTACTCTTTAGGAAAGGAAATCTCAAAAATCAGGAGCAATATCCCAGATACACTTCTTCATAATCAGTAACTGACTGCTTACATTGAGATATGGTCTACACCACTGAAGTCAGTGTGAGAAGGGTTGGGACTCAAGGTAAAAAATGAGCCACAGAGCAGACACTACAAAGCAAAGCACATTTCAGCTGGATTTTAGGTGGTAAAGTTCTAGATTACGTACTTGCCAATTTGTGAATTATGTAAGAAAATTGATACATTTCTCTTATCAAGTGTGTAACATTTCTCAGTACACTTTCCAATATCAGCATTATAGTTATCATAATTTGACAAATATTAATTGAAATTCTTCTTGTCCTATATTTTACTGACTTCTGTATTGTGTGGCCACACTCTATGCAGAAAAAAGGAGTTTGAAAAGGAATATGTCACACCACTGAGATACACTGTGCAAACTCTTTCTCTGCAGTGGAGAATGAAGTATTGCTCAAGAAAGATCTGCTGAAGGACCATTCCCACATCACAGCTAGCATGGCCCGTCCCATGTGTAATGCCCTGGGAAAATACACTTTCAGTTTTCCTTTTCTGTACCTTGCTTTAGGGACTCTTAAGCAGGAAATTATCTTGTTTCTAATATTTGGGTAGAAACCAGAAAGATATCTACAATTTCTGCATAATCTTGTAGCAAAGCTGTAATGGAAAACAAGGAGAGGTGTACTAGCAGACAAACCTTTTCCTCATGCTTATCTGTACTTTCACTTAGAGTTTGCACATGGCAACTAGAATTTATAAATAAAATATATGTGTTTTCCCCAAAGCTAAATTATTCTGGAAGATATTGCTATTTCTAGAAGTGACATAGAAGTGACAGTCATTGGAAAAAAGTCCTAACTATCAGATAAACGTTATACAAGACAAACATTATGTGTTTGTGTTAAAAATTTTCTGCCTTTATCATTGCTGTTAAACACAGTGAATGATGTATTTGTACATAGGTTTACACTTTTGACAAAAGTAGATTTGTTTGCAAGCCAAAGGCTGGATATTCCATTTACAAAGGCCATGCTGTTATCAACACTGAGAGCATATGAGTGAGAATCTTTCTCGGAAAATCAATCTGAAGAAAGATTCATAAAAGCATTCATTAAGGGAAATAAAAGATTTTTAAATAGAGAAAGAGTTCACCAAGTATTTTTCACATTAAAATCCTGCATAGAATAAAGCTGCCTGAGAGGACACAAGGTGGGCTGTATCACCGTCCTTGTCATTGCAGAGATGGGAGAGAATGTTCATAAGTTACCAACATACTAAAAAAACACCCCCATTTCCTACTCTGATTTACTCATTCCTCAAAGCTGCACTCACTGAGGTGCAGGAGCACAGTGGGCCTGTGCCAGTAAGCCCATGGGGGGATGGAAATGCTGGCAGTGACACTTACATTCCACACTGTAAAGAACCATATGTCAGAGCTGCTGGTGACACCTTAGGCCCAGCTGTTAGCCACGTTCCAGCCTTTACACATAGGTAGTCAGAGCTGCAGTTACATGATATTAAAATATTTCTAAAATCCTGGAGGAGAACCATTTTAAACACAAGAAAGAGTGCATAGACTGTATAAATTGAAATGTTCACAATTATTTTCACAAACAGAGTCTTCCTTCAGCTGGCTTAAAGGTTCACATGCTTTGTGGTCAGGGTAAAGAGAATTGCTGTCTTTATTTGCAGTTCAACTTGGCACTGAAGTAGCAAATAAACTTTGTTTGTGGCTGATTTCCAAAGCAAACAGAACTTTTATCTCAATTTGAAACTTTTATTAAAACAATGAATAGCACATCTAGCATTTACAAATTCCTATGGTCCTGTCCTAAAGTGGGCCATGCAGGAAGGATAATTTGGGTAATTAGCTCAAATTAACCCTGGGTCAGAGGAAAATTCATGCATAGTGCAATGTGTTAATGTGGAAGTGTGATCAGATCTTGTGCTACTCTGTTCACCCTCTTAACTCTACCGTCTCCAGAAAAAAGAAACTTGACTCAACTGCAGCTCTCCTGGGAACTCTGCTCTGGCATGGTTCTTTTTCTTCCATTCACAGTGAACCTCCTTTTAGAAGATGTAATCTGCCCTGGAATCTAGTTTCGTATTTTGAGTCAGAAAAATACTAGCTCATTCTTCTCTTTATTCCACAGTATGTGACACACAATTTTTCTGATGCTATCAAGTATATTTAACACCCGAATAAAGGTACTGGGATCAACTTTTTTAATATTTGACTCTAATATAAAACTTGGGAGTCTCCTTTATATAGAAAGAACATTTACTTGTAGTTGGATCCTTGATATTCGACACTGGTAATAGACTGTTCACTGTTTCCAGCCATTCATGGATGTGTTCCAGATAAGTCCCTGACACATAAAAGAATTTTATGTTATTTGAATACTCTTATGGTAGCTGGAAACATTTTTCAATAAAGGACCTCACTCAGGGTGATATATTTGGTGAAAAAGCTTTCCAAATCTTCATGAGGCTGCACTGAACTACTGCACACTGGTAATGTACGTTAGATGTGCTCAGTACAGATGTTCCACCAACACAAGTATCTCAAGCTGAGAAACTGCTGGCCATTAACCCCAAATTATTCAAAAGGAACCCTATTTATACATCTAGTGCTATGAGAAGGTTGTGAAGCTGAAAGAAATGTTGAAACTTTAGTAAAAAAAAAACCCTCCAGTTTTGTAGGCAAACAAGAGAAAGATTCTAGAGAATGCCAACTGTAACTTCTTGATTAATGTTCCTTTAAGACAAAACCAGGCACTTCAAGAGCAGGCAGGCATTGATTTGCTTGGTGAGGTTGATCAGCAATATCAATTTTGTAGCATATTTGCTACACAGAGCAGAGGAACTGCAGCAGATTTATCCTGCAGGCCTGTCTCACTGCAACCATATCAGCCTCTGTCCAACCACAGTACCCAGGACATTAGGAAAAGATTCATTAAGTCTATTATTTGTCAGTGCAGGGTATTTCCTTCATTCCTTGTCCAGGTCATTTGGAAGGACAGAGCCATTTCCAAAATCTCACACTTTTCGCCAGAATGCTCTATATTTTTATGTGTCAACATCACTTTTCTTGTGCAAAAATTAGTATTTTTATTCCAGCTATTGCCTGCAGGAGCACAGTCAGAATTAATCTTTTACTGAGTACAGGGCTCCAATGCTGTTTATACAAAATATAGTTTTTCAGTATGGCATGCTCCTAATTACATCTGTGCTACCATTTTTCTGTTGCTGGAAGTTATTTAAGAAGAACACTGCAGACAAGAGGTAGGCAGAAGCACATGCACAGTGCTCTGGGCATTGCTGGCTATGCAGCCATAGCAAAACTCAAGAACGTACCTAAAAGCAAGTCAAATAATTGGACGTCAGCCTGAGGTAGTATCTGTGCTGCTATGACAGCACAGGCAGCACAAGACACTGGCATTTATCTTTTAAACATGACCTAATTGCCATTTCTCCCATTAGTGCTAATTGTTCTAAGTGGCCCTTATGCATCAAGCTCTTATGACAGTTGAATAACA
The DNA here is from genome assembly GCF_000277835.1 of Geospiza fortis. Classification (NCBI taxonomy): domain Eukaryota; kingdom Metazoa; phylum Chordata; class Aves; order Passeriformes; family Thraupidae; genus Geospiza; species Geospiza fortis. The sequence continues at coordinate 5,936,112 of NW_005054336.1, read as the reverse complement.
TCTGCTCCCTGCTCATGATGAAGTGTTTTAAACCAGAGAAAATTTTTCTCATATGGATCCTGTAGAGCATTTGCTCTACTCCTTCTGTCCTGTGTGCTAGGAGGAGGGGCAGTGTGTAGAGGCATGTGTAGAGGCATGTGTTTTGCCTTATCTGCAGCTGGAATAAATTCTCCAGGCAAAGGTGAGAAGCAGAAAAGGACCCAGGGGTTACATCAGCTACACTCAATATCCCCAGTGCCTCTCTGCACTGACACACCTGATTTCAGACCTCAGTTCAGGATTAGATTTATAAGGATGCCCCAGCCTCTGAGTCTCAAAAGCTCTTTGAGTCTCTAAAACTAACTAAAAGATTCAGAGAACAGAACAGAAATAATACAGTGGTAACACAAATTGCAGTACAAAACTCTAACGCAATACAGTTTGTGAAGAGAAGGATTCTCCTTCTATGAACGTGGAAACAATCACACCTCATTCATTCTGTGATGAATGCAATCAGAAATTGCCATTGAATATCATCCATAGATATATAGAAACAACAAAAAGCATTGGCTCTGTTCCCCTCTTTTGTGCAGCATGTACAAATTCTGTTGTATTTTTTCCTTTCTGTTATTGTATTGCCAATCCTGAATGAAAGAGCTTAACAATATAAAAAGATTTGGATGGAAATATAATACCTGCAGTTTTGTAATCTGTCTTTTCTAAAACCCCAAAACACCATGCATAGCTTTTTAAAATTGAAATCTGCAGTTATGTCCCAGCCACAAAAACATGCCTATGCTATCACGTGGATCCCAGCAATTACAGGTTTTTTTCTGTAATCTTAACTGTACAAAGTCTCCAAACAGTTATTTTGGACAAAACATATTTCTATGTTGTTATTAAACCTTTTAAGATCACTTTCTATGAATTCTATTTCAAATAAACAGGCTGGTATTTCAGAGGGAATTAAAAAATAGGTAGTTTAAAAAAACTTGTTAGTACCTGATTGACTTTGTTTTGAAGAATGTTTGAGTAGGCAACAGTCCTAAATTAATGCAAATTTGTGAGCCAGGTCTGGCCAGGCTTTGGCCAAAGCCATTTATGTCCTCGCCCATATTGACAATTTTTCTCTAAGCTGCTCTAGAGGTGATTTCTCAGTGCTATGATCTGTATCAAGCTCCACTGTCCCTGGATTCAGCTTGGATGTACTGGGTTTGTATTTTTGTGCCAGCTAAGATTAGAGACCTCTGCTAGTAGGCCTTGTTTTATTTATCCCTGCAACTTACTATTGCTCCTTACATAGTGCTGGATTCCTGCTGCAGTCTGGATCATCAAAGGGATATTTATTACTGCACGTGTTTGTATGAACACCATACAAACACATTCTAGTGGTAAAATATTTTGCAAAAATCATAATTTTAAATTACCTTTATTTTGGTACCACATTCCATAAGTTTCCAAGTTGCAACTAATTATATATTATTTATCTAGGCAATCATGTTTTCAAGTGATATGAACTGTGCTGGTAACTGAAAATAATAAATTAAAATGCAAATAGGAGGCAGTTGTTCAGAAATTTTGGTGGTTCTGACACAGCTAGTTTGGACTGAGACTTTTCCTAGCCTTGTTCTGTAAGCAATAAGTTCCCATTAAGAATCATTTGAAAAATGCAAGGATGGCAGATTGGATGGCATTGGTCAAACACTCAGTTGCTGGTCATGTTTGAGACACAGATATAAATGGATTGGTGGTCCTGAGATCGTCCTGTGGTGGTGCAGCACAGCTGTGACCCAGCCCATGTGCCAGGAGTGGTGTGAGGTCACTGTATGATAAAGTCAAGCACAACAGAGCCTCAAATGCATTTTGTTTTTAAGCAATGCTTCCATCTCCCACACTAACAGGGGCCAGGAGGAGCTATTTCAGCTGGTAACATGGTTAACACATACTTTCTCAATGTAGTAGCTGCTCTGTCTTTCCTGTCATGAGGATATATGGATTTCATTTTTTCACTCTACTCAAGACAGAGAACAGTAGGGATTTTCTGTTTTCAGCTGAAAACTATCAGTTTTTATGGAAGCAGAACAAGCTCCCTATGGAAAAAAATGAGACTTATATTTGTGGCATAAAAAGAATTAATCTAAACTAATTTCAGAATAGAAACTTTGAGATAAATTCCTCTTAGCCTTTGATACTTGGTCTACATTTCTCTCACTTTTCAAGACAGGTTTTATCAATAGTGCTCTTTGCTATGTGCTGGTAAATGTCTGCATAACTTATAAGCCACAGGCATCCAGGGCAGAGTGAAGGAACAAGCAGTACCTGATTGAGGCATAAAATAGCAAGTGTTTGTGAAAGGTATGGGGAAGGCTTTCATGCAGCACAGTTTATCCAACTGTGAAAACATTACTCGGGATATTAGAGTGGGTGCTCGGAGCTCTTTTGGCTGCTGACCAGGATAAATGGTCCAAGCAGAGGAGCTGACTGCAGATTAGTTACATATAAAGAAGACACAAAGAAAAAAGAGAAACATGACCCAAGAGAGAGCAGCATGTGGGTTGAGAGATTAATCAAGCATTTC
>NW_005054336.1:5930402-5933526 GCF_000277835.1 Geospiza fortis | reverse complement strand
ATACCACCTTGCACAGTTCTGTGGGTTTACACACAGAATTGCAAATGTTATTACGTTTCTTTCTTCAGGATGCTCCTGGTTTGAGTCACAATGATACAATTGCTGAGAAAAAAAACAACAAACCTCATTACAGCAAGGGCACAGAGTTCAACTCCACACCACAGCTTTTCATTGAAAATATTATCTGAAAGTCACAGACAAAACAAAAAAATACGGCTTTTCTCCATCATGACTTCCTCAATCACACTTCCATGACTTTTTCCACACTCTGAACATAATTCTTACTCTTACATTTGATTCAACTATGTAAATTTGCATCTCAGGTGATCTTTCTGCACTCATCAGTACTCCAGACTAATCACTGGATGCCCCCTGAGAGCTAGTCAGTCATTCCATTGCCATTCTCAGCTGTGTTCAAAGAACCAACTGAATGAGATTGATTTCAGACAAAGTGAGAATGAGTTTTTTTAGTGATTTTGACAGGCTGGAAAGAACTCCATGTTCCAGGATACTCATATGTATACTAAATTTTCATCCTGATTGGATCTGGCTGAACACTTTTATCCAAAGCCAATATTTTACCACTATCTAGTTAGGAATAGTTAAAAGCACTGCAAGAAAATTATATCCTAGACCAGGAAGAAAGCTGACATATTCTGAAATCTCTATGGAATTTGATACTCTTGTCTGCTCTTGATTTATGACCAAATTGCTCAGGTACCATTTAAAATATAAAAATGTGAAACATGGGGTATCTTTGGATTATTTTTATTGCCATAGAGTAGAATGTCTTTCTGTTGCTGATAGTTCCAGCAAGCTGGAGACCATTCTACTTGCAACCTCTCTAGCATCTCTAAAATAAAAGGTATAGCATCCTTGACTGCTGAAGTGATATTGCCATTAACCATGGGAATATAAATCTACCACAAAGACAGTTGAAGGTTTGCAGTATTCAGGACATGCTCTGCTCAGCACTTTTGCTGTCACAGAAATGTAAAACTGCAACAGATCTTCCTTGCAGAATTCACCCCTTAGTGCATGAAATGAGGCATTATCAGCTACACACAGAATGAGGCTTTGTCTGACCTTATCTCTGACTGTGAAGGATTGCAAAGCCTTAAAGGTACCCTGGTGTAGTGATTTTTTCCCATTAAGGTACTCTTAATTGGGTTTTCTACTAGAATTTTTTCCGACACCTGAGCTAAATATTCCTGTTGTAAATTAAAGAGTGGTGTTCTTATGATTTTAAAGTCAGAGGACAGAGAATCAGCTCTCTAATGAGCTTACACACATAAGAGAGTCTCACACTGTAACATGACATTTGATGACCTTTTCTACAAATCTGTAATGATTTTGACTTTGCCAAAACATGATCAAATTTTCAACTCTGCCAACTGCAATAAGCTTTTCCTCAGCAGCTTCTAATGTTCTCCTGTGGAAAGTCTGATTTATTGTTTTTTTGCACAGATAAATGCAAATTATTATTGCTAATAGTGGCACATACATTAATGATGCACTGGTATCCCCACAGTAAGATATATAACATCTCCTTGCTATCTCACCTTTTCAATATTTCTGCAAAGTAATTGGCAAAGAGTTTGATAAGCTGCACTTACACACCTGTGTCATCACACCCATTTCCATGTTACACTGCAGCCTATGCACAGCCTCCTGCTCTGCAAAATGTACCCATCCCATTCAAATCTACTTCCTCATACTAGTTAATTCTTAAAACAGTACGATTGCAACAGACTTTGATTATATAAAGCACTTTATATCATTCATTCTTGCTTATTTGAATATTATTTGAGCTTGTAGAAACCAGTGAAAACCTGTCTCATTTTATTAGCAGCAGCACTGATTAGTACTGCCTACTATGTTTTTAAATGTAGTTCTGTTTCACAGTTCATTGTGCTTACCACACATTTTTATAGATGGTTGCTTTGCCATATACATGCTGTGCTTCACACAACCATTTTAATGTGTTCTTTTTACTTCAAATTAATCTGTTCTCTGCTGGGCATTTATCTCTTGTTTTTATGATGAGTACATATATCTTAAGTAGATGTTCTTTTAAGTCTTCTATTGCAAAACACTGTTTTAAGATATCATTTAAAATTCACATTCATGTGTTACAGTAACAAGGACAGCACACAAATGGAATTGGAATTCCCTTTCAGAAGGACAAGTACAAAGGAAAACACGTCAGGACTGTCAGTATTAAACTCCACTTTAATTCCTTTACTAGACCATTCTCTAACTCTTCAAATTCAAATATTTATTATGGTCTCCAGTTCTACACCATCAAGATTAATGCTTTCCTCTGTGGACTGTTTTTAGTAGATTGTTATAACTTTCTCACATCATAATTTTGTGCGGCTTTCCCAAGTGATAGACAAAGATCAACCACCCATTCTCACTCTTGGCCAGGCTTCCCCTTAGAATACTTTGATTACTTCATTCTTTCCAAACACTACATTTTTCATTTTCCAAATATTATTATAATAAAGATATGACTTTGTAGAAGACTGCTGTGAGATAAATTTTCAGCTAACTTAATTTCGTAATATGTGCCAATGCTATACAAAGCTATCATTCCAGCATAGATAAAGGCGTATGTCTTGGTCTTAATGACAACTACAACCAAGGTTTAATCATAACTATGATAAATTTCACTTTTATAAGTGAAGTTTTGTTTGTTTGAAGAATTATGGTGTTTTTATGGTTTATTTGGTGGGGTGAGTGGGGGTCCCTCAACAAATCCTAAAATCTGCTTTTGTTATTTGGAAGCTCATTTGAGAGCCCCAGAGGACTTTGAATTCCTTCAAGATTAGAGTTTTAAGTTTTCAAGCATAGAGTTTTATTTCTAGTTCGTAAAACATTCTAGGGATTAAATTATTGGTTGCTAAATATTAAACTTGGAAAAAAAGAAGTTGTCCTTTCCAATTAACTATGGTTAGTCGGTGAAAATTGTACATTTGAGAGGTGTAGTTCTATATTTATTTGAAGTTAAATCCACTAAACCACAAACAAATGGTTTTCTAGTCTCCTGCTTCTAGAAAATCAAAGAGAAGCTTGCCATTACTTGAACTGCACACCATCTGCTGCTGCACATATCTGCGCA
>NW_005054336.1:5897241-5930392 GCF_000277835.1 Geospiza fortis | reverse complement strand
AGCAGGAGTCAGAGCTGCTGGAGGAATAGGTATGTCTGGGAAGTAGATCAGCATTCTTGGGGTTTAACATACTTCAGAATATCTCTCAGTGGTATAATGAGTAATTGAGGAGCATTCATGATGTGCTCCTACTTGAGTTCCTACTGTCAAAACTTCAGCATATAACAATAAGAAGAAATATTTTCATGAATTTGTTTGATTTGCAGTAGGTGTTTGGAAAAAAAAACAACTTAGTTTTTCACAGATTTTGAATAATCATATGGGTGTAACAGTTCGTTTGTCTTTATTTGATTAAATGTCTAGGGAAAGCTGTTCAGACAGGTTCATCAGTAACATATGTCAACCACATAAAATCAGACCAAGCATTGGCATCTGTTAGCAGCTATTTTCTTAGCTTGGAAAGTTCAGAAAAGGAAGAGCAGCATAGAAATCACTTCTGTGAGAGGGTATTGAACACTAAAATGAGCAAGTCAGAGGAATCACAGAATAGTCTGAGTTGGAAGGGACCCAAAGGGATCAGCAAACCCAATCTTAAGTGACTGGCCCATGTGGGAACCAAAGCCATCACCTGGGCATTATTAGTGCCATGGCCCAGCAGCTGAGCTCACCTCAGGGTAAGCATTGCCAATGGCACAAAAAGGCAGTGAGACATCCCATCATCCCTTCAAATGCAGGGGGATGTTTGTTTTCTGTTGAAAGCTGTCTTTGTACCTACTGCATAGTCAGCTTGCAGTATGAAAACTGTAAAGAGGCAGTTTTCGCTGTAAGGAATATTTTTATCACAAAAGTATCTTTAACCCACAAGTAAAATGTTTCAGCACCTTTTTGCAGACTATTTAGGTAAAAGTATGAGTTTGGTTACAATACTAGAAAGACTGTAGGCCAACATATTTTTTAAAATGAATATAAAATCCTGACATTATCAAAGTGATTAAACACACAGTAAAGGTTTGCAGAGTGCACCATAATTTGGTTATTCAATGTTATTTTTTTAATATTCTTAAAACTGAATAAAATAAAACTGTTTTTTTCCTCTTGCAAAAGTGACCTGAAATTATTTAGTTTTATCAAACTCATTTTAAAATTACTTTATTAATTCTGAACCATTACATCTGCAGTATTACTGCAGCTCCAGATCTCACAAATATTATATAAGATACGGGAATTATTGGCCAGCTGGGAGACCTATTTAGGATGATAAAGAATCAAAGCAATGTCCTTAGAGAGCAGTACAGTTATGTAGTTTATTGGAATGTTTTGAAATAACAGTTTAATTTAGATAAGAAATAATAAATTCAGATTTGGGTCAAGCACATTTTAAAGAGTTGAATTAATTTTGACTTTCACCATCTGAAAAAAGCAACTCAAAAAAAAATTAACATCCATTAAAAAGTTTAGTTTGTAAAATCTACATTACCTATTGAGAATATATTGTTGTTACACGAAATTTCCAACCATTTCTAGTTTAAACATTGTATAAAATTCTGCCTCTGCCAATTAGACATGCATCAGTCCCTCAGCACAAAGCAATTTTACCATGTGATGTCCTAATGCAAAAAGCACGGCACATAAAAAAAGCATTGGGTTTGCAGAATGAATATTTAGTTATTCTTTAGGTTGTCATTTGTGGCTTTATGAAAGAATAAATGTTTAAAAAAAAGAGAGAAAGGCGTTCTCTTGCAAGTAGAGAGGGATGCAGAAGATTACAGCACAATGTACAACATAATCATATATTTACTGCACAAAACACACCACAGAAATATATACATTCATTCTGAGAGTTACAGCAGATGTTCACCTACTTGAAGTTAAGGCCAACAGCTCTCCCTAAGCCCATAAAGCACTGCCTAAGGGAGGAAAACATAAACAACAAGCCAAACAAAACCAAACAACAAAATCAAAACATAGGCATGACTTATCTATGGACCTCAGTTCCCTAGCCACTCAACTTCAGGCTTTTGGGTTATAAGATGAACTAAAAGAGCTAAAAACATTCAGAATATGCAGGTAGCTGCTCTGTAACTTATTTCAACCAATGCATTACAAGGGTTTTGAAAACTGCCAAGCTGCAAATAAAAGCCATTGCCAACCTACATTCCTTTTAAATGTCACCTGCAAAGCAAAAAAAAGGAAGAAAAGTTGTTCTCTTTTATCACCTAATGATTAAGTTATTTTCCCATGAAATTCCAACCAGGTTTCTCTTCAGCCTGACAGGATCCAAATATATGTTGCCAAGAGAGAGATGTGGATGTTGGAGCCCACTGCCATGACCATTTGTGCAATTTCCATCAAACAGATACAGGCTAAAATTCAGTAAACCATGTGGAGAGGGACAAGTAGAGGAAGGAAGAAGACATGGACCAGTTCTGGGTTTAGCATGACTGTAATTTTTTCTCACTTCCTCCACAGGCACACTCCAGTCTACACACCAGCCTCATTCCTCAGTCAGTGCCTCAGCAGGAGGATTTCCTAGGCAATGTGCAGCACCTGAGGGAAAGCCCATTCATTCCTCCCTGCCCTTGCCACTCTTTCCTGAGTGCTCAGGTGTGCTGGAGCAGGTCACTTTGATGCCAAAGGCTCCTATGCTCATACCAAAGACTGGTTATAGAAAGGACAAAAGAGGCACCCCATCACTTTGGCAACAATCCTCCCCAAATATGGGATGAATTGAATAATGTATTTATTTATTTGCTTGTAGGGGCTAAAAATAAAGAGTGAGGGCTCTACTCTTTCCTTCCAACTACTCCTCTTGCATTTCTGCTTCCAAGAATATTGGTTAAGGCCTCAGCTTCTCAGACTATTGTGTCTATATGGCAATACAAAAACAAAATTTAGTGTTCTTTTTTACTTGTTCGCCTGGATAGCTTTATGTCATTATTATAAAGCCAGTGTGCATTCATAAGGATTGCATTAGCACAAGTTTTTCCCATGTCTGTATTTATTTACTCACTTTCCCATAAGAGAAGAAATAAATAACTTTAGAAATGGATTGGACTCAGTTCATGTACTAATCATTATATATATTTGTACATATATAAGATGTAAAAAAAAACCCCAAAACCTGACATGGCACTCGCCACTATAAACAAAATTAATATTCTCAGGCATGAAAATACAACTTGAAGGGAAAAAAGAGTTCTTATCATTCAATTGTCCTTTTAATACAATCAAATCAAACAGCTTTGAGGGAAGAAAAATAGACAAATGCTCTAGTTGTAACCGGTATTTTGGGCCAGGTAGTCTCAATATGCTGTGTAATTGTCAGTTCCAGTATTTTCCTTTTCTACCCACCAAAAAAGCCTTCAATGTCTGTTACTCTGCTGTTCAGCTGGTTATTGGGTGCATAAAATGGTGTCTTCAGTATTAGATATTCATTGAGAGCTACCAATTGCACCACCTGAAAACCCCCTACTTTAAAATTTGAGAAGATGAAATTATTTTTCATAGTAATAAATTGTTTCAGAAAAAAAAATCAGTTTGGAGATGGTATTCAGGGTATACTGATGGTATCTTCTTGTTACTACAGATATATGTTTACACTTGCTAGATTTAGCTAACTTGCCACAATGAATTATTTTTAAAAGTCAAGGAGCAAGCAGTTTCCATCTGCAGAAGTGAATATGATTGAATAATCTTTCTGGATGTTGCCAGCAGTAAATGTCTCCAGATTTTGGCTCACACATCTTTGCCTTAATGTCTAAGGTGACAAGTAAATTCAGCTTGAAAGTTATAGGAAATACTAGCACTGGCATGTACTCAGTAGACTCAGCATATCCATCAGCACCATGTACTTGTCCTCAAAACTGAATTATGAATTTTTGTCCCTTAGGTCTCATACTGTCCTTTTCTAAAAATAAAAGGGTGAGAAAGATGACTATTTCTCTGCCCATTAATTTTTTTTCTTTGCTTTAAAAAGCTACTTCTTGTTAACCCACTCTACATAAGATTATTATCAAGTATTTTTCTCTGATGGTAATAACAATGTCATATCCTTCACATATCGTTCACAAATAAGGATCTTAAGCCTTGAGTGTCTCATGGGAGTGTAAGAAATCCTGCCACCATGTACCTGCAGTTGGAGACAGCACACAGGCCCAGAAACCACAAAAACCCCCAACATTTGTCATTCAGTTTTGCTCTACCTTTTAAGCACATTTTCTGATGGCAACATTTCCTCTTCAAAATGGACTGGGGGGAATTTAGAAGAAAGAAGCGTGTTTCAGGTAGGGACTTAAAAATAAAGATCATGTTCAGGAAGGTCTAATTTGAGAGGTCTAAAATTAGAAAAAGAAAATCAGGTTTTTGGGGAGGTTTGTTTGTTATGTGGGTTTCTTTTAATCACTGTTACACCTTTGACTCCAGACCCGAAATTGATGGTAGATATTAGTTAACCTTTGGAGGGGGCTTAGAGAGAGCCTGTCTTGCTTTAGCTCCTTGCAAGATCCTAGTCTGTAGATAAGTGGATGTATCAGTGCTGCCTGACCACTAGAACCTATTCATATTTCTTAATTGGCATATGCTCTAATTAAATGCATATAAATTTCACAGAAAAGAACTACTGAAGGATTTATGATAATGAAAGTTCTAGCATAAGGGGAAAATTACTTTCTTATTGCTAAATAGTTTATACCATGAGTACAGCTTTGCTTAGGGAGGTAAACACACTTGTAAACTGTTAGATCCAACCCCAAAATGAATGTGTCTGTTTCTCTCTCATGATACTTCTAGTGACTGGAAAAAATATTCCCAGATAAACACAGCAGTGAATCTATGGATTCACAGTTTCTGCTAAAGCAATCACTGTAACACATAAAGCATTGCTTTCAGATATGGGAAACATCCTGAGGCAGGCAAATTAAAAATTATTTTTACAGATTGGAAACAGTTGTCACCACATATCTACATAGATTTTTTTATTTCCCCCAGGTCAACATGCAATGTCACACAGTAAGTCCTGTGAAGAGACAATAACATTACAGAATTCATGCCAAGAGTTCCACCTCTCATACTCTCTGTGCATTAACTATTGAAACAGCTGACTGCTATTTATTTCTGTTGTCCTATTAAAAATCCCTATTAAAATAAAGATACAACTACAGTCTTTGTAAGCTCATTTACATAGTTAGCATAAGTGAATTTAACAAAGAAAAATACGATTGACCCATTATAATTAACAAGATCAGTTTCATCAAGAAGTGATAAACACTTTGTTGTACCTCAAAACTGGTATTTTTTATAGAGGCAGAATGATCTTCTATAGAACCTCAGTACCACCTTGCTACCCTATATAACCTTCAGACTATACACTAATCAAAGTATGAATGCCAAGAAATATTTCCCAAAACAGTTAGAATTTAGAATAATTTAAATAAATTTTACTCTGGATACAATATAATTATGGGCTGGCAGTATTGTAATGTTCTGCTAAGGAGCTGCAAGGTGCCTACTTCCAGTGAGACACAGATTGGACAAAAGCCAATGGGAAATCTAAATTTCACGTCCTACTCTCTCTTGAAATAAAATCCTTCCCCTTCTGGAAGTCAAGGAGAGTTTCACTCTTGACTTTAGTAGCAAGGATTTAATCTGTAAATAAAAGAAGAGTTCTTTATTGAAATCCTTTAATTTTGTATCCTGTTGGCTGATACCTTTTTAAAAAATGAGATTTTAAAAAAGTGAGACTGTTCAGTCACAGTCCTTAGTTTTGCAAACTTCAGGGGGTCCAATTAGAAGTAGAGAGAAATTTAAACAGCTGTATTTTGCCACTTTAACACAGAAAACCATTTTGTACCAGACACATAAGAAAGCACATTTAATTATGAAAATGAATTGCCAGCATGAAGGAAGTTCAAGTAGCATGGTTAAAAGGTAAAGTTTTCTAATGCTGCACTATTCAGTTTTCATGGGCTTTTATATTTTATCATGGACTCTTATCTGAACTATTCACATTAGCTAACCAAACTGTATAATAATTGATCATGATTTTCCCTTTCTAAGTAGGGAAAAAACAATACTATTTATACTTGTTCTACTCATTTACTTTTTTGATTACTCAAACTGAAATCCAACATTATTTCATCATTTATTGAGAGACATCAAACACTGAAAAAACATTTAATGATTCCTTCTGCTAGAGTTCTCCTTAATTACAGAGGGAACCAAGTTCAGTGCTCGTATTTCATTACATTCTAAAATGCTTCTTGGATTCTCTACAATCATTTTATTCTCATAGATTAGATGATGTCTCCAGCATGACTAGTCCAGACTCTGGATGCACGCTCTCCTGACTTCATAACAAATACTTGTCATCTGCCAAACTCAACTTGCTAGGGCTTCGTCTACACTGTAATTGGAATGGAAAAAGCTAGGATATGCAAGCAGAAAGTTTGCTACAAAAAAAAAAAAACCAACAAAACAAAGCAAACTTCAGGAAGTAGACGACAAAGGCACTTGAAAGACACCACAGACTTTGAATGAGAAATCTCAAGCGAGACGGATTTCAGAACACAAGAAACACTTAAAAAGGAATCAAACATCTTGTCATCACTTGTAAAGTGGCTCTTTTAATCTGTCTGTATCTGACAGATTGCTCTCCCTCCTTCCAGGAACAAAAAGACAGTACAACCAATGTTAATATTTACATTACACAGGCAAAACAATCTCATGAACCACCATGATGGACAAGAGAGGAAAACCAGAGACTGTGATGAACACTTGGACTAAATTTTTGGATTTGATCACTAGCACAGTCCACTCTCTGTACTAGTGCTTTTTACTTCCAAACAGGTCTGTTTTGTAAAGTCAGTCAGTCAATGTATTCCATTCAATTTTCTTCAGAATGATCCCTCCTGAGTTTTTACCCCATAATTCACCTCTTCTTATCTACTTTTACTGCTTTCTTTGTTATAAAAGCTCCTTCAATCATTGTGCCAAAGTGCAGTCCAACAAATGTTGTGGTGATTCCTGACATGCGTAAAAATTTACATAAAATGTTTCATGTTGATTAATTATTTTTCTAAATGAGAAAGCCAGGAACTAGCACTGGATGTTTTCTGCCAAGAGAGAATCTGACTCCCTGGAGTAAGTTTTCATGACAAAAACACAACAGCCAGCTCAAAGTCAGGCATTAGATGAAAGCAGATAAACTCTCCTGCAGAAATATTATAAAACTTCTATCATGTCCCTTATGTCAGAAGACAAGAGCTGGAAATCAGCAGGGCTAAGAACAGTGGCCAAGTGTGTAATATTCAGTATAGACTGTTGAACTATTACTCTTGCACGTCTCTCTGCAGTCTGGTGTGGACAAAGCACAGCTGCCAAGTGTGCAGTGCTGGGACAAAGCAGAAATAATGAAGTGTTACAGCCCAATAGGGAATGTAGGTTAAGGATTTAAACAGGCAAAAAGTGTGAAGGGCTGATGCAGAGCAGTCCAGCTGCCAGAAAAAGGAACAGGCAAGAGGGAAAGGTACCTGCAGTAATCATGTCGGAAGAGGATACCCAGGCCTACAGTCAGGACAGTGGCCAGTCATTTATTAGTATTTTGAAATCTGATTTTAGTTTAAACTTCAGAGAAGCCAAGCTAACAAATTCTGTTCACTGGATTGAACAGTGAATATGAAAAACACTAAAGTTATCTGGAAAAGAAAAGGACAATGTGGAGCTCTGGATATCCCACAGAAAACTTTTAAAGATGGCAGTTAAATAATCATCTTTAATCACCAGCAATAAAATGCATCAATGTATGTTATATAAAACTGAAAGAATTACAGCCTTAAAAATGCAATGACCTAAAATTATTCAAGCACCTCTCAAGATAATAATAATAATGCAGATCCAGTATGAGACAGTTAAAAGAATGAAAAAATGTTTACAATAACATCTCTAAAGAGAGCAAGACAAGGGGTATGAAAATATTTTTCTTTGGATCATTTAATCTGTGGAATTATTTCCTTTCTTCCTGTTAAAAATATAATATTGAACTGAATGAAGCTCTGATGAAGAACTGAAAGAAAAGCAAGCAGGAAGGTAAGTAAGAACCCAGAGGTAAATGAATGTAATATGGAGGGGAAAACATAAGATTTACATCTACAGTACTAGTCTTCAGTCAACTAAAGGAAATGCAGCCTTTTTCTCCATCTCTATTACCCTCCCCACAGCTCCAAGATTTTAACTGGGTTCCTGATAAGCACAAAAACGTTGGATCCATTTGAAGACTCTGAAGTTATTGAAACTCAGCGTTAAAAGTTTCTTTTGCCTATGAGTGGCAGCTGGTAAGAGCACTAAAACACATCACACAAAAATTTAGGAACAGAGAGGATGAAAGTGAGCAAGACTGCAAAGTAAAGCAAGTGTGCTACTGCAGAATTCTCTTGCGTCATTTCCTGAGCGCAATCACCCAAAGGCAGAGACTAACGTCAGGTTTAGGACACCAGAGTGGCACTTGCTAACACATCATAACACTTCAATACTTGGGCTTTAGACAGATCAGCTACCCTCAGTCCTCATGCTCTGCTGAGAATTCCAGGAGAAAAAACCCAGCATTTGCTGCAGAAGCAACAACAGGGCAGCCTGCCAGATTAACTTTTAGAAAAACTGGGGAAAAGGAAACAAGGCAACAAAAAAGAAGCCAAATACAGTTTGAAAGCTAGGATCTTGTAAAGATAACTAAAGTATTTTTGAGCCTAGTAGTGGGCTAGAAAAATACTCTCTTGTTACAGTAAAGATGGAATTGGTTCAATTGGCTGCTGTAAAGGCATATCAAGAAACCATTTTTTTAGTGTGCATTATTTTCATATGTTGGCATCTGCGTTAATCTCTCAAAATGAACAGGGTGGGGCCATAGACACATGTAAGAAATTGATTACCCTAGAAGGGTAACTTAGGGTTAAAACTGTGATATAAAAGCAAACAAACAATTGAAAATTATAAATATCAGCTACTGAGAGCCATCCAAGAGGTAGGAATTGTTACAAGAGTAATTTGGATATTTTGCTGCCATATTGGAAGATCAGAGGTGTGAATCCTCTGTGTTCATCTTTCAGCTCTTCCAAATTGCTCAACATACAGAAATTGTCTGCTTTTAACATTGCTTCCAGATGTACTTTTGGCAGCTTTCATCTTCTGTTTGGACTGATATGAATGATCTGAACCTTGGGAACGCAATTATACTCTGGGACAAAAATGTTATTCTCTCCAAATAAGGAACAAAAAGCTGCAAGGCAAAGATATGTGGTGACTTAACATCTAAGTAGCTCGTTACCCCAGAAGAGAGGGCAAAGGAAGTTTTGATTACTCCACCCACTTTTGAGTTTTTGAAGCCTTGTCAAGTCTGACCTAGAACAGAGACTAGACAGAGTTAAAGAATAAAGCAAGTATTTATTAAAAGGTTCAAACCTTGGACAGTACAAGAGCCCAGTCAGGGCTACACCCCTTATGAGGCCAAAATGGTCACAAAATGGATGATTGGTCACAAGGCCTCTCACTCTTATAAGTTCTGGTCCATCAGCAGAGCTAATTATAGTTTTATGTTATGAAGTCCCATCCTTCTTGGTTTTGTCTCTTCAGTCTACATTGTTTATGCTCTTGGGCCTGAAATTTTGATCAGTTGTCCCTGGTCCCAAGCTAGAAAAGGAATTGTTTTGTCTAGCTACTCTGTGAAGAGAGCTTACCATCCCTTAATATGAAGCTCAGAACTACACACTAAAGCAGTACAGAATCTGAAAATTTTAAAAGATAAAGCCTAAGGCATCATTTGTATGAACACATTCCAACATATTCAAGGAGTTAATTAGATTACTTCAGATTCAGTCTTAGAGCACTGAGTGCCCATTAAATTACTGATTAGCAATTGTGTTATTATCATACTTGTTTTTTGGAAAAAAATAGATTAACTGGAAAAATGTAATCAAGTTAAATAAGTTAAAGCTACAGAATTTCAGCAGTGGCGACTAGTCCCTCTGGAAGGGCAGGCAGAACATCCTCAAGTATTAGTATATGGAGTGTAACCCTAGAAAGATGCCGTGTGTGCGACACTGCTGGGCTGTGAGTAGTACAATCAATATGCAACAGATCTGCCCAGAGTCTGCTTTCAGCACGCACTAAAAACTCTTTGGCCCAACAGTGGCAGAGGCTGGAAACAGAGCCAAGATGAGTAAATATGGCCAGTTCCCAAGAGCTGTCATCCCCAGAGCCCCATGGCTGCCTTCTGGCCAGCCTGCTGCTTCCTTAAAGCCAGACCTGCAGCCAGTACTTGACAGGAGGCGACTGCTGGCTTCCCAGGAATAAGCATCACTTAGTGTATCACAGATCCCAGGAATTATCCTGCTGATCCACAAAGACTCCACAAGCTGTAGTTTAAGCAATGCTGCTTTTGACTATTCAGATTTCAAGTAGCAGGACTTCATCTTCCAGTGACCCACTAAGTTGAGAATTCTACTGTTACTTTGGTGGGAGAGACTCTTTTTGGGGCAAATAGACAAGTGACCGGCCAGTTACAATACAAGGAACTCTCTGGGGACTTCCCACCACACACCAGGAGCATATCTCCTTCTAGCAAAAAGTATATTTCATCACTATACCAGAAACCATGGCAATAAAGAGAACAGCACAATTCCAGCTGCTAACAAGTTTGATGCCAGTCAGCCCAGCCCAACAGAGAAGAGAAATCTGGACAACCCTGCTCCAGCTGGCAGCATCCCAGGCCTTAGCAGCCCATTTTCATCACTGAGTTTACTTCTACCATTCATATTCAGTTACTATTTTACAATTACCTGTATGCTCTTTACCATATTGATATTTTGGGTAATGCATTCCAAACAAAACTCATTCAAGCTACACTATCTATGGATGAATTTTGTTTGAGACACTTGGTTCTTTAGAGGAATAAAATGCTGAGAAAAGGCTCCATCCTGCTGGTGGGTACTGGGCTGTTTCAGAGTGCTCACTGGGAAGAAACCAGTCCCTGTTAGCACTGAAACCAGCAATGCTGCAGTGAGCTCAGAGACACTTTTTCTCCCTGTAAGAATTATTTTCATAAGACAAAATTACTTCCTACTTTTGATGCTGGAGTCTGTGAGTCTGTTCTTCATGGAAGAGCCATACATGTGCAGCTCACAGAAAATCATAACTCTTTAGATCACTTTCTGCAATTTTCAACTTCCCTTACATATGACTAAATTCAGTGCTACATAGACATCTAAAAGGAGTCCTCCTCATCATTCACAAGTGGGATATTAAAACCACTAGACATTTGAAGTTACAATACACTAGCTTTTTTAAACTTAACTTGACCAATTTCTTTTACTGTAAATAGATCAAATTTGCTCAATAAAACAATTATCCTACATATCACTGATTTTCATTTATTTAAACAAAAACATTATTCCTTTCAGTGAAAGGCCACTATGAGTTCAAATATAATTCATGTCTCCTCCTAACAATTGATGTTTTCTTTTACCTAAAGGCAAACATTAACATTTGAACACCATAAATTTAGTCTTTAATTCACTAAGAAAATGCACAGAAACTGTTTTGCTAAGCAGTTAAAAAAATCAGTTCAGATAATATAGCTGCTGGAAGTGAGCATCATTATTCAACTTTCTATTACAAATACAGGCAGTGTTGCATTTCTCAGGTAGCATATGAGAACAGCTTTCCCATTTAATATCTGATTTCTGCACCAAAATTATTTTTTTTCCTTCTGGAGAAGGTAAAGCTGAAAAAACATGAGTTCCTCCAACCAGTGGGATTCTCTGTCCCATCAAGCAAGAGGTCAGCAGTTTACTGCTGTGGAGTCAAGACTGCTCTTTCAGAAATGCTCCTTAATCATTCTTTTTTTTGATTTTTGTTTAGCTTATTGGTTGTTTTGGTTTAGCAGCAGTGGGTGGGAAGTAGAAATTCTTGTTGGGATGGGTAACAATATTTCCAAAAGTCAAACAAAGAGTTGTGTCATCACATGGAGTTGTACATGCTAGAAAGTACATTTATCTCATTTTCTTGATATGTTCTAAGACAGCCTTTCATACTCACCACATCCCTGCCCGAAGAGAAGTTCAGCAGATGTTGGACAGAGCTGGATGATTTGCCATAGCACTGCCCTTCTGACCAAACAGACTGGTGATAACTGAGGTCACACACCAGCCAGGAACCACAGCATTTTACCTAGCTGTCTGAACCACTATTGCTGAAAATAAAAGCATAGAAGAGAAGCAAAGGCCAGTACTTTAAATTGATAGTCTCCTGCCCATGCAGCTGGGGGGCTTATTTTGGTTTGTCTTTAGGAATGAAATAGGCTGATATGTTTTCAGTAGGTGGGGAATCAAACACACTAGACCAAAAAGTCAAAGTGAGTTGGATAAGTAAACAAAATATATCAAAGGAACTCAACTCTTTGGCAGTGGTAACAGTGGATTCCAGTGGAGCTTGTGTCTGGAAAATTGGACTCCAGGGCCCAAAGGGATTAATTTTTCAAATTTATTTTACTTTCTTGTTGCAGATTTGGAACTTTGTACTCCTAGGTCTTCCACTCATTTTCTTCCTCCCTCTAAGAACTGGATAACAGGTCAGGGAAAAAAAGTTGAAAATATGTACTAATTATACAGTAGATTGAAAGACTTCCTTTTAATTTGGTACTATAAATAGGAAAACAAACAGAGCTATTGACATTAGTCACTATCAGAAAGTAGCTGGTTATTCCACATATACTGTTTTTCTACAACTGTACTTTAAACTCATAAAGTTGCTCCAATATATAATGAGGTAAAAATTTTGTGATGTTACTATTATGAAATGCTATTTCACAGCATTGCAAAACTACCTACAAACACCCCTAAAAAGAGAATGTGAGCGCTTACATACTGTGAGGCCATTTACTAACAAGGGCCCGATAATAACGTCCTTCTGGGACACAGTGCATTGTTTTGGGAAACCAGTAATCTTTAATTCCAACTATAAATTACAATGACTCTTGGCATTCCATCAAAGTGAAGTCTTTGCAAGCATAGCTATTTTAAGTCTTTTTCCTCTTGCATCATTAAAAGAAAACTCAGGATCCTCTGCCCAAAAGCTAATCGGAAGAAACGTGACAACTTTCAAATTAACAATTTCTAGAGAAATGCTCAAGGGTTCAAGTACTCTTTTTAGTCTTTCATTTGAATGTGTAGGCTTCTTTAAGCCTAAGCAAGTCTCACTTTTAAAGTGGGGTTTTACTGTTAAAAACCCTCTCTAGTCATTTTATAGAATCATAAAACAGTTCAGATTGGAAGAAATCTTTAAGAGCATCCCTTCCAATCCCCCTGCCATGGGTAGGGACACCTGCCTCCAGACCAGGTTTTTAGTGGGCAAAACCAGATAAAGTAGCTAGAATACCAAAAGATATGTTTCTCTCTGATGTCTTCATTCAGCTCATCTAAAGCAAAGGGGAAAAAAATTTTCATTTATTTCATTGTATACTAAATGCAGCTCTAAATGAGCACAAGTTAGCATATGAAAGTCTGGTTACCTCAGAGCAAAAACAGTCAAACTCAAATCCTACAGCTGACATTTTTTAACTGAAGTATGATTTTTTTAACCCAAGTTCAGTGAAATTGTTCATCTATTTGCAGACAGCTCCTTTCTCATCAAGAGGTATTTTAAGGTAACACACATCATTACATTATGCCAATTCTCTGTCGCAGACATAATTTGTTCTGATTTGACTGAAATTTTAATCAGCTGCCAGGAGAGCAAGTCCTTCACTGGTGGCATTCAAAATCAGCTCTAATACCCTAGCTGCCTTGGGAATTAGAGCTGACATTATTGTTATAGCTCTGAATGCTCATACAATGCATTTTTATCTTGCACAGCTGACAAAAAAACAGTTTTCTATGCCTTGAAAATTAACAGTGAGCAATCTAATAAAACAGCTACCAACTGTATTTATACATAAATGAGTGAAGCACTACACATAGATAAGCATCAACTTGAACTTAGCTGACAGGCATTCAGAACAATAATTACATTAAAAATCATGTATTTAACCTAAACCAAACAGCGTTAGAAAGTTTTATTTGAAGGCAACATATCCTATTTGGGGTACAGTGAGGGATGCCTACCACAACACAAAATTCAATTAATTAAATTAATTTTTCTCATTATTTGTCAAGCTTACTTGGGTACTCATTGTTATATCACAGAACTACCCCCAAACTAGATTATGGAGCCCTTAAACACAACCAGAAAGATGCACTTGAACTTCCAGTCAGTCAGGCATGAAATTGGCAGTCCAGAAATTTTTAAATCTAAGCTTTTATACTGCACAAGCAGAGAATTAGTGAAACAAAATTCAACTTTGTTTCCAAATCTCACACGTGAAACTTCTGCTTGATTGTTGAAGATGCTGATGGTTAAGTGTCCTGTGCAGGCATCTGTGGCTTATCACCAGAAGTTACAGGGCTGAGTTGGCCTGACACTTACTCAATTTCTTTGCCTGATTAACATATTTCACACCTGCTGCCCTTGTACCTGCCCAGCCTAAATATTCTATAAACACCATACACCTATACTCCTGACTTTAGAGATATTTTCTGCTTTGTCTCTTAATTCTCATCTTTCTACAATCTCAAAAAGTAGAATCCTGTAAAAGGTGAAATTGGGCACTTCATGGAATATACAACAACTTCATCTGCCATTTTTAAGGACAAATATACTCATTAATAAAGGGGGAGGGGGGGGAAGAAAAATAATTAAAACCCCCCACCAAATTCAGAGTTAAACCCTGATAATATTTTGTCACTGACTTTATTTGGTACCAAGCCCACTATGAAGCCATTCTAAAAGGGAATATAGGGATTTGCCTGGCTTCCCATAGATACAAACCATAAGGACATAGGGACATATGTGAAGGAACTAAATCTTCATTCCTTCCCAAAATTCTTAAATCTCTAATCATGTTCTGAAGAGAAAAATTAAGAACAATTAGGTCATATGCTTAGACTCTGAAGCATCTAGCTTAGTGTTGCAGCAGCATTTCTTAGAAATACTCAATACAGCCATGCAGCAAGCTCTTGAAATTGGTTTTTAAGTACTAGATTTTGTTCATACATTTTTCTTTCAGTGATTTATTTAAAGCAGTTGAAAGATACAGCAGTGGTTTCGCAGTAATGAAAATTCCATTTCTTGTAGCACTTGTGTTTTGGCTCCATAGCTGCTGGTTTGCTCCAAAATATATTACATAATAAAATGAAATTTCCAGACAGAAGTCAGTACTCTGCTGCTAGATATATATCAGGGAAAAACCTCTTCTACACGTTGGCTGCTAATTATATGCTATTAGTTCTTGACAGAAATACTTTCTGGATTACATGTTTTTTTTCTTATAAAGATATTTAGAGAAGACTCTATAGCCTACTTCCTTTTTGTTTTCCACACAAATATATCCATCTTTTCCTGGGACAAAGTGAGACTTTATAATGAGCAAGTAAATTTGGACTCCAGTTGGTAGGGTTTTTTTTCATTTTTTCCTAAATTTGACAATTTGAGGATTAAAAGATGGTTTCTGAGGAAAGCATACAGCAGAAGTAGAAGAACAATCTAATATTTGATGGTGGAGCAAGGAAGAATTACCATTTCTAAGGAAAAGTGGTGTGCAGCATTCAAACTTAAATACTGGATTCATGTGAAATTCAAGATTATAAACAAGCAATCTACTAATTTTTTGTTTAACTTAACCAAATTTTGTATATGGAATGCATGTACAGTTCAGGGGAAGTGGAAGGAAGTCCCAGTTTTAGTTAACAGGAAAAAAACATTAGGTTTTCAAAAAAAAACCTAGTTACATTGATCCCAGAAATTACACTACTTTTAAAAATATGTCTCAGTGGATTTTCTAATAGGTAACATGAAAAAGCATGGAAAAATTAGAATAAGGTCAATATAAACCATTATGTGATGATTTGATTAACTCTATGAAGTATGTAGGTAAAATATAATAGCCTATATTCACTATAAAACATGGTGTAGTGAAATCATAGATTTTCCAAACCAGAGGAAGGTCAAATCAAACTTATGTAATCAGATTCTTTCTGTGTGAGATAAAGTTTAGCACCACATCCTATAGTTTACTAAGGGAAGGAGATGTTGGAATGCTGAGAAGTGAATAAAGAACATACAGTCAGTCCACACCCTTACTTTTTTTCTCAGGAAAAGCAGATAAATCAGACTGCTTTTACTTAGGCCTTGTTAAGCAGCTGAGTTAAAATATACTTTCAAATATAATTTAGAAGACAAATATGTATTGTTCAATGTTCATTCATCCATATTCTTGAGTAGTTTAAACCCTCAGCTGTTCTAAATATAGAAAGATTGGACCAATTGTTATCTCTTTGACTAAAGTATTTTAACAAGTGATAATCTTCCTCCTTTCATTTGTATTTGGTAAAGAAACTCTATCCAGTTTGTCAAAATATCACCACTTGGAAAGGCATACAAATCCTCAGCAAGAAATGCAACAGAAACACACTTAAAGTAATAAATATATTTCATTTTTAGGAGAGACTCTTTAGCTATGTAGTATTTCTGGAGATAAAATGCCAGTATTGCAATGCAAGGGATAAATGAAAGGGATCAATCTGGAAAAAACAATTCAAATGACCTTGTACACAAATGATACAATTCTTCTGTGCTTTGTCTTTCATCTGTGTTAAGTCAAACCCTTGGTGTTACCGTCACCATGGGCAGCATTCATCTGTGGGGACAGTGAGGGCCCAGCACAGCCTGAGTGCAGCCCAGGCCCCGGCACAGCTGTCCCACAGCTGGCACAGCCCCAGGGCAGCCAGGCCAGGCTCGGAGAGGTGCTCAGAGCCACAGCTCCAGCACCACAATTAACACCCTAGAGGATCGTGCTTTGCACAGGAAACTTCCACTCCATCAAAGGGTGAATGTTTTTTGAAGAAGAAATTTTAACATTTTGGTAAATTTGGTTGCTGGTGTGTTGGTTGGTAGGCGGTTTGTTTTGATTTGGTTTTTTTGAGACTCTAAAATCAAATCTTTCCAAAAAATGCCAGAGGAAATAATTTGTCCTTATCAGACTCCTTTCTTATGTCTGTGAACTCTCACCCACATTCTCAGTTACATCTCCAGACACCACTCTCACCACTATCAACTTCTAGCTCCCCTATCCTGCAGTGGGACACTGATGCCTACAATTTAAATCAAACTACAGCTGGATGTACTTGGCAGCTTTGAAATAAATAAGGAGGACATTTTTCTATCACTTTTCACACACACAGAGTTTACTTTTGCAGTACCTTAAGATTTTCCATAAACACAGGCTACCTTGAGGTTTTATGCATGAAACCAGGGTCTGATATTAGTGAAAATGGAGCTTTTCATAATAAGTGTTAACAGATCTATTAGTACTCGGATCAGGTTTGGAAAGATTATTTTTTTAAACCAACCAGAATCCTGGATCTCCTTTCCCCAAAAGTGGAAAAACTATTTTTAACCTATCCCAACTCCAATACCTCCTCACATCTGAAAAAGACATTGAGCAGTCCACACGGTGTTCCCTGAAAAAAGTCAATTTTAAACATATTAATGGGACCCAAATGTTTCATTCAAAACAGTATTAAAAGGTAGAAAGAAAACCTCACAAACTCAGAGATTTTCCATATATGTCCCCAAACTTTTGCTCTTCTACAGTAAAGCCCCACTGGAAGAGTAGTGCACAGATAATAAAAGTCCATATACTTCATATTTGATCCTTAATTATAAAACTGAACTAAGAAAGTGGCATCCTATTTTGTGAAATCTCCAAACACCCCAGAAGGAAGAGGAGCCACCACTTCCTCCCTGGCCTTTTTAAATTTTCCTGTCACCCAGAGTTCATTCTGTAGACCTCCAATCTACAGCTGGCATAATGTTCCTTTTTTAGAAGTAAATATGGTTCACAGATGTCATGTAAAAACAAAACTTTACTTCCTTGTGAATGAAACAGAGGTGACCCTGCCAGTGGGTGAGGTAGAGTAAGCTGTAAGAACCTCAGTGCAACAGCTACTGAATTACACACCTTCACAGCCTTTACCTGCAACTGCACTGAGCATTTTCAGGAATCTGGAATGGACACAGGAGTTTTCTGGAGGGAGGGGTCTGCTTAGACCCCACCTCTGGGTTATCTCTGGCATTTAAATTAGCTGGACATTACAAGGGGACTCAACAGCCAGTTGCCAGTCACCAGGCAAAAAGTGGGTAAACAAAAGAAGTAAAAGAATTTTCAGAGTATTTTCAAGCCAGTTACAAAATTATCACAAAGCAAAAACTTGGCAAAATACAGACTTAGATCAAAACTTTTCAGACCTGCAAAAAGCAAGATGCAAGTATAAACAGGGGAACAAAAAACAGATAGATGTGAAAGAAGGAAGGAAATCCCCTAGATACTGAAGAAGGGTAAAAAATGTAAGAACTTATTTCCTAATTTAAGAAACTATAAGACTGGACATACAAGAAAAGCTAACTGAATGCAATCACACATGGCTGCATAGCTTTTCCCCAAAATTACACAAAGCTTCCCTCAGAGCAAGTTCTAGGACCTATCTTGAACCTCAGGAGTAATTAATTTTTGATAGGCCTGATTTCTTCTGGATTACCTCCAAAAGGAGGGATTAAGAATTATGTGGCCCATACACAAAGCATTTAGCAATTTTTCCTCTCAGACAAGTAATAAAAAAGGCTGAGATAACTTCTTACTATAGTGTTACCTGTTGCCTTTTTAAGTACCAGTTGTTTGGTTTATTTAAGTGGTGCAACAGATTCCAAAGATTTTTGTTTAGTCTACAGTCCATCTTCTGAGCAACCATTTCAAGAACACCAATAATGTGTGCCAATAATTAGCTGAATATCTACTGTATGCCAGAGGTGTAAGAGGAAAAAGAATCCTTCAGCTGACTGTAGCAAATAGAATAATATGAAACAAATAAAAATATACAGTAATATTCTCAAATAGGTATTTTATGGTTATGAATCAATATTTTTTGCATTGTGACTTCATCATGATCACCACTAAATATTTTGCAAAATGCCCTAGAGGGAAAATATTCAAAGGGCCTAAGGAACCTAGGGTGCCTTAATCAGGTTTGAAAATATGACTTAGTTTGTTAGCTGGATAGTTTTGAAAGATTTTTTCTGTCTTCTATGATTAAGGTATATCCCATTGATAACTGCATTAGCATCTTGTACTTCAAGTAAAACCAGTTTGGGTAAGTAGTCAAATTCCCTCATACTTGTAGTCTTTGTCTAGAAGACAACCCAATTCTTTGTGATTTCATGTAAAAACCATGTGTACTCACATCCTAAAGATGGAGTACATGCAAGACAGTTCACTCAAAGGTACCACCAGTAGAACACAGATTCTATAAAATATAAAGTTATCATGGGTACTCCAAACTCTGGTTTCATATTAGCCCCTTCTAGGTGACCTTATGCCAACTTCCCAGGTCAGGATTTGAGTCCTGCACATACTGTAACTTCCAGGAACCTATCTACAAAGCTCTCATTTTGGCTGCACTTAATACTCATGAACTGCATTACTCAGAATGAGTCAAACAGACAAGCATATAATTTGCTGATTTACCTCCCCATTTCCTTTTTCCCCTTTGAGCAAGCCCATTAGTCCCCCTTTTGTCTTTCCAGAGCTGCACATGTAAGCAACACCAAAAAATCAACAATACCCTCACCATCTTCTTCTCTGTTTCCCGGTCAGTTCAGTTTCTAGGTAGAAGTCCCTTTTCCAACATATCTGCTTTACTTAAGATGTAATTAGAAGCATGAGGCAGCTTTTCCCAGTTAATTCTGAAGCATCTGGCATTGACCACTGCTTGCCTTCTGTATGTCAATGTATATGCTCACAAAATTAAAACCAGACTAAGATAATCTTTGACCAAGCAAAATGCCAAATTTGCATTCCAGAATTCATAAGAAATCTACATCTACTTCACAGCATAGGCATCCTCATCCCCTCATGGACCTCTGTCTCTATTACTATGAAAAAAGAAATTAAACCAAAGGCAGCAGTAATAAAACCAGTGGATGGATGACAGAGCAGCCTGCTAGTGACATTCCTTTGCCTCTGCACCATTCTTTCTTCTGTCACATTAATTTATGCAAGCAGTGACAAGAAGTAGAAGAAAAAGCATATAACCCATCACATCTGACACAAATATTTTAGTTATAGTAGGCCCTGAAAGAGGGAGTCTACAAACTTGAGGTATACTTTTAAGTTTAATCTCTTTTGCTGTGGAGTATACTCCAAAGAAAACAGTTTGCACCACTAAATAGCTTATTATGCACACCTGAACTTAATTCATACCACCACATCTTCACCATTATTTCTTCAATCATTTAATGAGTTCCAATTAACAACTGTCCAAAAATACAAGGTGGGGAGATGACACTAGCACAGAGTCTAGGCCTAGGCACAGACATGGCTGTCCAGCACTGTCCCTCTCATGCCCAGCCGGGCTGAGGGAAGCTGGCACCGCTGTTCCCACTGTCCCTCTCATGCCCAGCAGGGCTGAGGGAAGCTGGCACTGAAGTTCCCACTGTCCCTGAGGGGCTCAGGCAGTCTGGACCGGGGGATTCCTCTGCCCAGCTCCACTGCTGCCCGCCTTGCCAGCCAGCGGTGCCACATCTCCATCCGCCCCAGCACCCTCCTGATCTGCCAGACAGCTTGAGGTTGGTCTCCAGTTTTATTAATGAACCAAATCATAATTATGTAAAAGACAGGGAAAATCCCAAGCTGTTGATTTTGGTTTATATTCAGTTAGGGGCAGGACTCTTGCTGAAGGATATTCACACCTGTTGTTCTCCCAGACTTGGTGGTGTTCATCCAAATCACACCACAAAGACACAAATTTTCATTGTCCACCTCATCCATTCCCTCCTCCATTGATATCTGCAAGTTCTATTTAGTTCTCAGGAGGTTTTTATGGGCAGGAATTAAAAACGTTGCCAGGGAAGTTGCAAGGTCACATTTGCACCAGGTTTCTGAGGGGTGGCCGCCATGACAGGAGGCCTGGCCAGCTCCACAACACCCCACAGCCAGACAAGCTGAGCCCTTGGGGAAGCTGCTGGTGCCTCTCTGAAAGAGTAAGGGGAAAGTGCCACAAAGGCAGTGAGGATAAAAGTGGGGTAAACAGCCCCGAGACCCCCAAGGCCAGAGAAGGAGGGGGGGAGGAGACAATCCAGACACACCAGCGTGGCTGAATATTGATCCTTGGCACTGCTTTTACCAGGGGCATTACCAATATATTACAAAGAAATCCCAAGAGGATCATTGCATAAGAGGGTCATGGCCACCCATGCCACCATGAGACACCTCACTAAGGCACTGCCATTTGTCAGACTGCTCTAGAGCTCTGCTTCCACCTCCCTCCAAGCACAAAAAATTCCTGCACACCAGGCCCTGCTCCCTGCACACATTCCTCTTATAACCTGAGCCTGTCTCTCGCTCATGTACCCGCCACACTTACTCATCTCCTCTGTGGGTGGTGGTGTCAGCATTTTGAGATGCCTGGAGAAATAAATTACAAGTTCAATTTTGCCATTTCAAAGACTGCTTGCCTTGCAGATGTTGCTGTGTTCATGTATCTGGGTGTGCACTCACATGAGTGCAAGGCCTGCGCTCACATGAGTGCAGTTGGGGGGGATGGACAGAAAAGAACTCGGAGCAAACTTCCAGAAAAGGATCACACAAACATCTTCCCAGTATAAAGTTCTTAATTTAAAAAAAGGCAAATAAAAACAAAACCCCCAACAAAACCACACTAATTCCTTTCTCAGCAGGCTTTACTATCTCAAAGATAGAGATTTGGTTGAATTCAACTACTGAGTTAAGTAAGTCTCTAATTTCAGTAATTGATGAAGAGCAGATTAAACAATGATATTTCCATAACCTGTACTATGCATGCTGTGCAACTTCTCATTGCATATATCCAAAAATCTTTTTCTTCTTAACTTAATGTTATCCTTTTTATGAGATAAATTGATAAAGTCCTGTGATATAAAGTTATGAGGTAAATAACTGTGCAGTCCAATTATGGCATATTTCTTAGCTATAGCACAGGTAAGCTACAAACCATGTTTATCTGTTTGGCATTCTGTTTATCCTGGTGGGAGATCCAGTATCTGCCATCTCTGCTCATCTGTCAAATCCTCTCAGCTGCTCCTTGTATGTGCTTGCCAGAGACGTCTTGTGTGCTGTGCCCTGCTGAGGCTCCCTCCTCCCCAGCTCCAGGCTGGCTTCCAACTTGTGCCTCACTATGCCAACTGGAGATCTGCCTAAGCAGCTCTGTTTTGTTACTGGTCAATGTCCATTAATAATACCACTCCACATCATCTCACTAATCCAAAAGCCATCATTACTTAAATAAAGCACAATCAAGACCTAATAGCAGGCCACCCTTATGCTGCTGGACAAGTCAAAGCCAAGTCAAGGGGAAAAAAAATCAGCCTAAGGAAAAACCAGCAGCAATAACTACAAATAGAATTTACCAATGCTTGGATGTAAGAAAGACAAAACAAACTTAGCAGGATAAGATACAGTCCCTCCCAATAAAGTTTCTAGCGGCCAAATTTTAGTTTTATTCATGACTATGTGAGTCTTTGGCCATTCTAGTGTTTTCCCAGATAGCCATTCTGGATTTGCCCCACTGGAGCCAAGAGCAGCATCTGGCCTCTGAACTCCATTCTCTCATTTAAAAGCAGCTGATATGAAGTATTTATTTATTTTATTTTAGGTTTTCCAACTTTCTATTAAATCTTTTCAGTTTGGGGAAAATTTATTCCTTGGATATAACTTAAGTTACTATCACTCCTTTCCTTGGTAAATAAGATTTATCTCTAACAACAAAGTGTGCTAAAACAAATCTGAACAATACTGATGATATTAAAAACTATAATTTTTATACACTCAAGAGTATTAATGTTGTCCTCCCTAGTGTTCACCAGACATCCCTATTGGCTCTAGCACACAACCCAACCTTTTAACTTACACAGAGATAGCTATAGAAGTTGATAGACTGAAGAAGCTTCTCATTAAAAAAAAATAAATTAACAATCCACTCATCTGGGACCATTTTGCTATTTTCAGTTTTCCAGCTTTTCACTAGAATCAGAAAGACTCAGTTGCAAAACAGAACTTTCCTTCTCTTGTTGAAATTCAGAAACATAAGTCAGCACCACTGTGGTTCTAATCTCAGCTTTCAGCTTGAGGAGCTGAACTGTGGTCACTTGTTCTCTGTAACTACCAGAGAATTCAGGAAAACTGTTAAGATCAAATTATGCCTTTTCAAGGGCAGGCAACTCACATGGTAATGTGCTGAGGCACCACCAAGGAATGCTCTGGATTCTATTAATACAGGGGCAATTTTGTAGCATTTTCTCTAAATATGCAGCTTTACAAAAAAGGCCTTATTTTCATGCAGCTAGCACAGAGGAAAATGTGGTTACAAACTTACTGGTTAAGTATAGTAACTTTGGCTGGAATAAGAGGAAATTATTCTGGAGTTTGTAATTTAGGAATTAGCAGTTAGATCACAAAATAGGCTACTGGTACACACTAAGTATTAAGGATTAGACTAACACTTTTTTTTTGTTATTGACACCAAGAAATCAGTTCACTAACTGTAGTATGTATGCTTACAATGATTAGGCTTGGATGCAGTTTGAGGTATGTGTTCATCAGCATTCATTTACATCTTAATTTTTTCTGAAAATTTTCTACATTCATTTATATCAATGAATGATAATCTCGGGGAAAAAAGCCTGGAATATAATTTTAACACAGCAACACCTAACAAGCTCTTGAAAACAGGCTTTTAAAGCATGTATCAGTTTATTAGAAATGTTTTGACAGAAAGTTTCCAAACTGCTTTCTCAACAGCTTGTTATCATAGAAAAATTCGGTTATATATACTGATATGCTTTAGATAACCTGGAAGGAGCAGTAAAAAAACAGCAATACAGCTTTTCTGTGGCTAATCAAAACTAGAAAGCAGTCTTAGCAAATCTGCAGTCAGTATGAGGTGTTTCAAGCTGTTCATCTAGAAAAACAGTTTCTTTTTGCAGTCCAAATTCTACCGTGCTCACAAGAACTGTGACTTGTCAGAGCTCCACTGTGTTAAATACCAACCCTCCCCTGCTATACACACAGGGCTCCAGTGTGATTCCACTGTGTGAAGAGGGCAGAACACTTTGGCACTGGTAAAGGGACCTGTGTTTCTTAGGCTCCATGTATTACTTAAAATATGCATGGAACATCTTAGAATTACTCTGGATAATTTTCTGAAAAGTGTAGTTCAATACTCAGATGCTGACAAAAAGGCAAAAATTAAAAGAAATAAACAATCATTCCACACTGACTAGAACTCCAGCACACACATCAAAACTGCTACTAGTGATCACTTTTCACAGAAGGATGCTTCATTCCCACACTATGTAACCAGTTCAAGCAGAAGTATGGAATGTTTTCTGAACAAGGATAAATTTAAAAGATCTAGAAACTTCAGGTTTGATACGAGTTGCACTAGATGTGAAAATTATACATTATAATAGAGAAAACAGTCAGAAACTATTTCTCAGTGTTTCTTATCATTCAAGAAAACTGGCAGTCACACAAAGAAGTAATCATTCAGTAGATTTGAAGTTAAGAATAGGAAATGTTTTTTCATATATCAAATCTCACACAAAGAAGTAATCATTCAGTAGATTTAAAGAATAGGAAATGTTTTTTCACATATCAAATCTCGAAATGGTACCACTTAAAACTGCAATATTTTAAATGCAAATATACAGATTCAAAATGAACCAAGCAAGTTAGTATCAAATAGGTTTGTCAGCAGCTTTCAAACATGACAGTAGAGATGTTCTGAAGAGGAAACATCTTCAATAGCAAATTTCTTTAAAGTGGGACAGTGTACTGAGAGATGTTCTTACACACCTGTGAGCTTCCACTCTTGGCCACTGTCTGGGACAGAATAAAGGGTTAGCTGGATCATGAATCTGACACTTGACCTGTGTTTCCATTTTATGTAACAGCATATGAATACAAAAAATAGCATCCTGCTGCTTTCCAAAGATACCAGAAAAAGAATTTGCATGATACAGTTTTCCCAAGGACCATACAGGATTTAAAATTTGAGTCTTTAACTTAAGTTGTTCTGCCTCTGGCCACTGTATGCTTCCTCAATAGAGAGGAAATAATCTCTAGTTCCTGACAGAAACACAAGAAAGGTCCTCAGAGCAGATAGAGTTTCAGAATGGAAAAAAATGAGAATTACCAAATCAAACAATCAGTTTCCTGTCTTTCAGGAGCCTCGTGCCTCACTGTATAATACAATATAAACACAAGTTCTGTTTTTTCTCAGCATTTTCATTTCAGTTCATAATAAAATAAATCTCCTTATTTATATAAAAGAAATCAAATTAAAATGAAGCTGACATTACTTTGGAAATTAGTTTTATGCCAATGATAAAAACAGATCCGAACATGTGCTATTCTATTTTCATTCAATTCTATTATTTGTAAGAACTGGTTCAAACAAGTGATGAGCCATTCATGCTACAAGAGTCCAACATATAAAACTGACATGACAGAAACTGTCAGAAATTTGTTTTTTCTGCCATGTCAGTCTATGGCCTGTTATCTTCCACACTGTGCACCCTGCTCCAGGAGTTCACTAAAGCCATCAGATGAGCTGCAGGGAACCTCCCAAAAAATCCTGGGACTTGGGACTTGCTAAGAGGAGTCCTCCCAATTCAGGCTGATGGAGAAAAGCAGAAGAGTTGGCAATAGAAGATCCCTGGCACTGCCTGGGCCAGGAATAAGGAACAAAGTATTTTTCAGCTGATTTTCTATTGGAGGACGATGTGGTCATGCTACATCTGTGTGTCCATCAGAGAGGTTAATTCATCGCTCCTGTCCCTGGGAACAACAGCTGAAAGTTTTACAGGCAGTTCCAGAATGCAAAGCCATAATAGGACAGACTGAAATTGCTTCAGGTAGAGGGGAGAGGTAGTTCTTAGCAGCTGGCTAAAGGGAAGATTTTCTATATTCTGAAACTTGAAAATAAAATCCTGAATAAAAACCCCTCAGTACTTGAACTTCAAGTCACATCATTCCAGCTTGAGAAGTTTCTGTCACAGAAGAGTTAAAACTCCTTCTCTCTCTCCTATCCAAGAGCAGGAATCTCTCCTCCCTCATTCTTCATTCTCTCCTAACCTTGCTGGAGAGATTATCCCTTCCCCACAGGGACAATTTCAGTTTAACAACTTGCTCTTTGGTTATGAAGCACTTGTGGCTGGACTGGTGACTTGTGCTCATCACAACCAGAGCAACATGAAGTATCTGCTTTCTCCAATAGAGCAAGGACTGAAGATGGGATAAGCCACCTCATGCTTTAAAATTTAAAGACTTTTAGGGGATTTGTGGACCTAATACATTTGCCTGCCTTAGCAGATACAGTTCAGTGTCATAAATAGGTTATAATTAGGAGCAATCTATGCATCAGATCCTTTCATTAGGACTTTCCCCTGCTAGTAAACATTCCTCTTAGTTTTTTACAGCTCACTTAATATTCACACTTTATATGCATAAGAAATTTTATTCTTTCAGTCTCTTTCACTAAGTTTTCCACAGTTGTGTTGCATGAGATTTACACTGCAAAAATGCTGAAGCTATGCTTAGGCAGCCTTTTCTTTAAAATAAATGCTTTTTTTTTTTAAATCAAACAACTTCAACATATTCAGGCTGTCACTAAAATAGCTAAGCACCCCTAGGACTATAATGCTTGCCCAGACAAATGCACATTCCTGTCTGTAGAGACCTAGCCGGAATGTCTAGCATCAGAATTTCACATTTGTGCAGTCAATTCTATTTCACATACTAAGCCACAAACCCATTCTGGTTGAAAACAGCAGAAAGTCTGTTTTGAATTAGGTGACGCAAATACAGTAGTAACAGAATCCACAGAGCCCAGATGTGTATATACATCCACAGACATATAGGCAAGGCAACCAAGCAGCAAAGGCAGGTATCACTTAAAATGCTTTCCAAATTCACCAGTTTAACAAACACTACGAATGAATAAAACAATATATTTACTGAGCAAAAGGCAATGTAGTGTTTTACCTCTCCCTCTTACTGAAGCTCTATGAAATATGAAAGCAAGAGAAGCAGGTAATCCCAGAGTGCCTTCAATGAAGGTTCTTTATTACAGAATTTGAACACACAGCTGCAAGAGACAGGACAATATGAACAACTAAGAAAGGCAAGCCTTGCAAAGAAGACATTTAGACACACAAGAGCCATGATCATTTAGCAGAAAAAAGCAGGAGAAAAAAATTATGCAGGCAAGAAATTAGACAACATTGCATTTTATACTGTAGCTGCTTAAAAGAGCAAGATGACCATCTGCATCAATCTCATTTTTAGACTACCTGATATTATTCTAGCTTTAATGT
The DNA here is from genome assembly GCF_000277835.1 of Geospiza fortis. Lineage (NCBI taxonomy): Eukaryota > Metazoa > Chordata > Aves > Passeriformes > Thraupidae > Geospiza > Geospiza fortis. Next base: position 5,902,906 of record NW_005054336.1, on the reverse strand, counting down.
GGAGACAGAAACAAATGGATGACAATTTTTTAAATATAATTGTTCAATTTTTAAAGATCATGATTGATGATGTGATTTTATATAAAAAAAAGTTTGCATGATGAGCCTAAACCCATACCTGTAAATCAGTGGATTAAAATAACTCAGGCCACTTTCTAATAGAGAATTGCATGAAATGATTTGATTATTAAATGAAATAACTAATTTATCTTAACATTGGGAGTATTTGAAGTGACTTGTCATTCATCCAGCTCAGTTCTTCCCAGCAGAGCTCTAGCCATAGGACATTATTTCACTTGTACAAGGACAAAAGAAGTTATGAACAACAGGTTAGTGCCAGTAAAACCTACAACTTCTGCTGTGTTTTGAGATTTCTAGGTCAAGAAAAATTGCCTTGTTGAGCTGATAAAGCCTTGATTTACATTAAGGTAGTTCAGTAATTCAAGAAGAATTCAAGAAGAAGGGTTGGCACAAACACTAAAGTTGTAGCTATTCACATACACACAGAAAAAAAGGCAAACTGAAGAAATATTGAAAAAATAGTATCGTCACTTTTATCAACTTCTAAAACCCCACAGAACTCCTCTACATTTATGAAGGAAGCAGGAAAATCATGCACATTACAAAGCATAAGTTAAATATGAATCACACAGTAGTTATGTCAAATTGCTATTGTTACAATCAGCACCTGGCTCAGGAACAGCTGAGAAATTGGAATATCTTCAGTTCAAAAAGCTTGGCTACAAAAGCAAGCACCCCTTACACTCATTGAAAAGTGGACAGGATATTTGTTTTGCATCAGCACTAACACTACAGATACAAAAAAGACATTAAAGCAAAATCTAGCAACTCACTAAGAAAAAAAATATTGTGCAACACATTTCATTTCTTATTCTGTATCAATCCTCTAGATTTTTCTCTTCTTCCCCATGTCTATCTCTAGTAACTTCTTTCACTCGCATAGTTTTTCCCTCCTCTATTTTTCTATGGTATTTGCTTCTCCTTTATATAATAAGCAAGCTATATTTTAAAATCAATTCTACTCATAAATTATTCTTATAGATTCTTCAAATCTATAAACCACTGTTTTTAATTCATGTGACACTTTAAAGAAAGCTTGTCTTGTGGTATTTGACTAAGATGAATCAACCTAGCAAAAGAGGAAATACACTATTCTTAAGACATACATTGTGATAACTCAAAAATATTTCATCTTCAAATATCACTGTGGCACATTCACATACTGTTGATATAGTTCATGCTGTCTTATTTGTTTTAGAAGATAAATATTGAAGAATAGTGTGGGAAAAGCTAAAAACTAAAAATAATTAGTCTTTGATGTTGAAAACAACCTTTCAGTGATAAATTCATCCAATTTAGCCTGACAGAGGCAGCCTATGATTCAAAAAAAATGAAGTCTGCAGCATACAACAGGAGGGACAGAATCATTAAGTAGATATTTACTCTCAGCCATTTTTTTTTACTGTCTTTGCACAAGGTTTCTGTCCTGTCTCAAACTGTCAGATGGAGTAGCTTGGGAATGACATGGATGAAGGGGTTTCCCTCCTCTAAAGTATCAACCATTCCGTGTTCTCATATTCAGACTTAAAATATATCTAATAAATGTCTTCATACTGGACCTGTAAATAATCACTGCAAATAGAACTGATCTTTATATTTTTTCTTAATAAAATAAAACAAGCATCCTTATGATATCAAGAACTTTGCTAAAAATCCTAAAGCTTTTTTTAAAAGATACTTCCTAGTGAAATTAATTAGTGGGATTTAAGCCTAAATCAATGTCTAGGTCTAGTTCATTATTGAATCCAGACATGCGGGTCTTCTGGAAGATTGGGGTTTTTCTCTTAACATTTTAATTTCTGCATTTTAATATACATGGTGTATAACCCCAATGGCATTTGAGTTTTATCATCCATACATTTGTGAATAATAGTGCAAATTGACAGTAAATCTTAATAAATACAGAATATTTCTGGGACTTACTGCATAGCTTCCTTCATGCCTGAAAGGTCCAGAAGAATAAAACATGTGGCCCCAAGCTGCAAGCTTTGGTATACTTTGTCAAATCAACAAAAATCTCTGCTGAGGGCAGGAAAATTATCCCAGATTTGCATTACAGCATGAAGTTTGTACTAAGACAAAAAAAAAAATAGAAGAAAAAAGCCAAACCGTATTTATTATCAAACAATAAGGCAGAATATTTCAAGTAAAATCTTTTACCCTACACATTTCTTTCAAAAGATGTATTCAAAATGAAATGGATGCAAAAATGTTACAGAAACTAGGAAGTTTTTTACAAGAAATTACTACAAAAACTGCCTGATTCAGTCTACCAAAGCTGATGCTAATGGAGAATATGATAATTTACCATCAAAATACCAAGAAAAGTAACAAGTACTTTTTATGCAAATATATGATAAACTAGCCATAGATAAATGTAGCCAGCAAATTACAAGGCTCTTTTTAATAGCAGAGGATGGACTTTTGGAACAATCATTCAGTTACAGAAACAACTGAATTTATTTGAGATGAGGCCTGATAAATTTAAAACAGACTTAATTTTCTTGCAGTTTTACACATTTCTTAACTTCTCAAGTGTAGGAATGCTTTCCTAATGCTTTAATGTTTTTCTTGCTTGATCTATGCTTTTTAGCATCCATTTTGTGTTTCGTGACATGATAAAAATGCAGGAAACCATATATAATGATATGACTGTCACTGTAATTTTGGTCCTGTGCATCTCAATGATCACATGGCTTTGATATGCCACAGTAAGTTTTAAAATGCTGCATTTAATGGTAAATGTGGTAAGCCACAATTGTAGAGCTTGGTAATGCTTACTTTGGCTTTGCAAAATGGGATATCAAAGAGGTATAAGATCAACTTGCCATATTTGGCACCATCAAGTTTAAGTTAAACTTCATCCTAGGTGAATGGACAGTCAAATAAAACCATGCCTCTGGAAATAGCAGGGTACTGTACGTAAACTAGAAAAATTATTGGTTGTAAAGCAGTCTGGACTGAATATAACAAACTCAGCTGGCTTGAGCTCAGGGAGCTGTTTCTTTTGCTTCATAACAGAGCTTTTGTTTCAGAAGTTGGAGACCCTGTGTTTAGCCCAGCAACAAACTCTGAAATGAATCAACCATGTGTAGGTTTGATAGTGTGTTTACCAAGGCTTCCATGTGTGTATTATTCTGTCCTTGCACCTTAATAGGATGTGGCTGCCTCTGTACTATCCTACACTAAAAGAAAAAAAACTAAAAATAAACCAAAGCCTTCCCCTTAAAATATTTTTAAAAGAAATTGTGCCAAAAAATCTCTTTTAAAAGAGATTGTGTCCAGAAGACACATCTACTATCACACTAGCTCCCACAAAATGGTCAGTCCCCCTCCATTTTCAAACAACTCATCATGCATTTTCCTTCTTTCTTGATGGTAAATGGGTCATACTCCATGACCATTCTTAATTCCTTTTGTCAGTTACTAACATTTTCCTACTCCCATTGCCATTTTCTTCTTCTTGAATGGACTAAACTACATTATACAATCCAAGTTTCCCATTTCAGGTCATTATTATTTTAAGGTAATTTCCAACTTAAATATACATCCATCCCAGGCATAAATATAACCAGTTGAATGGGGAAGTACAAGCTAGCGTGAGGAAAGTTTGTATAAAGTCTTTTGTACATTCAAATTTCAGCTAGTGTGTTCCATAAAAATAACTTCTGTGAAATCATTACCTTGGAGATGAAATAGCACTGTGCTTGAAACATACTGTCTAACAGCCTGAAATTTGTGGTTTATAATAATTACTTAGGAACACTACTCAGGAACAGAAAAACAATGGAAAGCAGGAATTTGTATCTACCCTATTCAAAATACTTTTACAGTACCATGACTTCATGTTCTTGACACCATCAGGAAGGGCTGGGAAGTTTTATCCAGAGATCCTGACAGTTTAACTGGGGTTAGAGGGATGCCTACCTGGCAGCAAGGGAATGAAAGTTTACTTGTACTGACAGACACGGCTGTGCCTTGCATTTTATGCACTCCCAAGGGAGATTTGTGCTTCACTGTTTAAAGAATCACACTGTGAGTCAGTCTGCAAACCTTCGACAGGTGAACAGAAAGACCAGGCAAGAAGTTAAAGGAATGCAGAGTCTGACTCAATTTATATATACAGCACAAGTGGTTGAAATATTTTTCAGACCTGAACAGGAAATCCAATTAATATTTAGAAAAGGGAGTAAGTAATTTGCCCAGTTTGTTAGGGAGGTTTTCCAACAACCCACAATCTTGATTTTATCCATTTATATATTCAGTTATTTGGCCTTTTACTAAAATACAAGTTTAGAATCCTCACAATTGCTTTGAATGAAAACTTGGTGATCTCAACCACCCAATCTGATTTGCTTTCACCACTACTGATCAAGGCAAGAATCTACTAATTTTTTATCCTATTATCACAAACACCCATAGGGATAAACTCATACTCTTCCAGCTTAGCAAATATCCACAATATCAGCCTATGGCTATATGATTTGTTACAGTTCCCTCATCTGTATATTTTCAATCTTAGTGTTCCCCACCTCTGCCTTTCCTACAAAGATGAGAGTAAATTGTCAAAGTTCCAAATACTGGGAAAGCCCTCCGGATGAGTTGTTTTGTGTATTCTGATGTGCATTCATTGATACTAACTCAAGAGCAATGGACAAAGGGGAAACTGATACTAGGAAATCCAAATGATGCTCTACACCAAAAACCCCTTGGATTGGAAACAGCATCTGCACCTAGATATTGCTTAGGTAGATGTTCTTTGCTTTTCCATTCCTCTGTCACAAACTATTTTTCAAGTGAAAAATAGAAAAAAAACCAACACAACCAAAAATAAACAAAAAGACCCCAGGAACAACTTTCATTACCCTTGCCAAATCATCTTTTTTTTGTTCATATTTTTGGGGAAAATTATGATAACCTTAATATTTCATTGATACATTTGGTTTGTTTTCTCCTTGTGAAAAAGCAGATTTAAGAGTCTTAAAAATTATGAAGAGCTTGCATAACTTTTGCCATTACCCTGGACAATGTAAAATAGCAGTGATCTAAGGGAATTAAAAATAGAGCAAATTTTCAGAAAACACAACAGAAAATATGGAGTATAAACATGTAGAATTAACTTACCTCTTAAGTCTGCTGTTGAGTAACAACACAAATAGTAAATAAGGATCCATTTTTGCACCTGTCAAAAAACAATAGGCAAAGGACTTCTAGTACCATACTAATTAGCAAGAGACAGAAATTTTCATAATATGCTTATAGTAATCTATCATGGTAAGAATATGAGGAGAAAAGCCTCTATACTTCTGATGCATTGGTTTTCTTAGATTTATAGTGAGAAAATGAACAGCACAATCTCAGCTAATGAAGACCAAATTATGTGCTTGTGATATCACTTATTGATGACTTATATGGACATATGTTTATTTAAGCAAGCATGTAAATAAAAGTGGCATCAGGATGAGATTATACTGTGCATGGCCTGAATTAAAGTTCTCTTAGAGAGATATTTGTGTTTGAGAACTCAAGCTTGTCATTAGCCATCTTCCTTGCTGCTCATTTCTGAATACTTATTTCACAGTAG
>NW_005054336.1:5883207-5897231 GCF_000277835.1 Geospiza fortis | reverse complement strand
CATCAAGTTACAGCATAATAAGGAGTGATGAAAACTTCATGATAAACCATACAGCTGGATTTTCTTTTAAAACAAATATTTAGTATTTTAAGGCATTTTCCTCAACTTAACACACTTAAATTGAATTACACTTGAAAATTCTTGTGATTGAAAAATAGACTGCCTTAGTCTGATGAGTTTCATTTTACAGGCTTGGGAGAAAAAATATAACAAAGAAATGCTATTTACAGGTTGTTTTTAAAATCAACCTGATCTGTTTTATTTTAGATAGGAATGTTGGGCTTTTAATTCTGGCATCTCAGAACTTACTAACTCAAAGAATTTCCCCTTTTCAATTACTTTATTCTCCTAGTTCTAGCTCTCGCTCTTTGTTTCTTTTAGTCTATTAGACTATCTCAAGAAAACTCAACATGGGTAAAAAACTTGCCCTTTTGGTCTTCAGGTTACCATAACTGTGAGATGAAGCTTCATAATGGGCACAGAGAATACATAAAGGTGCATTTTTGCACCTTTGCATGGCAGTTCATTTAAAGAAAGACAAAAATACAGCTGTCTGAGACTGCTCAAGTGTTTGGAGTGTTACAGCTATGTTGTGAGAAGCTGGCTGAAAAATCAAATGCAAATGAAATGATGAAAGATGGGTGATAACTGGAGTTTGTAGTGACTCAGACTCACCACAGGAACACCAACAGCCATATGCTAAAAGCCAGACAAAGAGATAGACCCAGCTTAGCTTCACAAGAATCAGTGTCCCTGCTTTAGAGGAGACCTCTATAACCCTGGGTGACAGGGCAAGAAGCAAGCCAGGACTTTAAGGCAGAACTATTTGCACCTTCCTTAGAATCAGCAGTTCAAAAGTGGTTAAAGGGTTTCCATTCCTAAACTAGATTTTAGTAGAACCCAAACTTAAGCAAGGTTGCTTTTCAAGTCAACATAATGCAGATCTGTTTAAAAAGGCAGGTTTAGACAACAATTCATACCCTATCCTTGGTGCCTGTATATTCAAATCCCGCTCCCATGCCCAGCAGTTTTCAAGCCTTGGATTATTACACATTCAGCAATCCCTTTGAAGGCCTAAGGTGGCTTTCCTTGTCCCTTTATATGTAGCTACATGTCTGCTCTCTGCCCTACAAGCATTTCCCAGGTCCTCCGCAAACTCCCCAGCTGCTGTGAAAGCTCTGCCAGGTGAGCATGTCCAGCAACACTCAGAAGGCTAATTCCAGGGAAGCTCCAACATCCCTTCCCTTTGAAAAAGTTCACCTGAACAGAATAAATCCCTCATCAAGCCTAATTCCATCTTTTTTATAAAGCGTAGTACACAATAAACTGTGATCAAACAAGTGCCACAATACACCTTTCATCACACCATGGATGCAATACAGTGCTCCATTGTTAATTTAAAAAATATCTTACTGCTAAATTTAACTTGCTTACTCTCACAGTACAGCAAGATGTTCTGTAGCACCCAGCCCTCCTGCTTGTGCTTCCTGGAAGTGCCACAACAGTGGAGAATCCTTAGGAGCTCTTACACAAGGAGCTCCACAAGGGTCTTATTTAATCGGTGCTTGATCAAGAGCTCCCTGATCTCTGCTCTTTTCACTTAAAATGAGACTTTTTAATTTCATACTCAGATACTTGTTGGATGGATAAAGGAGCATATTTCTGTTGCAGGCAAATTTCCTGGTAAGGGAACAGCAGGGGAGGGTTTGTTTTCGGAGGCAGGTCATCTTTTCCCATGAAATAGCCTTTACTGGTATTAAGACAGTTTGCTGTTTTGTTGTGGTGGTTTTCTAAGCTCTTCAAAAACAGGTTTGACATAGACCTATGAAAGAATGGCATGGGCTTCAATTTTTACTAACTCTTGATGTTTAACAACTTTTCGTTAAACAAACTATTAAAAACCTTGGACCTGACTTATCTTCCAAATCATGACCCTCAGAACACAGTTTTAATTTGATTAAATAAAAGCGGCAATTTTTAATGAAATGAAGATGAACACATTTTTTAAAGAGAGAGACCTAAAAAGTCAGAGAGGAAGCAAAGCACGGTACATCTATTTTTTGAGGGAAATTTTTCAAAAACAATAATTCCTGCATTTTGTGCTGCTGTCTTCTGAATAGAAAGAAGCCACTGTTTTACAAGCTAGACCATTTTGCCTTTGGGGAGGGGAAGTCAGGAACAGGGAAACTGCCTGTTGAAGGGACAGCAGCAACATTCCCATGCCTGCAGCCCATTCCTGTGGCTCCCACAGCTGGAAATTAAACAGAAAAAGTGGGTAATGCAAACTTGTGGTCAGGTTTCAAAGTTAGTAGATTGTACCAGCTTGACATGTTTGAAATCAAACTGTGCATTCTTTCACACCATTTTTTATTATTTGATCAATGTAGGTGTTTGAAATTTTATGAATGTCCACTGTGACAGTATGCTACTGCTCTGCCCACCAACACAACCCTTAAAACATTGTTTGTGTTCCTCATTCTCAATGCAGTTTGAGATGAAATCTCACAGTACAACTAACAGTGTAAGGGTAAGTAATAGAAAAAATAAATCAGCAGCTTCATTTTGTAGGATCGTTTAATGAGTACTTTTTTCCCAGCCTCAAAAACAGTAAGGCCAGTGAGTTTCAGAAACATATCAAAGTTATAGTAGCACAAGTTACATTTCTAATCAACAGGATGACAAGCTACCATCTCTTTACCATTCCTTTTTATAATAAAGAAATAGATCTGGAGTTTTCTTGGGAATTTGAGACACATTCAAAGCAGATAACACAAATTCCTTACAGGCTAAGGTAAGCTATTGGGGATACAGGCCTTGGAGACAAAGCAGTTCTGATAAATGAACCCTGACAGAGACAAACAAAGTGACAGCCCCACAGGCAACTCTGAAGGCAGCAGCTCTCCTGCCTGTGAAGTTTGCCACGAAGCATAACATGCCCAGGTATTTTCACCTGCCTGCTCATTACTCTCACCCCTGTCAAAATGCATCTCTCTTGCTACACTGTGGGTATTTTGTCATCCACAAAACACTCACCTCCAGCTCCAAAGACAAACAGGCCAAATGCAGAGCTCTAGCAATCTGACACGAGCCCACTGAAGTCAGTAGCTATACTTGCTTATATACACACAAAGAATTTTGTCTCAGTATCCTAGAAGGTGGGAAATTCTGACCTATTCAATTAGAAGCATTTTAACACAAGTTTGTAGGAATTTAAGGGATTACTTCAAACAGCAAAACTGCAAGACTGTAGCTTATCTCAGATACTATCTGGAATTGTTCATCTGAGTTTTAGCGTCAACACTTCATCAATCTCTTCCCTTGCTGTTAGCAGTACAGGCATCACTGAATAGTGGACACTGAATGCCCATTTTCATTTAGTCATTCTCCTTTCCCAAAGAGCAGAGCACTGCAAATAAGCCTCTCATTCACTGCTTCTTAAGGGTCTTTCCAGGTATTTTCAGTACAACAATCATATTGGGTCCAACAGAAGAGCACATACAGACTACTAATAATCCCTTTTGATTTCTTCATCCACTCCAACATTTCTCAACTCAAAATGATGGCAATGTCATTCTGGTTTGTACTTGTCTTAGCACCATACAAATGCCCAGGAAATATATATTGATTCTACTTTTCCTATATAAACCCCCCAGTTACATACACTAAATTTAGAAATGCCTAGCTACCTTGTAGTAGTTGGAACTAGTCCTGGGGAGAAAAAAGACACAGATAAATATAAACCCCAATGAGGTGCACACATATTTAGATGCTTAAAAATTAGGCACCTGCCAAAATACTGGAAGGATCATAATCATAGCGGGCTTGCCAATGTGAGAATAAATAAAGAACAGAAATAGTATTTGTGGTTAAGATAGGTTGGATGTTTTTATCTAGGGGAAACTAAAAGACAAGATTGTTAGATATCATCTGGAATGAATTTTAAGCCTTTTCCATACCTAAAAATAAAAACAGATGTATAAAATCCTATTGGCATAACAAAACTCAGCTTTGAAAAAGCTATTGTCTGCAAATGTGATGATCCTTAAGTCCGTCTTTAGGAGGACTAAGGGATTCTGAGCAATCCCAGGATGTTAGAGAGTATCACATATATAATAGCCAATATGTGGAATCTTTTTTTCCTCTCAATTTCTCAGTCTCGTTCTCATATCTGATTATAATTTGGCATAGAATTAGAAGACTAAACAATATAGTAAATTTTGGAACATTACTGCAGTCATCACCCGAAATCATACTGGATACAAGAATTAATCCTTAGTATAAAATAAACATTGCCTCCTATACATGACAACCTGAAAATGTACACTGTAGAGGCTATAAATATATCAAAGCCTTACTTTCTCCAAACACTGGGAATCAGCACCAGCACTGCACCTGTCACAGACAGGTGATCTCTGGTTTTAATGTCTCGCAGCACTACAAACAAATAAGCATATTTCAATCTTCAGTATTTTGCCCACTGTATCTCAGAAATTCTGCAACTGATTTTATAGTCTTTTTAGTCTGATTTTATAGTACTACCTTCTGGAATGTTCAGATTTTTTTTCTTAATGATGTTTAGGATTAGTAATCTTATTTCAAGGCATTATGTCTAAATACATCAAAATGTTTTTCATTATGCCTCTATAACTTTCATTATGTAAATAAGCAAAATATTTACATTCTCATAATCCATGTCAAAATTACCAGAACAAATTTAATACTGAAATAAATTAATTTGGAACTCATCAGCATCACTGAAGATTGTTATGTAGTACAACACTCACTTATTGCTATGATAGTCCCATAATCAATAAATACCCTTTAATCTTGAGGGTCTGATCATATGAGTTTTAAAATAATGGAGTGGTGGAAAAAGCAGTGTAATGGAACTTGGATTTCTTTAAGAATCCAGATGTGAACTTCCACAATCCTATCTTTTTTGCTGCCTATTTTATAGAATTTCATTAAGACACAAGTAAATAAGCTATATTTTAATCTAGAGTTTTATATTTTGTACTATTTTATCTTCTTCAACCATCACTACAGTAGCAGACTTCGTTACTTTTTGCTTCAGTCCAGACAGGCTACAAATGAATCTAATTATTTCACAGTTTGGGCAATATGCCTGGCAGACAGCAGGGCTTGGACACCCACTGGTGCTTTGAAGATACATGCTGAAAGCAAAACTTGACTTTTTTTCTGATAAAGTTATTAATTTTCATTGTATTGACTAGAAAATAATCACTTCCTGGAAAAAGATCAGAATATGGGCAGCTGAGATTATTACTGACTGCAACAGAATTACTGAAAATTGTGAGCACCTGTTAAATACATTTTTAAGTGTTAAGGGGAAATGAACCCTACTAAAAGTGAATGAAGTAGAAATCAACATGTTGATCATTTAGTCTAATACACATCATAGAGAAAAAAGGTGTATCACAGTTCCAGAATAACATCAGATAGGAAAAGGTGTGTGCAAAGATTTCTACTCATCCTGCATTTGCTGATTCTTTTTTGATTCTCACAGAGCTGCTAAATACTTGCTGTTTGTCCTAATGTCAGATGAAAATAGTCACTTTTTTTTACATTAAACAATAATCCAAAATAGTATTTTCTTTACTTGCCTCCTCAAATCCATACAAATTTCCAAACAACATGTAAACACACCATCTCAGAGAGGCATCTTGTGCTGTGCAGACATCTATGCCCATGGAGAGGAAGTTTAAGGCAATTTGGGAGTTTTAGTGAAAGCCCTTTTTTGACTATCCCCTGCCACATGAACTACTCAATGCCTTTTGGGAACTGCTGTTAACACACCCAGCCCACTGGGCTCCTGGGACTCCCTAAGACTTTGTAGGGACTGTGTACTGCCTCACATTTCAGAAGGGAATGGTCAGCCCTAAGCAGGGTTTTCAAATCTTAGACAATTAAAAGGCACTGACTCAAATTAAAAGCTTTTCTGTGCCTAAATTTTAAAGCTGCTACATGTAACTCAACCACTTTCTTCAAAGGGGTTTCCTTATTTTCTGGGATAAAATTGGAATTTGGTCTAGAAAAGGTATTACATGGCATGTTAATTAATGCATGTGATTTCGTTTTCATCAACTTGGACAACTAAAACAACCATTATTTTATGAACAGAGGTGGATAGTGAGAAATATTTCAAGTCTGAGACTACTCATATTCCAAGGCACTCATCAATTGGCAACCTCTGACTTCTCTGAGAAGATGTGTCATTTTGGACAAATGAGTTAAACAAAATGGGTCTTCTATATTTATTAAATTATAAACTACCAATGTATTTTTTCTTTTATTATTTCTTAGATGTACTTAATGTTTTGGCCCTCATCCTCTCAAAACTAGACAGGTAAGAAATAGAGCCTCCTGAGGCACAAGGCCTCCCTGAAATGTTACCTTTGCTCTATGTTCTTTCTTATACAACAGGATAAATTTTCTTCTACTTCAAAGCGCTTTAGCAAGTGATCAGTCATGAGGCTTCTATGCATATGAAGAGGAAATACAGGATTATCATGGCTGGACATTAATTCATTTGCTGTTACAAATTCACCTTGTTAAGTCTCTCCACATCTTAACTTCTATTTAAAAGGAACTGTGAGGGTGGTAGCACTAATGTTGCCAAAAACTAATAAACAAGTTACAAGTGTGTGACACATGCAGACCATTAGTCTGTGCCTGCACTGCCTCCTTGTGTATTAGATAGGCCACCAGTGCTCCCCCAACGCAAAACAATGCAGAGGAGGGACTTTAAGAGGCCTTTTCTACTTAAACATCTGTGTTCATAATTTGTCCCAAGTCAAAATTAAAAATGGACTGTGGGTATGTAGATATTTGCCCACTGCTTCAAGAGCAACACTGATTGAAGCAGAACTAAACAGGGACACTCTCTGATAATATGATAAACAGTTGCCAATGTGAGTAACTGAGCCTGCCTACACTGCCCCCTTTTAGCTCTCCCAGCCCATGTATTTGTTTCAATTGGTCTCCTGCAAAAGGAAGTTTCAGGCAAAATAAAAGAAAAAAACACGACAATACTTTGGAACCAAAAAGATCCCAGCAATTGAAGACAAATGTTTGAAAGTGTTGTATTGCAAAACCGCAACAGACTCAAGTTTTAGTAGGCAATTGGAAAAATTCAGAAATTGGCAGTCAAAATGCAGATTTCTGGCAGTGTTGCTGTGTAATAGCAATATGTAAAAACTAAACAGAAACTGAGAAATTACATCAAGTATACATGTCTCCTTTTCCGTTGCTTGAAATGAGGAAAACTACGGTACCCCTTATGCATTATATTTTAGAAGATGTAATGCACATTACACTAATTGCTCCTTTTGTTTTTTCTCTAGAATGAAGTATAATTATAATTACACCAGGCTATGATTTCAAAAAGACATTCATACAAATTAAAAGAATGATGCGTTTCTGCATCAGCTACGCAGCACAGTCCTATAAAATACCAGTAGGTGAGCCTTGAAAGCTTGGGGAGTTTGGCTGAAATAAGCCTTCAGAAACCTGAACAAAATGACAAAGCTGAGCTGGTAATGCTGCAGGATACTTGATATCGCCTGCAGCTTGCTGAACAGGATGGGGATGTGCTGATTATATGCTGTAAAACACTATTTCAGCAGTATTTTTCTGGGGAGGGAGGTGTAGGAAGACCAGATAGACCAGATTATTCTACAAAACAGTCATGATTAAGATTCAGCAAAGTCAATGACACCAGGAAGCACAGTCATTGCTGCTTTTCTCCAAGGAACTTCATAGGCTAAAAGAAAGTAAATAATGTCTGCCTGAGGCCAAACACATAGCCCATTCCCAGAAAAATTCTGGTCAGAATATATTCCATTCACAAATGTGAATATGCAGTAGCTCCTCAAAGAGATCACCTGTATCAACATTAAAACACTGCTTACTTTTGTGTATGTAAAGGCTATATAAAGTAAGGAAGGAGGAACGTCAGAGAATTACAAATTTGCCAAACTACAGTGATCAATGCAAAGGACAAAGTTATGGAAAAAATTGTGCTCCTTAATTGTGGCAAGATTTTATGTAAATGCAGTTACTTTTCCTCACATACAAAAATATAGAAGCACATTGATCAAAAGGAGGGTTAAGGAGTAGAACACATGAAGGAAGGTGACTGTGTGACATGGAGGCATGCATCAAAGTACGGGTAGGAAGCTCAAGTTCAAAACACATGCCCTCATCTTCTCTGCACAGACAGGTCAGAAGCAAGCAAATAAACTAATTTTTTTCCAAGCATATCAATGATGAGTATGGAAACAAAACCACCAACAACCACAAAAACAAACCTTGAAAATAGTACAGTAAGTTCAGCTAATATCTGTTTCTTCTCACCCTTTCATGCACAGAGAATCCACATGCAGAAGGTTCTTCATCCATTTCTTCCTAAATCACAGCCATAACCAGACCAATAACCACAGCAAACATTAAAATCAATTGATAATTCAGGCTCTTCCAGAGAATTCTCAAGCCCAACCTTAACATCTACCTACGTAACCAGCACCTGTAACAAAAGATTCTCACAATACTGGCAAGCCCTGCAGTGTTAGCAAAAACCAGACTCTTCCATTTTACTGCCTGAAGCACTGAACATAACTCCAATCCTAAACATTATTTTCATTGCAGCAAGTGAGGGATCACTACAAACTTTGGTAAATTGTAACCTCAGGTGTAGCCTGTTTAGCAACACTTTAAGGCATCCCTGAAATAGCCCATGAAAACATGAGAGATGTTCAGGGAGCTCTGCAGAATCAAAAAATTATTTCCAACAATTATCCTGTATATTTAAGTTTTCTTTATCCACATTATACTTCCTAACTCTGCCCCAACTCCTACTTTTATATGCATACACATGGGTATCAAAAAGAATTTAACCTCATGACGATTCCATGGAACTTCCTATTCCTTCAAGCTTTGAAGAACCTTGGTTTAAACACAGGTCTTGAAAATATTCTTTCTCCATCCTAATCTTCAAGCCAATCTTACCATAACCTTCACAATGCCCATTGCTGAAAACAAGGCATTTGCCACTGATAGCAGTAAGCTGCTTTGTATTCCCCAGCAATAACTCAGTGCCCTGAAGTCATCTCTTACAGGATAACCTTAATGAAGACTGGCAGAAAGACAGAAAATTATCTGATATTGCTGAGCTCTAGCATCTTGTTTTCAGTTTGCTATCTCTAGATCCAATAAACTAGGTTGCCTATGAATTCTAGTCCTCACCTCAACCTCTCCTACTGCTGACAGCAGCCTTCCTAACACTTGAGATCTGAAAAAATTGATTGTAAACTGTAGTCTTGACACAATCCTAATCTTAATCTGAAAAACAGTAAATCATTACTGAAGAAGAACAAATGGCATCAATTTCTAGCATCACTGTGTTTTTTCCTGCCTCTAAAAGGCTCCCAGAGACTAACAGTAAATTGGATTCTAGACAGTAAATCTTATGTCAACCCTGTTCAGAAGGCCAGACACCTCAGGGCCACAAAACATTCCCTGGACCATTTTACTTACTGGATTAAACCTAAAGATTCTCAAAGATTATTCCTAAATTCCTAATCCTCCCAATTCTAGTTCTTGCATTATTAATAACTACAGGATCAATTACTGCCAACAGCTTCTCTTCATGTGAACGGAGTCTTATCAATTCTTACTTCTAGGAACATTGTACATGCTGCATAAACTATGTTCTTTACACTTGGTCATCCTCTTCCAAAGCCCTACTCTTAATCTGTTTCAAATCCTACCAACAGCCTCCTAGGGCAATTATTCCTACACAGACTGAAAGAGGAAAACACAACATAAGCCTTATAACAGTATCTGCCCAATTCTCACCTCAGTAGCATGTGCAGAGCCCAGTGCTGATTTGTAATTCATAAGTAACAACCTGCTATCATAATGTAAGACAGTACCAGTCTATGCTTTCCACATGTACTGTTTTTGTGCTTTTCTGGTAGCAACTTCCATTAGTGCACATTCAACTTAAAACTGTAAGGATTTTTTCACCAGGCACTGTACAAATTCAACCTTCAACATACACACAGCAACAAAAAAACATCCCATTTCTGGCCACAACACAGACCTGCTTCTGGATCTGTGTAGGTTGCATAGTGCAGCTTCACTCCAGTTTTGCTTATGTCATTCTCAATGAGGAAAAAAACCCCAGTAATGCTAATATTTCTGTAGTCTTGTGGTACCTGAGCTAGTAAGTATTGAACTATGCTGTTTTATATTTAATTTCTTTTACTATCCTTTTTCCTCCTTGATTCTTGGGACTCAAAAAGAAAAATATCAAAAGGCACATGCTGCAGTTAAGACAGCCACAATACACGGATTATCACCATACAGTATCACAAGGCTTTAAGCATTTGCCCCTACAGACTAACATCTTACCACTTCAGAAGGTATCAAGCTTCTAGCCACACACAGTAATAACTTACTACATCAGAAGGCTGCAAGCATCTATCCCCTTGCTCTTTAGCCCAATCTTTTATACCCCTCCTGTTGATGCATTGCACCTGTGTGCCCTCTGCTCCCTTTGGTGGTTGGTCAGCGCCCCTGGGCACTCCATGGCTCGTTGCTGTCAATGCTGCTCACAGCTGTAGCCCATTGGGGATGAGGCTGGGCCAGTCTCACTCCCAATTACCACAAACTGTGTGCCTACAGGCACAGCCATTCCATAGACCAAAGAGGTTTGCTGGGGATCAGAGAAAGCCTTGGCTTCATTCTTCAAAACCACAGATAATGGAACTGGGGGAGTTTGGTGGAGCTGTAAGCTATAATTCATATTAGCAAAAAATATATTACCCTCCTTGAAGATAGAAGTATGGTAAGTAACACTGTGATTATTTTGTGTATGTGCATGTGTTTATATACTTCTCTTTCTTTGAAACTACAAAAAGGAGGTGATTAGTAATTTGTCTAGCAGAGATAATTCCACTGATCTCCATCAGTGAAACAACTTTTTTTACAAGGGTTGACTTCTCTAAAGCAGTATAACTCACTCTTCCTAATCATAATCATATAACAGAAAACTCTCAGCAAACATATATTTACACTAGAAAAGAGACAATTGTAAAATACCCACTTACCTAAACCAAAATAATTAAAGCAACAAAGAAGGCAGTGGATGATGACTTTTAAGGCAGACATTTATTTTGCAATAATCACTTATGTGCTGTGAATAGAATTGGAGAGGGCATCAATATCTGTGTGAAACTAGAAAAAAAAATCAAGTCAATATCCCTGAGATACAGGGAAACCAACAATAAAAGCATATTCTTCTTTATAGGACATTGTTTATTCTCAGTGAAATTACCCCTTTATATAGAGAGAGAAGTCCATCACTTTTGGTGATGTCAAGAAACATGTTAGAAAAACAGTGTGATTGCAAGAGAGCCAAAGAACACCATATTTACAGTTACATTTCATTATGGTGCCTATAGCCTGAAGAATGTGAAAGAGCTACTGCTGTGAGTTTCTTGTGACCTACAGTGGTCCAAGGAAACATATTCTCTTCTCC
The DNA here is from genome assembly GCF_000277835.1 of Geospiza fortis. Lineage (NCBI taxonomy): Eukaryota > Metazoa > Chordata > Aves > Passeriformes > Thraupidae > Geospiza > Geospiza fortis. Next base: position 5,885,668 of record NW_005054336.1, on the reverse strand, counting down.
ATAGTTCCTAACCCCTCCCCCTCTCTGCCCCAAAATACAACAATGACCCATCTGTGCACATAAAAGAGAGAGCAAGTCCTAATATTTAAACATGGATTAATCTGCCAACGTAGATGTATCAGGGATGGAACATAATGAATGTCACAGTGCTGGGTCTTTCTTTTCACTAAAACTGTCTTGAACAGTTTTGTAATGAGGAACAAAAGAGCCGACAGGAAGAACAAACCACTGTGGATCACAGATGATTTAATAAATAACCTCATCCACCTCTTTTCTGTTTTTATCTGAAAATATTTTCACATTTTAGCCTTCTTTTAGATTCAAGAAAGAAAATAAATCTCCTGAAATTACATCTAAGAGCTGAAAATTTCTAACAAAAATCTTTAATTTTATGGCATTCATAAATCTTATCTATGTTCTGAATTGTTAATCTATTCTTCAACATATTATGGCTGCAATTACTTCACTCTGCACTTCACTAGAACACCATCATTACAATTTAGAAGATTATGAACAATAACTAGGAAAATAAGCTAAATCTAAATCAATCATCCCTAATTAAATAATTTGATGGGCTGCAAAATGTGGATCTTCACCTAAATGACATGTAACTTTTCTCTTGTAACTGCTGAATCTGATGGCAATTTATTACATGTCTGTGTTGCTTGACATGCTGGCATGCAAAAATAACTGAGCTAGCTCTAAATTAAAGTGGTCCTGGTACCAGAATTCATATAGAATTATACAGATTTTTACATTAAGTATGCTACCTCACCAGAATTAATACTTAGCATTTGGTCCTCTTTGTTCTGCTTTGGATTGATATAGGACCACAAAAATCAGTGGCTATCTTTCCACTGACAGTCTGGGAGATGAACCACATCCTTTAAACTTAAATAACCTTAAAGGCACTGTGTGAAATTACTATTCTCTACACTGTGAGAATACTTGTTCTTTTTCACCACTATCTGAAATGCTTCCATTTCTTCTCCTGGGCAGTGACAGACTTTTTCCTTTGTACTAGGGAAGAGTTTAGCTGTATTCGTTCAGGTAAGCAGAAAGGCTCAAAACAAAGTCAGAGAAGCGATGTTTGATAAGAGGTTGCAAGCAGCAAGAATGCTGGTGACGAAGATGTATGAGTATGAAGAGGAAACTTGAAGCTTTATAGCATATGAGATTTTCCAACGACAAAGTATTGAGTAAAAATACTAAATTGCCATTGGGACTACCTACTGATATTGTGAGGAAGGCTGAAACAGCAAGTTAATCTGGTCTGTTCTACAAAGCATCTAGTGACTGAGAACTACACAAACCGGCAGAGAAACAATAATAGCACTGACTTTTGGGAACCTGTATGCAGTTAAGATGTAAGAGAGATAATTGTAAGACAAGAAATATTCCATAGGCAGCTGGGGGTAGTCTCACGATGTGTGAGGAGATGGTTCAATGGTGCACATGGTGTTGTTGGGTTAAATGGTGATCTTAGAGGTCTTTTCCAACTTTAATGATTCTATGTATAAGTTGTGGTACAGAAAGGTCGGTACATATGGCATTTTGGTGCCACACAGCTGTACTGTGGGTAATTACCTGATGTGCCAGAATAACCTGGAGGGTCTCTTCACTGAATGGCACCCAAAGCACAGCACTTAAGAGAGGTCAGATGCAACAGTGCTATGCGCCTCAGTCCCCATAGATGCAAATCTAATGACAATGATCTCAACAGTTTCAGGAAACCAAGGACAGAAAGAGCTAGGTATTTGAATGGAGTGCAGGAAAATGCAAGATATTTTATGAAAGGACAATAAATTTCTGAAGCATAATTTGACACAGAAACATGTATTTTATTGGAAACCATGTATTTAGTAATTGCTGTAAGGCATTCAAGATCTCAATGAAGGTAGGCTTTTTTAAAAAAAATTATCTACACTTCCACCAAAACGTGACCATGGTTTTCTCTCGTTTTACAGACAACCCGGGGCAGAACCTGACCCCAACGGAGGATTTCGGCTGGACTTGTTGCACAAGTAAGCGCTGCCAGAGGTTTCAGCCTACGGGCCGGTCCGTGTTACCGATTGCTGCACAGGTGGGCCAGGACAGGAGTGCGAGCGGGAGGTTTCCCGGCCAGGAGCGGACACCTGGCTCCCCAGGCTGCAGGATGTGCTGAGGCGGGGAATGGCAATGTTCGGTGGCGGGCTTTTCCTTCACCACGCCGCTCCCTCCTTTCTTACAGCCGCCTTAGAGCGAAGCCCCCGGAGGTCCCCCCAGGGGTGCGTGCGAACAAGCTGCGCCTGGGAGGGGTGTGAGGGGAACGGGTCCGATTGTGCCGCCGCACCAAGGCCAGCCGGCGGTTTCGGGGAGTCCGAAGGGCCACCCCGCAAACGCCCCACCTCAGCGCCCCGGCTCCGCTCCCGCACATTCCCCTCCTCAATCTTGCGCTGCCTCGCTCCCTCCCCTGCCGGCG
>NW_005054336.1:5863857-5864920 GCF_000277835.1 Geospiza fortis | reverse complement strand
AGTCGGGCTCCAGGGGTGGCCCTGGGAGCCGCTCGCCCAGCCCTCTGACGGGATGAAGCCTTTAGGGGGATGCGGAGCTCTTTGCATTTTGATTAAAGCCCCTCATCTCCCCTCAGTCTGAAGGCAGGGCACCGGGGAGGACGGGTCGGAGGGGCCTGTGCAAGGCCGGGCAGAGCGGGAGAGGGGCGAGAGAGAAAACCTTCTCTCCGTTTATCACATATGGCTCTATAGGAGAACTCATCTCTGGGAATATAGTGGAAAGGACGGAGCAGGTATAAACTGAAGGCGCCCGCGTTTAATTCACACTTGTGGGTGCCCAGCATGGAGATGCAGAGATGGTTCACAAAGTGGAAAACGAGAAGGTGGCCCTGGGATTCGGCTGTAACCGTGCTCATCACCTTCGCTTTCCTTCTTCGGGCTGCAGAGGTCAGAGGAGGTAAGAAAGCTAAGGGGAGCCGGGAGTCCAGCCGCCTCTCTCCCTTCCTCGGGGAAAGGACCCCGGGCACGGCTGAGGCCGCGTTCCAGAGGAAACCTGTCAGAGCGGCTCCCGCTGCTGGGGAGGCGAGAGCGCTCCTGCAGCCGGCTCCGGGCGCGGAGACCCGCGGGGAGCCCCCGGCAGCGCGGGCTGGGACGTCTCTCCCAGGTGCCGCCAAGGGACGGCTCTCGGTCAGCCGTAAACTTTGGATGTGTTTTTAATGAGGTAAAGGAGATGTACCGGCAGGGTGGGAAAACGAAATACTTGTTGCACAGAGAGACTTATCCTCTTTCAGCACTGGACTCTTGTTTTGTGGAGTGTGCGTCCTACTTTGTTTTGTTGAGCTGCTGAAGTTCACCAGATTGTGACTGAAATTGACCGCCTTCTCCTCGGAGGGGCAAGGAAATGGAAAGTTGGGGGTGGAGGCTCTCTGCTCTCTTCGTTTTCCTCGCTTTTATTTTTTCTTTTGCAACGGGTTATACTGGTCAAAAAGTTTTCTAGGGCGCAAGCGGAGGAGAAAACACACCCGCAGGGGCCCTTTGCCAGCCGCTGCAGAGGGCAGCTCCCGGGGCAGCGGCGCCCCCCCGG
>NW_005054336.1:5819828-5863646 GCF_000277835.1 Geospiza fortis | reverse complement strand
CAGCCGCCCCGCTGGGTTCTCTGGGCTGTCCCCGCAGCTCGCTGAGCTGCAGTGCGGGGTCTCCGGTGGCGGGAGAGTTCTCTCCTACCGGGAGTGAGAACTCTGCCTCTTCCTCCTTTCCTTCCTCCCTCCCACCGGAGCCCGCAGGCGCATCTGGAGGCCAGTCTGGCTGGAACTGAAGTTCTTATTTTTCTGTGGGTTTGACATCAATGAAGGGGCTTAACTCTCCGAAATGAAAGGTTTAATTTTTTATGTATTTATTATTTTAACGAGGAATTTCTCGATCTGAATCCAGAATCAACAGGCGTCCTAGAGGGAGCAGGGAAAGGTGATCAGTTTCCATTCAAGCCTTTATACCTGGGCACAACTTTGACGGTGTCAGATCAATCAGGCCTCCTGCCCCCTGCTGGCCCCGTTTCTGACAGGGACTGGAGGGGTCAGATTTCATCCCTCTTGCAATTCCACGGACTCGCTGGAGTTACATCGGGGTGAATTAACCTCGCAGTGCTTCAAGAATTCAGCTACTCCTTACCGTGTGGAAACTAAATTTCTTCAAGAAGAATACTGTCCTCAAAGGCATGGTCGATTTCTTATGCCACTTTTCACAGTAGAACTGACTAAATTAAGTAGGGTTTATGTAGACTGTGTTTACATAATGGGTTGGATGGAAATGACAAGATAAAGGAAAATCTAAACTCAAAAAGCACAGGAAAAATCAACAGAATTTACACTGAAATCAACAGAACTGACGCTTACTGGACTGTATTCAGCAACATTAGGCAGACTAATTTTGTTGTGGTAACTTCATTCAAAAGTAAAAGGCTATATTGATTGTCTTCTAGTCTTCCAGATAAAGGACATTTCAGAAATTGAGAACTACAGGCTTCTTATTCTTTGTGGAAACATTCAGAAAAGAACTTAGTTCTTGACCTTTTCTGAGATACAGTGTGCGGTTTGCTTAGGAACTACAGGGAGCTAGCTGTGTGTTCAAGGCTTGATCTGTTATTGAAGTCAGTCAGAGTTTTTCCATTGACTACAGAGGCACTAGAATTTGACCTAATTTCTCTAACAGTGTACAAGGGACTTATTTCTGAATCATCTGTTACGCATTCTAATCTTATTTAAAGTAGTTAAAAGTTAACATAGGACATAATGATTGCTATTTGAAAATTGGAGAGGGAAAATACCAAGGAATTAAATAAAATAGCATAAATGACAGGTAAACAATATGACTAAATGCAAATGCTGGATAAAATATGAATGCTGGGCAAAATATGAGTTGCTCTGTTAAACTCTTTTAAATCTTCTGTTCTTTAATGTTCTTTTCATAAACCATCTCTGTGAAAAGAAAATTACATGGTGTATTCATATAAAGTGTTAATCATGTAGCAGTGACTTTTTAAAGACATGAGAAGCCATTCCTTGTAGACAAACCTCAACAGATTCCTAAAATTCTTGACTTTTTTGAAGTTTCTTTATTTAACAAAAAAAAAAACCCCAAAACCATAGAGAAGTATGAGGCATCTTTCATACTTGTAAGAAATGATGTGCAAAGAAGTGTTTGAGCTCTTGAGTTATTTCTTCTTTACACAGAAAAAGTTACAGAAGTGAGAATCAACTGCATGGGAAAAGCAGTGACTCATACTTGGTCAGCTCAGTGCCCACCAGCTCTTAAGTAGCTCTTTTCAGAAAATGTTTTTGCTTTATGACTTGGCTAAAGTAAACAAAATTCAGTATTTTTAAAGACATCCTTTGATTTCCTTTCTCCTTCCTCACCTTTAATACTAAAGCTGTTGGTGATGTGTTTGGAATGAATAAACTCATTTAGTCAAAGTGGCATGGCTTCAACACTATAAATTTTTGTTAGGGCTTGACATCAATGCACTATTGTGATGCTGATTTAAATTTCATGGGCAAGAAATGAAAAATCAGCCTTTTTATTATTTATAAGCTTTTCCAAGCAAATGGAAATTTAGCTCTTAATCTGTGTGGAAAAAAAAAAGATTTAAGAAGCCTTACTGAAAATGAGGCTATGAACCTATATATAGAAAACTATGGACCTTCTGTGTAAGCGATGAGCAGATTTGTTTCTAAAATAAATAGATATTTCTTGATGTCATCTTAGGAAATCTAAAGGTTCCTTGTGCTTCCCACACACAGGCTTGGAAAGTAGTGGGAGTTCTAGGTGCAGAAGGAATGCAGAACTGGGCCAATTAGTGATGGCAAAAGGAGATTTTTCTTAGTGGATGCACACTTAACACTGCTGCTTATTTGTATTTGCTTAGTAAGGAAGATATGGATCTGTTTGTTGAATGAAAACTCTTGAATGTATCCAGCTAGTCCAAACCTGTACAAAATGGTGCTTTAAACTAGAAAAGTATTAATTTCTTCTCAGAACTATTTGTGATGTACTTTTGATTTTAACTGATCAAATAACTTTTAAGATTCAAAAAGATTGTCTTGTGTGATAATTTGTGTGTGTTTCTCAGATAACCATTCCCAAAGTTAGCAAAAATGAATAAATCAAAGGGTGATTTCAGTAGGTGCAGCTAGTGGTCCTAGCTGAAGTTTTTCTGAGTCCCAAGGAGCAGCAGGTGAAATGGTCCAATCTTCCCAGAACAGTGCTAGAGATGCGTGCATGTATATATCTCTTTTGCTATGTAGTTTTGATTTTTTAATTGTTTCTAGGGTAAAATAATTATTTCAACTTCAGCTGCAGACAACAGGTACAAAAAAAAAGACTGGTATGTGTTGTTAATTCTCTGGAATGTGTGTCTTTGCATTGAATTTAGGAGACCTCACATGGATCCAAGAAAGGATTCAGGCTGCAGGAAACTATGACTCTTTCCTACCTCTGCAGGAAAGAAGTTTTTCAACTTCAGTTTAGTGTATATCTTAACAAATTTAACTGTATATAGGTGCACACATACTCTGTGGGTTTGGCTTGAAGTAATCTCTTCCCTAGTACCTATAATTGAAATGACAATAGTAAAAAAATCTTTGATATAAAAACTTTCCTGGTGCTAATTACTAAAAACCCCCCATTAAAAACACCCCACCCCCAAACCTCTCAATTGTTAGTAAAATTGGTGTCTGCTGCAGATATGAAATGTAGGAAAAAAGTTGTCTTACTTATTTTTACAACTGTCATGCCCAAAGTTTCTTGATCTCCCCCAAAGAGAACTCTTAATCCTGACAGAGTTGCAGCTTACTAAAGGAGCCATGACATAACTGCTGAGGTTATACCTAAAACACACTGGAGCAATTATGTCTTTCCCGGATTTGTTTTGTACCATGGTGAACAGTAGGGTTTCCATCTGCCAGCAAGATTAAGAAGTTGCTTTTCTTTTCTCTGTAGAGCATTCTGCTTCTTTTCAGAAGAAATCCCCTAGCATTGGTTAATTTATCATTGTTCTGAGTATTTGTTGATAATAGGGGGGAATAAATTAAGCAGAGCTTGGGAGAAATCTTTAATGTTCTAAGAATGTGAAGTCTCATGCAGTGATAGAGATTTGCCCTCTGGATGGACACAATAGAGAACCGTGGCTTAAAAGGAATTAGGTTAACACACATGCCTGTTGCAAGGGCTTATAACTGTTCTACTCCGTATTAAATACCAAGTTTACAGACTGTAAATGTAAAGATTAATTGTTGACCCGGTTATTACAATAGTAGTAGAATCTGGCAGAACTTAAATTCCTTTTAGCACATTAGCACACCTAAGGGACTGTAAAAACCTTTGTGAATTTCAGGTCTGGGACTTCACTGCAAGTCCAAGTGTTAATATACGCAGTGTGTGAAATTGAAGGTATTTGGCAGAGCTCATATTATAGAACCAGAGTGTTTGCTGCAAACCAAATTGAAAGATGTATTCTAAAAGATGAATAAAAAAACAGCTTAGATCCTGATCCTGCTATAAATAATGTCACTGGCAGCTAAGCTTTCTCTATGATAGCAATTAACTTAGTAGCAAATCAAATTATGGTCACATTTTTAAAGTAGACTAAGTGCTACCTACTCTGTCCCTTACCTGTGTACCTTACCTTACTCAAATTATCACAGTAATCTGATAGATCATCAAATATTCACAGTTTATAGATAGCTCAAGACTTTACAACCTTGGTGCCTGCTTAAGGGGAATTCCTGATAATATTGGTAGGATACAGGATTGAATCTGATTTCCTTGCATTGCTCTCACAAGAAAGATGATACCTTTGACATCAGGGGAAATATGGTGAAAGACTTCAATTGTACAAGTTGTTTCTCTATCAAATTAAATAGGATTATGTTAAATGGCATAATTTCTAAGTCTTGTCCTTGGCTGTATTGTATGCTTAAAGCTAAAAATGTTCAAGTGTTCCATATTTGAAAACTCCCATTAATTGGAAGATATTTTTGAACACTTATTTGAATTATTTCTCAATAAATACCTTGATGACAAAACTTTTAAATGGACTCAGTTTCTTTCGTGTTTAATAGCTGAGGGAACGCCTTGTCTCTTCCTGTAGCACGGACCATTTTTAGACTGTCTCTTTTTTAGAAGGTAATAGAAACAGGATACTCAAGAATGTAATACTTGTTTTGCTGATTTTCACAGCTGAAACTACTGCGTCTGCAGTCTGTACAACAAGAACTTTTTGAATATTCAGCAGAGGCCTCAATACAGTTGGACACTTGGAATGCAGTCCTAAAAGATTTGTGGTGCAAAATAAGAAAAAGTCCATAGAAACATGGGACAGATGTTAAAGTATTGTAAAATAATGGGTCAATACAGGTCTGCACAGATGATGGACAAGCCAAATCTTCTGGGGGTAGCAAGTGAAACCTTTTATGAAATCACCATCAAGTTATTAGTGCTTGATGGCAGTCAATACTGCTAAACAAGTCATAACAGCACAATCTATCCAGTCTCAAGAGAGTTCTGAACAACACAAAAGTCATATTTTGTAGTGACTTACATTATGATAAAAAGCCTCAAAATCTAGGTTCCACTTCAGAATTATGCAATGTATTGAAAACTTAAAATATTTTTTTTCTGAATATGTCTGGTAAATAAATCAGCCTACAAGCTAATTTTGCTAAAGATCTAAATGTGAAGTTGTACCTAAACAAGTTTTCCACTGGTTTCAGTATAGCATGTAAGTGGTGGGGGATTGTGGTTTTTTGGGTTTTGGTTTGTACTGTGTGCGTGTTGTAGGTTGGTCTTTAAAGTGAGATGAGTAGTTCATAGTTGTTGAGTATCAAAATTGCCTTCTGTACATGACTAGACTGTCTGCATAGCCTTTGAAATACTGAAATGTATTTAATAGACTTTTCAGCATAGGAAGTCAATGAAAAAATTCCAAATAACTGGTGTGGAAACAGAAGTAGCCATTTCTGAGCAGTTTCACAGACGCCTTTGTGGGTGAAATAGTCAGTCCTAGGCTATTTAAAGCATTCCTGTATGCATCTGGATAATCTCTAGTTCTTGTAAGCATTAAATATGAAAGCACTGCAGTAACACCTATTTCTAAAAATGTCACCAGTCAAGATTCCAATTACTTAATTATCTAGGAAATTCATGTAGGAAAATTCTTAACAGGTAAAACAACCTTGAAGTTTGTACCTAGAAATACATATATTCAACATATATTCAGTTAATCTCATAGATTTACATTCAGATTCCTAGGAAAAAAGCAGCCTAATTTTCAGGAGCACTATGTAATTAGGCAACTCAATTGGTTCCTTTTTGTACCTTGAAGATGCTCTTTAAGTCACTTTTGCAGCCCATAAAACAGAGAATTGGTTTTATCCAGCTGTATAAAGTCCATCTATGAAAAGTGTTGGAACCTTCCCAAAGGACACTGCAGAACCAATGCCTTGATGCTCGTTCCCAGAGCAGTTCTGTTACAGGCTTAGGCACTCAGCAGAGGTGGGAGGCTGGCAGTTCTCAGACTGCCAAGCCCAAAAGCCTGTGAGAAGAGCAGATCTGCCCAGAGCTGGCTGTAGGAAATGGTCAGGACAGAAGAGTGCCTGAAACTTTTCTGGTGCTTAGACACCTATGGCTGAACTGCAGGGAATCCTTGCTTGGGATACAGAGACTAGACTCTGCAGTGGGAAGGCAATTGAATCCTTTGTAGGAACTGCAAAGCTCAGTGAAGCTGTTGGGCTTAACATGCTTTTCAATTGCTGCTTTTGGATGTTCTGTATGAATACTTAACAGGTGAAAAACACATTAAAATAATAAGTGTAGATAATCATATTATATGTATTTCTGTTTTTAAAGGATATCCAGCATAACTGCCCACGATAAGTAAAAGTGTCCAAGAGTAAGAACAGAAATATTCTTACCACATTAGAAATGGCATCTTTTTCTGGTAATTGATGGGTCTTGTTTTGTATCCTAGAAGTCAGATTGTAATGCTGCTGTTAAAAAAGAGGTGAAGACCTCTGACATTCATTAGGTCTTGGACCATTTAATGAGTGTCAGTTAGAAACTTCCATCATAGAAGTGTTTATCTTTACTCACCTATAGAATATGTGGAATGTCCTTAGAATGAGCTCTTAGAATTATAAAGATTCAAAGTTTTAAGAAAAGTAAATAAACTAAACAACAATAGGTTATTATGTCTTTAATAGGTAGCATGGTTTCAAAAACCTCTGGTGCAGTCAGTACCTTCTACTTAGGTCCTTAAATATATACCTAGAAATCCAACTAGAGTTGGCCTCTTTTGAAAATCTTGCCCACAAATATAAGGAGTCCCTTCATTAGTACTCACCAAATACACACATTTTAGCCTACCAGGCCATCACAGCTTGTAGATTTTAAATGATCTGTTACAGTGACATAAAACTGGACTAAACTTTGAGAAAACACTCCATTTAGAACTGAAGATTAACGTTTCAAGACTCTTTAAGTTTTAGTTTTTGCAGTGGTTCCATTGGAAAAGATTACTGGCAGAATGGAGCCTATTTCCATGGAAAAATATGAAGTAAAATAATAGTAACTTAGAAACATTAGTCTTCCTAAATTTCTCATATAATTCTTTGTACTGGGGAAATTTGAGCTCTTTTCTACTCCAGGGTTGTATCTCCCTTATTAGGAGTTATTGATTGTAGCTCTTCAAAGTTCTTTGTGGAGTGAGCACTGGTAAATTTTCACTTTCACATCAATTAAAAAAAAAGATTCCTGAAGAGTCCTTGGGAACTCAAGAAATTATCTGTTTATTATATCAGAAAAATATGTAATACTGTTTAAAAGTACTTTTTACTGTATCAAAAAGAAGGAAAGGCAAAGTTACTATAAGTATTAACAGTATAGCAAACACAGAGTTGCACCCTCAGTTTGCTAAGGTATATCTGTATAGTAAAGAATACTGTCTCTTTTCTTTCCCCTTTGGGTTTTGCTATTGTTTGCATTCAATGTCCTCCAGCAGGCAGTCTGGAAGCATCTAGTAAATTATGTAAGTAAACACAGCTTTTAAGTAGGGAAGGCTAATTGTGCCTGTGCTTTCTCATAAAATTAAGAGACTAACAACCAGGAGTTAACAGACCAAAATCTAAATATAATAGGATTTCAACTTCATTGCTTTATTAGGTAATTGGACAGAAATAAACATATTTTAGTGTAAATGAGTCATCCCCTGAACAATTTCTGATGGGAATGAATTTTGTAGCCAGACATTGCCACCACAGTCGCTTTCCTGTCAGTCCTGGAGTGTTCCACTTTGAGGCGTGGTGGTGAAGTCCTTCCCTCTGAGAATGCAGATGATGGTTTCCTATCTGCAGTATAATTTTACCCTATCTTCAATAACTGAACTGTCTGGTCCTTAGACACCAGCCCCTTCATCTGCAGTTCAAAAGTGCTTTGCTGTGTAGTTTATAGCAAGAGAAAAGATGTCAACCTTGGTACACCCTATCTGTAAAGGCTCAGGGCTCCATTCCCACTGCAGCTTGTAAGTGGTTTGCAGCCTGTTCCATGTTAAATAGAAGGAAACTTAAGGTGTTGGACCTTCAGATAGGCCCATTCTGACTTCCATGGTCATCTTTTAAGGAATAATAAAACTCATTCAAAAGTTCTCTATTTAGTGATTAATGGATTTTCAATCTGTATGTGTTCAAAGTCTACTGAAGACCACTGCATACAACTGGGATAGGATCACTCTAAATGTTTGACCTCTTCAGATGAGTAAGACATGAAATACCATGTGAGATCCACACTAATGTGGAATTGCAGTCATTAATGGAATTGGCGCATAAACTGCTTCTCTTAATACAGCTGTACCTAGGGTAGTAACCTGGCTGATAGTCAGCTAGCCTAGGTGGGTAAAAAAATTCTGAAAAAGCACAAGTATGAAGTAATTTCTTTCTTTTGAAAAAAAAATCCAATAATAAAGTGTTCATGGCATTTTATTTGAATGAAAATAATATGATACAGAATTTATCAATTTGTTTGTGACTACAGCAGGCCTGAAGTACTAGTAAGATATTGTGATTGGACGATGATATGTATGCTAAGAAACAGAAAATCGGGTTTTTCATATGCTTAAGTAATAATTTATTGACACATACACCTTAGCTACTTAGGGTGATACAGTACAGAATTTTCTACTTAGATGAAACAGTACAGCTCTATTTTCAGTGTGTGTTAATGGCCTAACATTTACAAACCTCACATTGACAGTAATGTCACTCACTAAATTGATCTGAGTAAAAATTTGCAAAAAGCATGTTGTAGATCAAAACATTTTCAATATTGAAAAATCACTAAAATAAAGATAACTAACTTTTAAAAGTTATTGTAGCTGGAACAATGATATGTATATATTTTATTATTTTATTCAAAATGATTGCAACTTGTATAATTCCAAAGATGATATTGCTGCCATTAGATGCACTGTTGATTCATCCTTTTTGGGTTCTGTGCAGTTTACCTTTGCAGGGTCAGACAGACTTTGTCACAATACAGAAATTCAATGGTGGTGGCTGAAGCAGAAATAAGGAATTTTATTGCCTTTAACTAAGGTCCTAGGTTCACAATGATCTCAGTTACAGACAGGATACATATTTTATAAACTAAAAAGATATTATTAAGAACCATTCATTTAATTACTGTCTACATTTCAATAAATCCAAATGTAATGAACCAGACATGAACATTCCAATGCAAATTTTCTTGCATATGTTACTCGTCCCTTTCTTGTAATGTCTATTCTTTTACCTAAGGTTAATGATGTGTGATCATCTCCAAGTGTTCCCATAGGGAGACGTGGAATTGCTAAGCATTTTTACTGAAAACTGGGGTCATCCTTAAGAGGAGGAGGCTTGATGTCCCACAGTAAATAAGTCAGGAGTACATGCTGTGTGTCCAAAGGACTTCAATTTCTGCCCTCCTTTACAGTTTCTCAGCCCCTCCTTTCTCTGCTGTCCTAACTTGTATTGTTATGGTACTAGGGAACCTCCTCCGTGGACAGTTTCTACCAAGAGAAAGGCAGAGCCATGTTGTGTCATAGATTCCAGCTCAAATGTCAGGAAGTCTAAGTGAAGGAAGCAAGTCCTCTGAACTTGAATCATGATGTTGTTTATATTTGTGACATTAGGGCATGTCAGAAATTAATCTGCTGTTTTCACCAGATGCTGCTTAACTCCAGATGATACCACACTGAGCCATGGTAGTAGTTGTTAGATGTAATACAATATAAAGGCAGCAGAATTTGATCCATATGTGTTGTATCAGTATTATCAGTAATGATATATCACAGATTCTGTTTCAGTTTAGATATTGTGGAGTGAATGAAAGCTATGATATTTTCAGCTGTGATTATATGATAATAATGTAGTCCAGATTTCTACAGACTTTCCAAATCTCTAATGGCATTCTATTTTTACAATATAGGGCTATGAATTAATAGAATAGAAAGCATTTTCATAGCCTTTAAAACAAATATATCATTGTCTGTAGATGAAATGTAGACTTGGAAATGCTAACCAAAACTGGAAGTAAATTTTTACATGCATTTTCTTCCTCTCCAAGTAAACAGAAAACACATGAAGCTCCCCTCATATATTTGATGTTCAATACTCTCTCCTGATCTGGCAATGTAGAAGTGTGATCTAACATCCAGTTTACAACTACTAAGCTTCAGTGAATCCTTTTAATTTCCAGCAGAGATATTCTGATTTTTTTCATAAGTTTTCTAATGCAAGAAAGCTAAAGGGAAAGGAAGAGTAAATATGGCTTTGGAGTTACATTTAATATGAAATGCTGTGGATCAAAGGTTCTGATCCACATCACTGTAAATATGGAAAGCTCACTGAGTGAGTGGATCTACTTTCAGTCACACCGCAGTAATGAAAACCAGGATTTGACTCTACAGTTTTAAAGTTACAAGTAATTTGGGGTCTTGAGATGTGACACCACTAATTTTGCTTTGTGTGTTTTACCCTCTTCATATTTGAAAATACAGGAACTTATGATGGAGTTACATGATTAATTGTTTGGTATCTTGAAAGATACTGGAATGCTCAGGTTCCCATCTCACACAATAATGATTTTTTAAAAGGGATTTTTGAAGAATTCACCTTTGCCATTCCAGAAATCCAGGTATTTTTAAGCACTTCTGCTTTGGTCACTGCTGTACAGCCTTTCAGTGGCAGTGAGAGCTGCACGTCTCTGTGAACTCTCCTGACCCAAGGACATAAAGCCATTGAGCTTTGCACTATAGTCATTAGTGAGAAGAGTAATCCTCTGCAAAAGTAGCAGAGTAGAAATTTGCATTTTGATTGCAGACTGCAGGCTTGCCCTGATGAACACAGGCTTCTTTTCACAGGGTGGTCTTGTGGCATCATCTGGCTTGTTTACACCTCTTGCAAGAGGTGGCCTTCAAGCAGCAGTGCAACATGGCCATAAACATCTATGTAAGGGACCTGCTTTCTGGGTCTGGATCTTGTGTTTTGTCAAATTTACCCTGGCAAACAGAGTTGAGTTTTCAAAGCTGATGTCCAAGTTTCAGAAGGAGAATTAACTCCATCCCAAGAACTGGTGAACAGAGCTGTTTGCATGATTCTTATTTATTTCCTTGCCATCTGAAATATTGACACCAAATTGGAAGGATACAGAAGCATAAGATTATATATCATTAATCTGCATTTTTCTTTACGTTTTGAGAAAAATATTGGGGAAAGGTAAAATCATATAGGCAAGCTGTTTTATGCACCATAAGTAAGGTGTCATGAAAGATTCTTGACCTGTCAATATATGGGTTATATTAATGTTGCCTTATATCAATACAAGCTGAGATCTTAGTTTGTGGACCACACAACATTTCTAGTAATTATTTTAAACTGACTAGCCCTGCTATTTTATGTTTTGTGAATCACAGTTTGTGGAAAGAAATAAATAGTCAGCTGTGGACTGTTAGCAGAATGTTTGTTCTTATTATTTGGAATTTGTGGTTTGAAGATTGTCCTATTATTATTCTGTTTCTTGTCTGGAAGGTTTTTAGCAGCAGAACTAGCAGGGAGTAATGAATAATCTTTTTTATGGGTGAATAGTCTCCCAGGCAGCCAGGCAAAGAAAAACCATTATTCTAAAAAATAATGAAGAATATGGTACAAATTATAGAAAAGAGCAAAGGATAAAGGAATGTAGCAGTGGTTGACTTACACAGGGAATTGAAATTTGTACTAATATTTCTGGTGACTGATTCTACATTACTGGTTCAAATTAATATAGGTACATCAAAGATAGCTGTTGGTTACTAGAAAAAGATGTGTGGCTGCTCCTTCAGAATGTTCCTTCAGTATGTGTAGCAGTTCCTTCGGAACTGTTTGGAACACCTATAAAATACATTATATCCATTAAAATTATTTTTTCAGTACTCAACAGAGAAGTTAGACTAATACCACAGTGTTTTCACACTATTGAAACTTTTCTTTTGAGACTCTTTAAACATATTTTCTTGAATTTTCTGTGTATGTGGATTTTAGGTAAATTCAGTTGTGTATGATAACATTCATTCCCAATGTGTTAGCTAGAAACAAACATTGGATATTTGGCTTATGTTTAATAACACAATGATGATCCAATGAGAAAAGGAAATGAAAAATTGCAAGATGTGAAGAAAAAAATTTAAAGTTCACAAGCATTTTCTTGTGAATATATTTTAAAAAAGTAGTTATGTGCATTCTAGGCTGACTGAGAAAACAAAGATTGGTTTAACCACAGAGTTGAGGTTTTTATATTTGGCACTGTCAGGAGATGAATACGATGATCTAGTTAAACTTAACTTTGTTCACATCTCTAGAAATACTTGTTTAAATAGTTGAATATTCACAGGCAGTGAATTTTGAAACTTACGTTGATTTTTTGTTGACACGTAAAATGAATAATGGACAATAAATCAGCTATAGTTAATGCCACTGCGTAGTTCAGAGATGTGAAGTCAGATTTACCAAACTCATTTCTCAGCTTTAACATTGAAAGTCATTTAAAACTTTGTCTTCCCAAATTAAATGGTTATGAGTTTGCCAAGATAAAAACGTGGAATAGTCCAAGTGACAAAAAAGTCTACTGAAATTTTGTTTCCACTCAAAAAAATGCATTAAAAAAGCCATGATTTGTAGGGAACATGAGAATGAGCGCCTTAATTTTTCCTAGGATAAAAGACATGCAGTATACTAACTGTTTTCTCTCCCTGCCTCTCTTGAAGTGCTTGTCCATTCAGTTCTTCATCCTTTTGCCATGGAGAACTTTTATATATTAAGGCTTTTGTTGGCTTTACATATGTATGCAGGCTTTTTTCTTTATTTTAACTTGCATCAATATCAGTGCAAAACCAGCTCTGGATTTCAATTTTAGATTGTTAGACACTGAGCACAGATGCAATCTGATTGTACTTGTCTCTAAAGTACAAATTTACATTTTAACTTGGAAATAATGAAAGACTGCAATTCTGCCCATTTAGTCCTTGCAGGCACAGCAGGTACATTTTTCTTTCTCTAACTTGCATGTTAAATTAGTTTAGCTGCTTCCTTATTCCTTTGTATCTGAGAAAGCAGTTATGTGTAATCAGAATATATTTTAATCTTAGCAACAGATGATTTTGTGGTAGCAGATTATTAGCAGCTGAATGCTTCTGAAAGTTTTGTGCAAACTTTGAAGATCAGTTCCACTTCTCAGAAGTCACTCATTAAAACCATGTATTGGAAGTTTCAACCAGCAAGATCCTCAACATTTGGAATTGCTGATTTTCAGTGTGTAGTCAAGTAGTTTGAAAATCTGATAATAAAAAGCACATTGGATGGGATGAACTCTTGCATATTTAAAAATTAATAATCCTATTAAAATAATATTACGGTATAGGAGTAATGTGCAATAAATTGAAGTAGGATGCAGCTACTGCTCTGATTAGACATATGCTTTTGCAAAGAAATTAAAAGCTTTTTTGTAAGCTGGGTGCCATAGACATTCAAGATAAATAATTCTTCTTGTTGTTTTTCTTTTTTTTTAAACTTTGTCAGCTGAACCCGTTGATGTGCTAAAAGCATTAGAATTTCACAATTCTCCAGAAGGAGTAACAAGAACAGCAGGATTTTGCACAAATAGAAGGAATTCAAAAGGATCGGATGTTGCTTACAGGGTTTCAAAAACTGCACAGCTGAGTGCCCCAACAAAGCAGCTGTACCCAGGTAAGATTGGCAGAAAGCTGTTACTTTTGTACATTACCTTGCTGTATATGTTTTTGTGTTCTCTAAAGCATAGCATGTAGTCCAACATCAGTAGCACAAAACGCTTCTCTTGTGGCCAGAGTTGGCCTGCATATGAATGGCAGGATGGACTCTATCCACCAAATAATTCAGGTTTTATTGGCTTCAGTTATAAAGCTCTTCATCAAATTCTGTCACTGCTGAAATTGACTTGTAAGTCATATTACCTGTTCTTTCATGATGCTATCTGATGGAAACTTTATTTGGTGGCTTTGGCAAGTCTCTGCCTGTTTCAGTGCATTTAAGAGCAGTTGTGCTTCCTGGAGTAATGCTGCAGTGGGAGAAATGAGTTGTGGTTGGCCATTGCAAAATCATTACCAGAAGTAACATCTGGTAAGAATTACCTCAGAATATCTGGGTATTTGGGGGACTAAACAAGGCTAGTTGTGGATAGCTGTGATTCCATCTTCTCTCAAATTTCTCTAAAATGAAATAGTCAAATTTTGGGAAAGATTCTTTGGATGTTACAGAGAGAGTTTTCAATTATTTTGCTATCAATTGTTATTTGACTCAAACTGTTGAAGAAAATGATAGTAAGAATATTAAGCCCAAAATTTTTGAAGATTTAAATTTTCTGTTTTGACACATCATGTAGAGTTAGAACAAGTCATACAGAATACACAGAGATTAGAAGTGGCAAAGAAAAATACTTTCATTTTTTTTGTCCTTTAGAGTAGCAATCATATAGATATCACTCAGATCCAGAAAAGGGTCAAGCATGCTTTATTTTGTAGTAATAATATATGTTCCCAGAGCAACATGAGAAACAGCTATACCCAGTTCAAGAGTAACTTACAAGTTCCCTTAACTCATCACTTACTGTTGATGGAAGAAGATCAAAGCAAAATTCACAACAGATATAATATTTATATTATTTTTCATACACTTCATTGGATTTTAATATATCCTCTCAACTAAGTTGAATGGAAAATTTCCTGCTGTCCTTTACAGGAGTAAAAAAACAATCAAAACAATTTTTTGGAAGTGGTTATGGTAATTAATTCCTTTTCAATCTTGTCGTACAGGCATTCTCTCTCCTCACCACAAGAAATCTTTATTGTTCAGATTATTCTTAAAGAAATTTGAGTGATTATGTCTCTTTTTCTTAGTGCTGTGTAGCAGTGGAAAGACTATAGATATCCAAGATAAGATCAAGCTGTGAGATATAATTTCAGCTAAACAGTGCACATTTTAATCTGTCCTATCCTTGCTTTCATCTAACTCCTGTAACTCATCAGGAACTACTATATCCATAAATTTCTCCATCTTTTAAAAAATAAATTTATTTTATTTGCCAACTTCCCAACTTGATTTCACTGACTAGTACCAGAGAGTATTCTTTTCTATTCAAGCATCTATCTAACAGATGCTTGTTATGTTGAGTGAAATTGTAGTCCACACTTTAAATTAGAAGGTTGCTAAACAGAAGATGGATTAAAAAAGCAGTGAATGTGAAACTACCATGGTTCTTTCATACTCTGTGTTATTACTGGATTTCACAATAGATTTAGAGCGCCTCTCCTACAAGGACAGGTTGAGAGAGTTGGGCTTGTTCAGCCTGGAGGAGATAAGGCTCTGAGTGTACCCCATTATGGGGAGTGGGGGTCTTTCAGTAACCTTTAAATACTCTTAAGTCTTTCAGTACTTAAAGAGGCTTATAGAAAACAGGGGTAGGGACTATTTACATGGGCAGGTAAATAGGAGAAGGGGAAACGGCTTTAAAGTACAAGAGGAGAGAGTAGTATTGGATGTTATGAAGAAATTCTTTACTCAGAGAGTGGCCCAGCACTGGAACAGTTTGCCCACAGAAGTTGGGGATGCCCCAACCCTGAAAGGTTGGGCAGCTTGGATGGGGCCCTGAGCAGCTTGGTCTAGTGTGTGGCATCCTCCCATGGCAGGAGGTGGCACGAGATGAGTTTAAAGTCCCTTTCAACCCAAACCATCATGATTGTATGATTTTCAAGTTATGTTTTTAAGAACCATTAAGGTTTACTTTTCAGGAATTAAAGTGAGATCAGAAAGAAAAAAAAAGACACAGAAAATGTTCCTAATATAATTTTTTATGTATTCATTTTTGAGAATTAGACAACCCTGCAGTTTGTATGCTGGATCCTACGTGCTTATAGAAAAAATGGAGAAATGGTTTGATCTTTTCTGAATTTATAGCTGTATATATCACTTTGTTTGCAGGTGGAAGTTTTCCAGAAGATTTTTCAATATTAATGACGGTAAAACCTAAAAAGGGTATTCAGTCTTTCCTTTTGTCTATCTACAATGAACAAGGAATTCAGCAAGTAGGTGTTGAAGTTGGTAGATCTCCTGTCTTCCTGTTTGAAGATCAAAATGGAAAACCTGCCCCAGAAGACTATCCTCTTTTCAGAACAGTCAACATCGCTGATGGCAAGTAAGTGGAAAATTTTAAAACTAAGAACATATTGCAGACAACTCTATATGTGATTATCTATTTACAAACAGTTTCCTTACATATTTAAATATGTCAGTAACATAATTTCTAATTAGTTGGACTGGCGTAGTACAAAATTAGAGAAGCTTTGCAGCAGAATACAATTCCAGCTCCAAATGGTGCATACAGCTATGAATGAAACAAACCACCTTATCTGCCATTCTTATAAATTAAGGGTGAGGAAATAGTCATAGAAGTTGATCCAACCCAAACTAAACCTATGAATATTCTTCCTGTGCAATACACAAAGAAGCTGTTTTCCCAAAGTCTCAAGGAACAGTCTCACTAAAAGAAATGTCTGGTCCACTTAAAGGTGGTAGGCAGTATGAAGACAAGTTGACAAGACAGCACAGAATTTCTTCTATCCAGAGCCAAACCAGCAGATAAATAAAATAGTTTGAGATTTGTATGTATAAGGAAATCAGGAAAGAATAAGGATTTATACTGTACCCTCAGTAAAGGAATGAATTTCAAATACCTGTTGCATTAGTAATGCAGTTGTTAGTTTTTTGTAGCTTTGTAGACAAGCAATCATTCTCTGGGAATGTCCTTCCAGTGCTTGTAAAAGGACATTGATTCTTTCAAAGGCTTTTTATTTGCTGTGCTGCAGTCCAAGAGGAGCAACCACAGTCTTCAGAAATACACAGAAGTAAATTTACTAAAGCAAAAGAAAACAACTCAGCGAGGAAGGGCAAAAATTGAACTATAATGAAATATGTTTATAAAGAAATCAAGAAGAAAAAAAAAAGAAAAAAAAAATTAATTGTCTGCTTGGCCTAGTATTACCAGACAATGAAATTATATTATGAAACCTAGACTTGATTCATTTCCCTAGCTGAAGAAGTGATTAAAAAAAACAGCATTTTTTAATGGACTTTTGATAAATAACAAAGCTTTGACATAGATTTCAATCCAAAATGTTGATAAACTAGCTGAAATGAAGAAACATAAACGAATTTGGTTTGGTACAATTTCCTACACTGAGACTTTACAACTTCTAAATCAACTGGAGTCAATCCTAGGCACAGTGAGCTATGATTTTATGCTTTCAGCTTCTACACACTTTCAAAAGATAAGCCAACAATTTTCTTCTGACTCAGCTGTTTTATGAAGGATCTAGGACAACAATCTTCATCTCAAACTGAGATATATTTAAAAAGTGTGAACAGTGTAATGTGCCTGAGGATGCATGGCCAGTTTGCTTTTATAATGATAGTGTTTAACAGCATTCCAGAGAAAACATGGAATTATAGTTCTGGCTCAGTGATACTGTTTAGCAGTCAGATTCCATTAGCTTCAAGGTGTTCCTTTTGATACACAGACACTCTTTGTAACAATGATCTAAGCTTTCTCTCTGATTTAGGCAACCCTAATGCCACAAATGCCAACTAAAATAATTTGATTCCAGCCTTCCTCTTACCTGTCATTAGTATGACATATTTTACATTTTTTGCCCTGGTCTATCAAAGATTCTTTGACCTTTTACTCCATGGTGGATTACAGAGTGGTCTGCTTTTGTTCTTAAACATTTGTCGTAGCAGAGAAGCTCACAAAGTTAATGTAGTCTGTCACGATTATTCATAATGTCTCATAAAGAACATAGTAGAGTTGGGCAAAACATACAAAACTTTATTCTCAAATGTCTCTAAAATAAAGTCACTTGTCTGTACTCTGAAACACTTCGTTCACTTTTTGGTGAATATTATGTAGGCAAGGCTATTGTTGCAGGAATAGTGCCAAGTATTTGTAAATATATTTATCTGGAAATGTATCTATGTTGGAACTGTTTGTATGTATCTCTCTATAGCTATGGAATACCTTCAAATGTGGAAAAGAACATGGTAAAATTTTGATGGTTGATCACAGAGAAAAAATAGTGAATTGTAAATAATAAATAATAACCTGGGTTAATTATATTTGCTGGGTATATAATAACCTGCTGGGTTAATTATATTTGCATAAGTAATTTGGAAAATCAAACACATTCATAAAAAAGAATCTGCTGTCAGATTTTTTAATCTATTAAAATGTAAACTGTGCACTGACATCTAATTTGAATTTGGTAATGTTCTCTGGTTAAAGCTGCAGAGAACCTCAGCTTGAGCTTCACCTTACAGAGGGTGTTCACAGCGAGCTGTGGATTAGGCCCTTTGTGCTGAGGGACAGAATGTATACAGCAGCCAGTCAAAGCACTTTGTACACTTGTGTATGTGTAGAAGAAAGAAATAAAAGGAGACATTTTAAATTTTATCTGTGAATTAATTGGTGCACCATCTCCTATAAACTGATTTGATAAGAACACAATGACTTAGTTTTAAAAACATAAATTATAGTCGCCTTATATTGGGTTTTTTTAATAGGTGGCATCGAGTAGCTATCAGTGTGGAGAAAAAGAGTGTTACAATGATTGTTGACTGTAACAAAAAAACTACAAAACCACTTGACAGAAGTGACAAAACAGTTGTGGACACCAATGGCATCACTGTCTTTGGAACCAGGATTCTGGATGAAGAAGTTTTTGAGGTATGAATCAATAATGAACACATGGAATTGAGGTTTTTTTTTAATTGAGCAAGTTGCTTAATGCAAACCAGAATAATCTTTTAGGTCAAATGCTGGTATAATGTACAAACTTTGATTTATAGATCCTGTTAGGATAGGCTGAAATAAAAGAGAAGTAAAACAGGGAGGAGTACAGTTGGAAGATTTGGTGCATTTTTCTGTCCTTTTTGTTGTATCTGGAAGGGAGTTGCTTTTTTTGTCTTTCTGCCTAATATTGAGATACCTGAGGTATTTGGGAGAATTAAGCAGGAAAGCTGTGTAGTATGATACTGAATCATTTTCTTTCTGTATCTCTTAAGCATTTGCAGATATATGTGCTAACGGTATTTGAGAGCAGGGAAGAAGGACCTGGAAAGTTTTCTGTGTAATATGAATCTGTTAAAGTGTTTATCCCACCTATTACTCTTTCCAGTAAATGGAACATACTTTGGCAATAAGGACATATATGTTTCCATCATTTACTGGCCAAGAAGTACATATAGGAAGGGTAAAATGCCTTTAAGGAAGTAAGTAAATGCCAATCATGAGGCCTTTCTGGATAGAATCCTTATGTCAATAATTATTTTTACAGACTAATTATGAAACTTCTTAAATCCGTACTACTGAATTTCTTTTATAACATTGTTATACAACGGTTAAAATTGAAAAATTTAAATTAAAAATGTAAAAAAAAAGAAATTACAGATTGGTAGTTTTTTCATCTACAGAACATCCGTGCTCTGTAAATGTCCACAGTTTTAATCCTAGCTTTAAGCAGAACATATGCTTGAGAAGCTACATAGGTATCAAGAGGGGAAATAGGAATTTTGAGTGTAGCATTGTAGCACTGTTATCTTTGTTTTCCATGGACACAATGAATTGTGGGCCTTTTGAATACAGAAATTTCTGGGGTGATTTAGTGGATCAAGTAGTATGATATGTTTGGTATTTGCAGCCTCATTCACCTGTAGTCCCCAATACAGTTTGCACATCTGAGGAACATTATTTTCTGTTTGAAGATGAATTCCACAGTTGCCTCTATCTGGGATGCGACAAGGGTTTTTTGGTCTCCTCATGGGATAATTACTTTAAATTTTCATTTGTTTTACTTTGTTAGGTGAGAAACCAGCTTCCCCAATATTTGTGTTTGACAATAAACTGTCAAAAATGTGTACAATGTGAGTATGCATAAGTAAAAAAGAATTCAGAGAAAAATAAAATTAGATAAACTTTTTTTTAGTGTTTTCCATGTCATTTTAGATTTTAATAGAAGCTAAAGCAGCAAGGTCTGGATAGTTCTTGCAAAGTTTGTAACCATTTAAAAAGTTTTCAAGCAGGGAAATGCACAATAGATAAACACTGATGATCGGTTTGTTTAATTCAGTGCCAATTGCTAAATAAAAATATTGGTCTGAAGTTTCAGAGGTGCTGAAATAATCATACATACCTGTTTGGAGGTAATTTTTTCTGATATGTGTGTAAAGGGAGATACTTATTTTATCATTTACCCCAAAAGATGGGAAGGCATGTGGTTGAATGCAATTATTTTTTGGTGCAACTGTTGAAAGAGTCAGTAAAGTTGGATGAAGACATAGCTTAGCAAATTGAAATTAGCACTTAAATCAGAATTATCAGATTAATTGATGAAAAGCAAAAATAACCCTGCATTTTTCTTGAAGTCAAACCTGTGTGAAGTCAAAGTGGATACAAGGATATAACTTTACAGAATTTGCTGGAATGAATTAAAATTACTTTTCTCCAAGGGTGTTGTCACTTGTGGAAGGAGGGAAAAGGAAAGTAGTGCTAGCTGGTTCTCTGCCAGATTTTTTTTCTGACATCTGGTACACTGACATGGCAAGTCAGTGTTTCAATTCCAGCTGAGACCCACTAAGAAGGAGGCTTTGGACTCACAAAAGAAATTGTGCAGCTCTCTGTAAGGTCAGTTAAGTGGCTGAATCTTAAGATTCAGTACTGAGAACAGCAACATTTCTACCTTTTTTAGCCTCACTGTACATTTCTGAATGTCTTCATTGATTAGGTCTTCTTACTCAACTGAGTGCACCTCTCTT
The DNA here is from genome assembly GCF_000277835.1 of Geospiza fortis. NCBI lineage: Eukaryota > Metazoa > Chordata > Aves > Passeriformes > Thraupidae > Geospiza > Geospiza fortis. The sequence continues at coordinate 5,842,826 of NW_005054336.1, read as the reverse complement.
CTCTTTTTTTATTCAGGGAAATTACTTACAGTCCTACAAGGCTGCTCTTGAAATTGGTGGGGGTTTAGATTAAGTCTCAATTCTTACTTAAATTAGAAGCTTGCAATCCTTGCTTTTGGGATAGGTTTCTGTTTTCTTTGTTACTGTACAACCACCATAGAATAATTTACACCTGTGGTCAACTGTCTGAATCTGTATGTAAAAATGTGCATGTTGAAGTTAGAATGTACCCCAAAGTTTAAAAAAATACTGGGCCATATACATTTTTAATGGATCATGGAATCATAGAATACCCTGAGTTGGAAGGCACCCACAAGGATCACCGAGTCCAGCAGCTGGCCCTACACAGGACACCCCAGGAATCACACCCTGTGCCTGAGGTCATTGTCCAAATTCGTCTTGAGCTCTGTCAGGCTGGTGCTGTGACCACTGCCCTGAGGAGCCTATTCCAGCACCCAACCACCTCTAGGTGAAGAACCTTTTCCTGATATCCAACCTAAACCTCCCCTGACACAGCTCCAGCCCATTCCCTCGGCTCCTGTCACTGTCACCACAGAGCAGAGATCAGTGCCTGCCCCTCCTGTTTCCCTCTCAAGGAAGTTGCAGACTGAATGAGGTCTCACCTCTGTCTCCTCTTCTCTAGGGTGAACAAGCCAAGTGACCTCTGTCCTAAATCTGGCCAAACAAAACATTATCTAGTTCATGTTGATTTTATCTACTGGTTTTTTGCTCTCTAAACAGCATTCTTTTTGTTTTATTAACAAGAATTTATCCATCCCTTAGCTGCTGGTGCTACAATTTCTAAAGTTTAGTGCTGTTTCCTGAAATCTATCCCTGCTTGACAGTGACATGATTGTGTGTTAAATGTTCTGTTTTTCTCATTCATGGCAGTTCAGAGTGACTTTTGGTGATTTCATGGGTCTGCTTGTTAGTATTTCTGTGTTATGAACCTTGCTGTATCTTGAGACCACAATAGTAACTGAAGATACACATAACACAAAGTGTCTTATTTTGTGGGCAGGAAATTCCAGAAGTTATATGGTCATGACATTAGATTTAACTGTTTAAAACATAAAACTGTTTATTACAGACTTCTTATATGACACTTGCAGCCTGTGTTAGCTTAAATGTAGGAAGCCTCTAAAAACAATTACCTTTTGCTCAGAGTGTCAGAAGGATTAATATGGTATCCATGCATCACAGAGGTCATCTTCTCTTGGGTAATAGGGATATTTTTCTCATAATAAACCAATGCTTTGGTCATAGGAATAGTGGAGCACTCTTCAGTCTCCTCAAACTGAATGGAAATTTCAAATGTGGAAATAATAACCTGTAGATACATGTAATGAACTCTTACTCTTCAGTGACCTACTAATTGAACATGGTGCTGTTTCTTTTTAGTCTTGTACCAACCAATGTGTGCAGCAGAGCGCAACTGCACCAAGCCCCATTGCATCTCTAGGTAACTCACTCCCATTGAAAGCAGCTGTGTACAAATGAGTCCAAACCAGGTATCATTACATTATTCTGACCTGCTCATGATTTGATTGTATCTTTTGAAAAAGGAATACTCTTTCAGTCATATTGCTCTAATGTATTTACATGGATCATTCATTTAGAATCTTCAGAACAAATATTGTTCACACTTCCTTTAAAACAATGTTGCATCCCAGTGGCTCAAATATTCTTTTTTTTTATATAATTGTGTTATTTTAAGTTTCTAATACAAGATTTAACTAAATTAAATTCTTGACCATTTCCATTTCCTTTTCTTTTATTTTTGTTCTTAATATTAACCTCTGTTTTCTAGGCAGTTGTTCTCTGTTCTAATTCTACCAGTAACACAAGAACTTGTTATAGCAGACGCAAATTTTAAGTGCTTACATTTTAGTGGGTGTGACATTACCTCATGACATAACTTTCCTATGATGATCAATAATTTCTGAATAAGTAAGCATACTGGGTGTCCAGAGATCAGGTAGATCACTGAAAGAAGGAAAGGGCCAATTAGTGTCCTGAGAACATAATAAATTGCTGCCAAATTCACTGGTTTTGTATATCCAAAACAAAAAATATTCTTTGGTAAGTTTACCTACTGGTGCAAAAGCTAAGAGGCATTTTTTTAGTAGTGCTGTCAGAAAGATTCTGGTTTAGCTGCAAAAGCAAGAAAAAAATTATCTAGACTGTTTTCTGAATCTAGTGGGCAGTTTTGTGTTTTATGTGAGAAAATTCCAGTCTGGAGTTGCCTGCTGCTCATTCCTGAATAAAAGTGCTAATCTGAGGTTTTATGACAGTGTGCTTTGTTAATATGGAAATCAATATGATGTTAAAAACAAGATTGTGAATTCAGCAATTACTAAGCATCAGGTGCATACAAATGATGAGAAGCAAATTATAAACCATGAATGCATCTTAAAATAATAAAATTATGCTGTCTAGAAACTGTATTATTATTAACTGCCAAATTATGAGACCTTCATTTACACTGCTAAGCCCTTGCTCACTGAAGTGAATCTTTTTATATCAGTGGAACTAATTTGTAAATGCTTGTTTTTAAAAGACTGTCACAACATTCCTCAAACTTTTATATGTGTCTTTTGAAATTAATGTCTTCTGTGTTTTCAAATACATATTGCAAGAACAGCTGGTTTGTAAGTGCTTGCTGCAAAGAAGAGAATTCCCAAAATGCAAATGAAAAAAAAAAATAAAAGAAAAATAAAAAAGGAAGAAAAAAATCAGTGAGACGCTGGTACATGGCACCTAGTAAAAGAATTTTGAATTGTATCCATTGAAATATGTTTGTAGCTTACAAGTTTTATAAATAATAGGGATCTTTTTATTCTTTGCCAGCTTTAAGGATTTGTCACTCCTCATTTACTACTGTTGGTGTGAACAATCCCAAGTTTTTTATAAGTATTTTATAATAACTTAGTAACTAACAGAGTCTTTATGCAGATATTTCTCTATAGACACCTTTTTTCCTTCAAAAGTCCACACATCAGACCAATGCCATAATTTTTTAGGCACTTTGCTGTAAATGAGTATAACAAGACAAAACCTGATGTATAAGAGTCTTATTTAAAGCCCATGAAAGCTTTAACAGCCCAGAGTTTATGGATTAAATCCTTGCAGTAATACTTTTTAATAAAGGGTTTAGATTTTGATACTAGGCATTAATCTGTTCTCATGAAAAAAGCAGTAAAACACTTGTGTACAGGATGGGATTCCTATTTAAAGGAGTAGGAATAGCTGAGTGAGCAAGTGAAGCAGCTGGAGGTAGGCTGAGAGTTTCCTGGCAGCAGTGTGGGCTAGCCTGCAGTTGAGGATCTGTCCCTCACATATCTGTGAGCATGGGCAGCCTCAGAGTGCAAGCGCAGATGTTTCAGGGAAAAATACTTCGAATCAGTGGTTTAGATATCAACACCAAAGTGGACAACTTGAGCGCCGAGAAGTAAAAAGAAAACCAACATCAACAAAAAGTAAAGAAAAGTGTACAATTTTTTCATATCAGAGGCACCTAATAAAAAATCAGGGTTTCTTACAAAAGCTTTCTATTTGGCTTGTTTGGATTTACTTTATTCTATCTCAAAGAATGGTGATCTGGTGTTTATTAATTTTTTATAGTATTTCCAAACTTGTGTTCAATGAACAAGGGTAAATCCAGTTTCCCTTTCTTATTTTTGGAAGCAGGAGAGGGAGAGAAGAAGAGGGGAAAGTTCTCATAATTCACTGGAATTCAAGTTCATTTTCAAGGAATCTTCCCCAAAAAACAAAGGAATGGTCATTTAACAAAACTGTCTGTAATTACATTTAAAATTAACAGCCTGGGATCAAAGAATGCTGCATGCTGCATCAGCTTCAAAAGATTTAACAGATAGGATTTCTTACCACCTCATTTATTATTGTGTCTAATACATTTCAGTTTTAAACAAGAGATGTACATAAGATTTCAAAAATACATGAAAATGTAAGAGATTTGTAGGTCTTTTATCTAGAAAATAGGGTGTCCTTGGGCACACGTGCACGCCTGTGTCTATGTACACTTGCTGTTGCATAGGCATTGTAGTAAAATCTAATCTCTCAGCCAAGAATTGCAGTTGACTTTGTGAACAGCTATGTTTGGAAGGTCAAAAATTATAATTGGCATATCAACCTACTTCCTAACCAAGCTGAATTTATCCTTCTATAAGCATGATATTCAAAGAATCAAGAAGACATTGATTTCTGTGGATACTTTGACCTGTGCAGTATTCTGCTTTCACAGTTTATTGCTTTTACAGTGCTTCAGTCTGGCAGGCTCTAAATATCTTTCTCCAGCTATATTGTACAATGCGCCTGGGTTATGGAATATTATATTAAAAGCTCCTGGAATTCCTCAATCCCTCAAATCTTTGCAGGAAGATTAAATGAATTCTGCAGCAGGTTTTTCTAAATTCTATAGTAATAATATCCATGCTGTCTAGACTTTTGTTCCTTGGAGTCTATAGCTGTACTGTCACATAACTAATTAGAGAAAGTTGGCACAAATACCAAGGTTGGGCTATTTGTGCTGATTGCTGCTGATCTGCTGAAAAACTCACTTTGTAATTTCAGGCTTTAGTCAAAACATTAAAATGAAAGATACTGATTTTGTTCTTCTGAGTTGATTTAGTGCCTAGCACTGCTTTTGTTTTGCTTTTATCACAATTTATGTAAACATCTTTAAAATTTAATTATCTTTATAAGCACATAAGACGTAGTAATGTTATCCAGTGTGAACCATGAAGATGTATTTTGCTAATTCTGACCGTCACACTCTATTTGAAGAAAGTATTTCTGAACCTCAAATACATAAATTAGTCATTTAAGTAATTGCTGGGGATTTTTTTGTTTGTGTTTTTTTTTCCCTGCAGAGTTTCTGAAGTAATGCTTACCTGCTATTCCCTGGACAAAATAACTTTCACTAGGCAGGGTTGTTGTTTTATGAAAATTCTTGTAAAAGAGATATCCCTAAATCAGCCCCTGAACTGTTTGAGTTTCTTGTGGAACTAGAGAGCAACTAGACCATTAAAATTTTACAGACTGGAAGAAAACAGTGATTTCTGCACTGATTTCTTTGTACAGTTCCCTTACAGCCTTCTTTGAATTCAGACTTTTGCCATTTTAACAATGTTGCTCTTGATAGTAGAGGTGTTTTCTCAATGATGAACTTTCAGTGAGGAACTTTTAGGTAATAAATAGACTATAAATGGACTACTTTATGGTTGTAATTCTCTAATACACCGTATTTAAAAAAACATTAATAAGATTACCTAGCTAGAAGGAAAAGAGAATATTTCAAGAAGACAGATATCTAAAACATTTTATTAAGTCAATTAAGGTAATAAGCAGCTATTAGCATTTATTGATATAACAATAATTAGTCAAGCCCTTGGTGATTTATATCATTGTGAAAATCTGACACCACATCTAACTGGAAATTTTCTTTGTTCCTATTTCTGCTGTGGAATCTAAGGAAGACTCCAAAAATTGGGATCACAGATAGCAATTATTACCACAAGGCTAACTAAAGTGATAATTACATGAAGATGTAGCCAAAATTGGAAAGAGAACTTGTTAGTTTACTGCTTTCCTGCAAATTTGGTGTCCATTTCTTTTTTTGGTATTCAACACTGCATTTTTCTAGTGTTGCACTGTTTTCATATCAAAGCTATTTTTCCAGCACAGACACCTCACTTTGTGCATTACTGCTTTGAGTTTTTCAGCAAGTCCTGGAAGTGTACATACACATAGATTTTCTTATTCCAGGATGTCACTGTGGAATGTCTGTGAGATTCGCAGAGGAATTTTCAATGAATGAATTCAGCACACTCTTCTCATTCTTAGCTGGGCTGTTCCTTGTAGTAGAACAGTTGATGTGAGTGAATGTGTGTTGTTCCAGCAGGCATGAGTTCTACTCATTTTAGCATATTCTCTCCTTCTAGCTCTCTAGCCTGGTTCTCCACATTTGCTGTGGCATGAAACAAAGTGAATAGTTCCTCAGTCACAACAACTCCTTTTAGTACTCTTGGAGGATTCTGCAAAGAATAATTTATCTGGTGGAGTACCTCTTAGAAGGAATCCTTCTGTACCATGCTTTCACATTAGGTATAATTGGTGGACAAGATATTTTATCTTGGCTCAGGCAGCTTTTATCATATAACCATGAGGGTGATTCAAAAGTCTCTGATTTTAGTTATGAGCATATCCCTGAAATAAAGAGGAATGAAAATGTTCATAGACTTTAACTATTTTTATTCCATATTACAATGAATTATTGAACTGTGCATTGCCTTTGTGAGTTACAGGTTGACTTTGACAACAACTTAGTGCCTTTGTCTATAAAGAATTTAGGATCCAAACTAAATATTAAGATTTAAAATTTACTTCCAAAGTACTTGTATGGTTAATGTTATATAGAATACCTTGCTGGATGTTCTCCACTACTTCTGGGCAACAGAGATGTAGCTTTCATCTTTCTTATCCCTAATTAGCAAGTTACATTAAATATCTGAGAAACCACTGTTTAAAATACACTAAGTGTATTTTAAGTGTTATCCAGGAAAAAATGTTACAAGGCAGAAGGTTATGATTCTCAGAGGCAAACTAGGCTTTTAGAACTTTTGGGGGCAAGTTAAGCGTGCAGTTGTTACAGGTATTAATATGAAAAGTGGTTGTGTATGTCTGCCTGACACCTCACCGCACGTTCTCTGTGTCTGCCTTCTGCTGCCATCCCACTTAGCTCTGACACCAAAGCATGGTGGATGTCTGGCTCAGCAGAGACATGGAAGGCTTTACCTCTATAGCATGCTACTTAGCAACTTACAACTTTGAAATTGCCTGAGCAGTCTTTGCCAACAGATGTGGTCATGAAATTTTCATAGAGAAGGATGAACTTGTCTATCAACCATAGGCTTTTGTACTTCCTTTTTTTCCTCTATGCTCTTTTCAGAGTATTTAAGGATGCTCAAGTGTATTTGTACATTTTAATCTATTTTTCTTTCTCCATTTTTGCTCTCTGTCTTGCTTTCATCACTCTACCCCATAAGACTTCCTTTGTTCCTGAAATTTTCATACAAGAAAAATTATATGACATATGCATATGTGTTTAGATACCTCAGTATTTTTTACAGGTCAGTTATTGGAATTCTTAATAACCCATAATTCAAAGTTCTCAGGACTTGTGAAGGTAGATCTTTATCTGCCTCATTTATGACTCCAGGTCATGAAATATGACCAGATTATTTGTAGTTTATTTGCAAGGAACTTTATAAAATTCTATTTTGGTCTCAAAAAGTCAAGCAGTTAAAATCAAAGAATGTGTTTGTAAAGTATGAAGCAATTCTGTGAAAAATATTCAAAGAGTATAGATTTGTCCAACAAATACCTTAGACTGGTAACTAAATCACAATAATGGAATCTGCAGTAATGCCTGTGGAACTTCATGAGCTGGTATGATTGACCTGATCTGAAAGGAAAGCTCTTGAACTATTCTTACAGTACAGCCAATGCTTCACGGAAAAGAATACTCAGAGAAACAATTTAATTAGCAAAGACAGAAAATAAAAAATAGAAAAGGAAAATGAATAATTTACTGGAATCATTTTTATAGCACATCTTGAAGGAAAAAGAGGGAAATAAACATTTGGTATTTCAAAAGTAAAATCAATTGGTTCTTCAGTAATCTCGGACATTTATAGCCAGTAGCAATGTATGTATTCTGTAAAAATTTGTGTATTCTGTGTAGGATTTCTGAGGGCCTCCATCTATGTGGAGCCATGACAGGCAGACAGGCGGGGCTGGGAATACAGTCAATGGATCAGGAACAGCTTTAACCAATTTAGGCACATTTAAGCCAAGTGGTAACAGCATACCAAGTGCTTCTTGCAAACACACAATCCAACAGAACTCAGTGCCAAAATTCCATGGCATTCAAGACCAGCACAAAGCTCCAGAGTACTGGCTGTATTCCTGGACCTGTGTTCTCTTAGGCTCTCTGACTAAACAGTAGTTTCAGGAGCTGTTTGGGCACGGCTCCCGCTGGCTGGCACTCTGCGGACACAGAGATCTGTCCAGGCACCTCAGACAGCCAGGAATGCTCAGGGCCAAAGAGCAAGACCATGGCTTGAACTCAGCAGGGTGAGGACAGAGGTTCTACACATCCACCTTTAGGCTGCTCAAAAGGGTCACTTACCTCTTTTGTCTTACAATTGCCTATTCTCTCTCATTTTTTCCTCTGCCTCACTTGGTTTTAATGTGGTTGGTGAAAGAGAAAGGGCAGAGCCCTTTGGAAACACTTTGCTGGAGATGGGGGATGCATAGCTCAGGCTGACAGTGACAGTACAAAACCTCTCAAAGCACTCCAGCTCTTGAGGGAGTCATGGAAGAAATCAAAGGGGGAATTTTTTTGTATGTGTAGTAAGTTTTGTAAGATGTCCAGACCAGGAAGCCTTAAAGGCTTAAGGAATTTACCTTAAAGGAATTAAGGTAAATAAAGGAGACAGTCCAGAACTGCTGACAGAGAAACAAACTGCTGCATTTGTAGTATTTCTGGAAGCTTAGAAAAAAATATTGTAAAACTAAATTAATCTGAGACACACATGAGTCTATAAAAGTAAAGTGGGCTTAGAGTACTGTAAGAAGCAGACTTGTAACATATAGCCATTATGTGCTATGACACTATTTCCTACTTTATGACTGAAAAATTAGTAAAAAATTATAGAATTAGTAGAATTGCACATCATTGCTTGATTTATTTTTTTTTCAGTTTGAGGAAATTTTGCTTATGTCTCTGTTTTTTCATTTTGAAAGGAAGGAATGTTGCAATTATTAGTTTACTATTATTTATTACTATACATTTACTATTTAAAACTATTTTCCAGGTTTTTTTAATTTGCTAAAGGTTACTGTTGTGATAGATGTAAAGTTATTCTGGAAATACTGAGAGAATTATGAATTTTCCCACCTGTAGATTTTCATCAGTTATACCATCTTGTCTTTAAAGACAAAACAGGCACAGGTATACTAACAAAGGTATTCATTTGCCCCTCTTTGTGTAAAACAAAAAAAAATCCTGCTAGAAGTATATAAATCTTAAAAATCACCCCCTTGTGGGGAAATAGTGAGAGATTGATTTTAATGGGTTTTGACCAAGGACATATGCCAATTTCTAACAAACTTATTTTTATGTGAGCATAAGAAGCTCCTGGATGAGAAAATTTATAGTGGAAATGTTGGCAGAAATTGACCTAATGCTGCCTAAATAGTACCACTATGTTAAGAAATACCCTGGATACCAGACAGCTTTCTGTGGAAAATGATAAACATTCAAGATCTCTGTAGGAGATCTCAGCAGAGCCATTTTTATTATCCAGAATAGTGGGTCTCTTTCTGTGATGTTGTTTTTATGCATGATATATGGAAATAGAGGCAATACCAACATTTTTTAGCAGTTACATTTTTTCCAACACAATCTACAGTGTGTATTTACACAGTGCTCACTTAATTATATTTTATTCAAATAACTGTCTCTATTTTACAGACTATTTTATTATTTTATTTTATTTTATTTTATTTGTCTCCTTTGAGACTGCGTATGTGATGCAAACTCATAATTATACTGTTGATCACTTGCATGCTGAGCTGCATGCTGGTAATAGGAAGTGCCCTGAATTAAATCTTAGGAATTTAGACTGATTCCCAGTGTAGAAGTAAACAGACAGCATGAAAATCACAGATCAGAACTTACACCTTCTCACTCTCTCCTTTTAATACCAGACATGATTTTAACCCAGAATTTTGCACCTAGTCCATTTGGTATTAATTTGCATTGTTCTGCCATGTGAACAAAAGTTGTTTTCCATAATAGCAGCAGAAATTAAGTGGATATGTTATTTATAACCACAGATGGAAATATCTGAGTATTATGTGCCTGGTTTTGTTTCTGAATGTGAACTCTGTACTCCTGATGAACTGTAGACTACCTTTGGTTTTGTTATTTAATCTGCATATGCTTTCCTGCAGGGTGAGATCCAGCAGCTGTTGATTATAGCTGATCCCAGAGCTGCATTTGACTATTGTGAGCATTATAGCCCAGACTGTGACTCCCCAGTGCCCAATGCTGCTCAGGCTCAAGATCCTCGAGTTGATGAGGTGAGTAATCAGTCGTGTATTACTGGATTTATTGCACATTAGTGGCTGTGCTGGAGAAAAATTACCCAAGGAACACTTCCAGCTAAATGGCATGCATTGTTCTAGAGGTGAAGAAATCAGGTTGCAGGAGTGCATTCATTTTTGCTGTCCACTCATTTATGTCAAGCATTCAAAGGAACCTATCACCCTGGTTGTATTTGAACAATCAGCATTCTCAGTGAAGTTAAACTGTAATTCTTTTAAAAAATTATGGCAGTATGAGTTTGTCTACTCATGCATATTTATTCTTCCCGTGTAGGATTATAATTTTACTGATGCTGGATTTCTACAAATGCCCCATTTGAAAGATGTGGGGGCTTTGAGTATCCCACAATTGTAAACTTCTGTTAAAAGTGCCCTGTGTTTTAAGAACTGCATGCACAAATGCATGTGCACACGAAAGTATTTCAGCCAGTTCCACTCATAGGAGGTAAACCAACAAGGACAAAACAGAGTAGGAATTTTTCCCAGAAACATGAATGATATTTGGAGAAACTATTAGTCACTGTAGACAGTTCTCACAGCCACAAACTGAGTCATTCACCCAGGTCAAGATAGGTCCTCAGATTAGACCTCTGAGTGCTTGTATGTATTGCTGTACACATTCTAAGTACTTGCATTGAACAGTGTAAACGGAAAAGCTTTTCCAAAATGTAACAAGTCATAACTGAACTTAGTTCTGGACAGTTTGTATGCACACCATGTCTAATCTGCCTGGTTATTGCTACTGATTGCTCAAGAGATCAGCATTAAAAACTTGCTGAACTGTTTTTAGATGTCTGCTTTGAGCCTGTTTTGGGGCTGAACTTTTCCTAAACACATGGTAATGCTCTTTGTTGTTACTATTTATTCTGACTTAAAATTATGTCAGCAGGGGACTCCCTCCCACATCCATTCCATCTGAGGTGTAGTTCAAGATGTGTCAAGTCATCTACACACAGGCAGAGGACTTTGCACTGCATTACAGTGTGTAGGGTCTGGGCTTTTCAGGAGGACCCCAGAGGACCTGCTGTCCATGTGCCTGCCTACCTGGATCTCCATATTCCAAACCAGAACAAGTTGAAAGCACATTGCTGGTAATTTATTCAAAAACAAAAAAAGATAGCATGACCTAAGGTTTTTTACATAATTAAGTTTCAAAGAAAATTTTAATTTTGCTTGGGAATTTTCCTGGGCTTTGCTTTTATTAGGTTGCTCTTGGATTTAGTGGTTTTTAATGTATTTATCAAAGGCCTATTTTCCCTCTTGGTAACACAGAGTTTGTGGGAGTACCTAAAGAGAAAAATATAAAATCAAGGATCCTAATTTGCAGTGTAAGATTTTAAAATTAATTTGAAAACAAGTTGAAGAGCAGTTAATGCTTAATAAAATGGACAACTGCTGTTTCTATTTATTTCATTTTTTGCTGAGAGAGGTGATTGGATTATTTTGCTTAGCTTTCTGACCTAAGAGACAATTTCTTTGCTGTACTCCTTGTGTCACTTTGCATAAATATTCCTAGTGAAGTCAATAGATCTCTTCAATGTGTAATAATGATCTAAAATAACTGCATTAGCAATGCTACCGATGTGATAAACATGAAATAGAATAAATGGCAGGCTGAATTTATAGAATGATAGAATAGTCTACTAAATAGTAAAAAACCAGCTTGTTGAGGCAGGCTACTTTATAATCTTTTGAGAAGCAGCCTGTCAAATCACACAGATAATTTATTTTAAGGAAATAAATGGAACAAATTTTGTTTAGGTACTGAAAGAATCGGTGGAAGATAGCAGTGCTGATTTTTTGTAAACTGCAATTGCAAAACTAAATAAGATGTTAAAAGAGAAATTACATTTGCAACTAGTTTATAAGGAAAATACTTGTTTTAAAATGCTTGATTACATGTTTTGAGGAGATTATAATTGTGATTAGTAATATTGATAGAATTTATAGACTTAGACCTCTGGAAAGCTTCTGACTTGTCAACATATAATATTTTCATTTTTTTAAAGAAAGGTATTGTATGGTAAAGTACGTGACAAAGAGATTTGAATCTGGGCGCCTTGTTTCAGAAATTACTATAAACAATGAGCTGTTGCTGAATTAAAGTTTTAGTAGAGTTTCTTAGTAATTGTGCTAGAAATACAGAAACGTGTGTAAAATGGATGGCATTAAAATTTTTCAGTCATGATTCTGCAGAGCAGCAGTAAACGGTGGTGGGGCCACAACTGAAGGCAATGTTACACACATACAAGCCAAAGAAATAACTGCAGGGCAAACATGATGAACTCAGTAGTACACTGCAATAACAGTCTGCATGCATGTGGTAACAGAAGAACCTTTCATCTGCAGCAGATTGTCCCCATCTGGGATACTAATCATGCTGAAAGACAGCATGGAAAGATTATTGTTCAGCTTGATTGGTTTCATGGTTTGATCTTCAATGTTTTCACACAAACTCTTGTGGTAGGAAGAAGGAAGAGGGAAAACTGGGCAAAAGGCTAGGCAGGATTGTGTCTTCAGAGTCTGGATTAAACCAGCAGAAGCTAAAAATATTTGTTGGGCACTAGCTTCAAAATATGTTGATTGTTAAAGAAGGATAAAAGTTTTTCCCTAAATAGTACAATGCACGTCTTAGTTTGTGAGTAAAGGGGTAAGAATTCAGATGCAATATTACCTCTGCATGCTGTCACTTGAAACATAGACTGCATCATCACATATGTGGCTCACTTGCCTTATGCAAAGATCCAGGACAAAAAGAAAATGTAGACAAATGGGGTGGGGGGAGAAGAAAGATCAGTAATTTCAATTAGGAAAACTTGTAGGAAAGAAAGAACAAATTACCAAAGTGATGAATCTCTAGATATCTTCAAGGCAAGGATAGAGACCTTTCTGAAATTTTGGGGAAATATTATTCATACTTTAGTTGACTCAGTTACAGAGTGACTGTAGGAAGTTTTGAAGTCTGCAAGTATGCAAGAGTTAGCCAAGGTGGTCTAATAGTCCCTTCTGGCATTATCTCTCTGAGCCTTTGAATTATTGCAGTCCAGAATAAGAAACTGATACTTGGCTTAAAGATAAATTATGTGATTTCAGAGCCTATTAATGTGTGTTTCCAGCGCTGATTACAAAACCCAAAGGAAGTGGCTGACTTTTCATCAGTAAAATAAAAAACTATGTTTGTGAAGTTGCATTTAGGAAGATGAATAGGATTTCTCTTTAAATTGTACACTTTTGTGGTCTTCTGGTAAGCTCACAGCCTAGTAAGGCATCCAGTCTGAAAAGCTGGATATTTCTAGACCACTAAAGAAGCATCTAGAGAGAAGGATTTAGGTAAAAAGATACTGGTTTAAGGGCACAAGTACTTTGTTTAGCTGAAAATAATCCTTATTGCTCTAGGCAATACTTCTTTCTCCAAAGGAACAAATAATAAAATATCCAGTGTTTTAGGTTTGGGGGCATTTCTTTCAATAGCAGTGCTGATTTAAATGAATCATTTTCTGAATTTGTTTCCACCATATGCCCTCTTTCCAGTTCAGCTGGTGGAATTGTCTATTGGAGTTTGTCTTGGGAAGGGTCTAAGACTTCATCTAGACTAAAAATAATTACCAACCATAAAATTGGAAAAATATGGAATACATTGTGGTGAATTTCCATTAAATGAGCTTGAGAGTACATGTCACATCACTGCAGCATCGGAAATAAAAAAATTTGCTTTTTAAAATGTTTGAGTTTTTCTCATGGCCTTATGACCTTCACAGTGCTCTCATATATAAATTTACTGGACACTGATTTGTAATCAAATTGTCTTTATCAATTATACCTTAAGTGTTGCATTGAGATTTCCTTTTTCTTGTTGCATTTTCTTTTTCTTTTGCGTCACATTCAAACTACAGTCTGAGGGGTCCAACAGAGAAGATTTCAATGCCTACTTTTTACTTACAGGATCTCTTCATGCCTGAATCAAAGACCAAGTTTACCCCAAGCAAAGTTCAGGAAGAATCAAATATCTCATAGTTAGATTCACAAAATAGCAGGCTGTGAAGAAAGATATAGAACTAGTCAGCCTAGAAAAGGAGGACACATCTTAAATTGGACCCTTGTCTGCAGGCTTACCCAGCTGTGCAGACAAGGGTCCAATTTTTCTTCTCAGCAAGGCCAACTCCTGCATCCTCACTTTTCCCTTCATATAATGGGTGACCTGAGGATTTCAAGATATAAGCTTTGGACCTGATTGGGTCTTTATATTTCCATTTTAATTCAGTCAGTCCCTTTCTGGACTCAAGTGACTGTGTTGTGTGTCTAAACAAGATTTATGTAACTGGGCAACCTCTAACTACCTTTTGTGCTCAGGCTCTGCAGAATGTGTTGCACTTGGCTGCTGGCCAGGACTGTGGGCTCTGCGTGAGCAGTTCAGGTTGAGCTGTTGGGATAGATGCATGTCAGAGCCCTCCCTATACAGAATGCTTCTATTCCCCTAGGATTTGTTCATCAGACCTAAGTGTCATTCAGACTGAAAAAAGGGGAGCAGTAGGTTAATAGTAATATCTGTACACTTTACTCTGTTATTTATTGTCATTTATTTCCATCTCCAAGACATGTTTTAATTGAAGTGCACATCAGTCTTCCTTGTTCTTGCTTGTGAATAGCCAGGTCTAAATCTCTGTATCTTGTCAAGGTCAGAGTGATGAGCTCAGCAGTTGGCGCTACACAAAAAGGTGTTGTCTAGAAGTTCAGGAATCTTTGGCTTTTTTCACATTGAATGTATGATTTGGTTTTAAGGATCCCATATGGGTTTGCAATTATATTTTAAAACTATCAACACTGCTTTTCTTAAAGATACACACCTATGCATTTCCTATAAATACCTTGTGAACAATCTGGCCTCTATCCTGTCTTCAAACCCCTTTTTACTATAAATGGAAATGTATTAAATTCCTTTCCAGTTCAATCACATATGCTTTGCCAGCTCACAGAAATTAGAGAAGTGACAGACCTAGCCAGTCTTCATCATCCTTGATGTTGGGCAGTATATTTTCTGGAGTATCTTCAGGTCTTTTCAAAAGAATCAGCTATCAGGCTTTCAAATCTCCTCTTGAAAGATCATTCTGTAACCAGTGAATCACATGGTCTGACTTCTGCTGAAGAAATGCCTCCTCAAAGGAACTCAGCTTCATTTATTTTGGATCTATCCCAAACTAATGGATTATTTGGAGACATGAAATGTTTTCTTTTAATGAAATGAATTTGGTAAATTAAAAGTGCAAATGGCCCCCAAATATCTTGACTTGGAGGCTTCAAGCATCCTTTCAGAATGTGTTAGTTTAGTGTCCTTTGGGGTGTTTGACTGGTCAGAAAGACTAGTTTTCTGAAAAATGCAGAAAAGTGATTATTTTTATGTTTGATCTTATGTTTATTGTTATCTTTTGAACTGCAGTTAGCTAATTTAGCCGATATTAAAAACTGTGATCTTCCTAGCTCTCTTTTTCTTTACATAGATATATAAACTTTTTATATAAGGGAGTAACATAATAAAGAACCTTAAGATCATTATTCTCCTTTTGAAAGAGGATATCTTTGGAAACTGAAGATAATGTTCTTATCTCCTTTTATCTCCTTGCTTGTATCACTTTTATGAACCATATAAGGGCTCTATGGTAGAAGAGACCATCCTTTAAATCTTTTAACTTTCCTTCTGCCCTAAGATCAACATCTTCTACCACTTATTTATTTATATTATTGCAGCTGATTTTTAAAACTCTCATTTTGCTTGGCATCCTTTACTTCATTGCATTTTGGAGAGTGTTAGTAAGCCTAGAATATTTCAAAGTCATCTTTGACTTTTTGGCTTATACATGATTTACCATAATTTTTAGAAATTGAAAAAATTGAGATTATGACTGTTCTTTGGTTGAGGATTTAGATTATTAATTATTTTTATTTGGAAATGTAAAGCAAAAGTTTGCTAAAATCTACATCTGGAATGGGAGGTTAGGTTTTTGGAGTATGGATAGCAGAAGAATTGATTTCAAAAGTAAGGTTTCCTTCAGAATGTTTAAGTTATTTCCCAGTTCAAATAGGTTTTCCATGCTGCTGATTCTCTGCTTCTAAAATTCATCTGATGAAGAAAACAGTTCATCTCTTTAATTGGAATTGCATGATGATCTGGTAGTGTAATATAATCACTCTGGTAAAGAAAGCATGAGGTCATAATGGAAACATTTTGTCCCATCAAAAAGCAGCAGGTTTCATTCTTCCTTTCATTTGTAAGAAAATAGTCATATGCAATATTCATTACAAGAATGGCTGTTTAGTAACTATTGGTGGTCTTAATAGAGAAGAAAGAAAAGCAAGAGGAAGAAAATTGCATCACATCTGAAGTATGTGTTACCTGATGTCTCTTAGCTGAAATCCCTTGCCAAGTTGAACCTATTATTTATTTTGAAATTCTAGATACTTTCTCCTATATATTCAAGAGTCTACTCATTATCTTTCCTTGATTAGTAGTGCAACTTTGATAGATTTCTGTGAACTGCCCAACTTCTGAGAACTAACAGCAGGGCCTGGGTTTTGTGTATCCAAAATGTAAAGGAACTTTCCCCAAGGTTTGCTGAGGTCAAACTGAGGGGATCCTACAGAGACCTCTCTCTCTGGTGATCTGATAAAAGTGACCTTTCAGTTGTGTAGCTCCCAAAAAAGAAGGGGTATGTGCCACATATCCAGTCTTAACTGGATAATGTTAATGGCAGGGTAAGTTTGAATTGCCAGCCTCACAGCAGGTGACTAAAGCCACTAAATCTATCACTCATGTCTGTATATTTAGTCTTCGTTTACCTGACTAGTCCTTTACTAGTTCTGTTGTGTCCTATTAAAAACAGGGATCAGGTCGAGTTGGTAAAATCATTCTGTGAGTAAATCATATTTCTAAAGTGCATCTTTACATCAGCTAGAGGTGTAGACATGCATTCCTCCATCTGGACAGATTGTGCCTCAGGAAATACACCTGGAAGATTTTACATCTATATTTAACTCTTTGCAGCAGGACCCCTGGAGTTCAATACAAAACATATTGTCTGTTTATCAGCTGGTGTGAAATATAAGGGTTGTGGTTTTTCAGAAAAAAGTCTTGGGAAAGGAAGGGTTGCTAAGAATAAAGTTTATCTTGTAGAATGTTTAGGCTACTACATATTTTCACTTGTGCTCCTTGTATCCGTGGGACTACAAAGTACTGCAATTTCAAAACTACTTGAATATGATTTGGGGATAGTGGCCATGTGTCCTAGCTTGTAAGTTCAAGAATTTTTGTAGTACTCCTCTGATACTGTGGTCTTAAAGTGGAAGGTCTTCACCTGCTTGGCAGTAATCTGACTCCAGCACAGAAATTGTCATTCCCCACTTTTCACCCATCCCTATTATTTCTTTCTGCATGCCTGCATATCAGTGCAACCAAAATATACTCTTGTATTTGTGATCACATTTTGCATATATAAGGAAACTTTCATTTTCTTTAACAGAAATGAGTGAAGCACAATTATGCATGATGCAATAGATCTGTCCACATAGTTATGCTTTTTTGTGTGTTTTCTAGTTCTCATTCATAAATTTCTGAATTTTTGAACTAGGCTTCTTAGCATAAATATCAGCTTATTCACTACTTTCTTTTTTAATGCTAATAATATACTTGGCACAGATATTTTTTCCTTCCTTTTTTTTTCCACAGTCTACATTTCTGTTTAGTTTATGGCCTCTTATAAACTACTTGTAACCCACTGTTGCAATTTTATTAGTCATGTGGTTGGCACACCATTCAGCACAGCCATTCAGCTTACCTTGAGCAAAGCCGTACTACTGAGATTTGCAAAACAGTTCTAATACTGAGCAACACTGAGTTATATTTTAATTGTCAGTTGGTCAAAGAGGAATCTGTGTGTCTATAAGTTACTGAAACAAACTCCTAACACCATATCAAACTTAAATCTGACTAATGACATGGTCGTCCTCTCAGAAATGTTGCTCCACTTTCCTCCTAAGATATTGGACTCTGAGGAGTCACAGGAGTGGAGTAATAGAAGCCCATGTAAAAGGATTTTTAAGTGATTAAGGGCCTTTCAGCTTTAGCCTTATACTTGCTGAGGAAATCAACTTCTGTGCATTAAAATCATAAGTAAAAATTGTATCAAAAAACATTGCCAGAGGGAACAGTTAAGCCAGTGTTTTGGTCACGTGGTAGAATATAGTTTGGAATATGGAGATCTATTTTAATTTGTAACGTCTTCTAACATGTCCATTTCTTTTTGATAATGATGACTTCTATGAATCCTCAGACTGATTTGGAAGTGTAATGTACTAATTCTCTTTCTCATCGACATAATGAAACAAGCAGGTATTGTCTTCATTTTACAGACAATGATGCTGACTTGTAACAGGAGAGAGGGATTTCAGAAGGGACAAGTTTACATGAGGCACATTTGAATATTTCTTCTTAAAGGGAATGCAAACACTTGTCTCTCCTGGCCACAGCTCTGCCTTCTTTTGGCTTCCTGGGCACATAAAGGGTAACCACAGTCTGCTTTAATTTGTCAGACCTACCAGTTCTTGTAGCTTCAAGCATGGTAGGAGTGGGAAGATAGTTTAAAGTTGCCCTTTCTTCTCAGTTCTGATGAGTTGTACTTGCTGCAGATAACATAGAGACCAGGATCTTGGCACAGCCAACTCCTGAGAGTACAGCTCAGGAGTTCCTGGCTCCCTAGATTGTGCTCACAACACTACACAAGCCAATTCTAAAGCTACTTTCTCTTGAAAAGTTTGTGTGCCAAATCTTCATTTGATAAAAATTAAAGAACCAGAGCTATGGAGCAATTTACAGAAGCTGAATCTGAAATGAAATTACAGCAGTGAGGCTTTGCTCAGGAAATTTGTACCATGGAGCTGTCCTGGTTTTCAAACTTGACATCAAACAAGAGGAAGATAACCATGTTTTCTTGTGAGTTGTGGCCTCTACTGTATCTGAAATTATTTATTCATGTCAGATATTGGCATCTCTGCTCTTCTGGTCACCTGAAAAAAATACAAGTAAAAGTGTTATTATTTGAAATTTAAAGATTAAATAAATATATGGTTTCACAAAGATCTGTTAGTGCTCCCAGTAGTCAGAATTATACTTGATTCTTCTTTGCAGTCCAATTAATGTGAGGTTTTTTCCTGGCATTACTATTTACTTTTTACTACTTCTGTACTGTGCTTTGAAAGAAATGTTAATTGTGTTTTAATTTTGTTAAACTTTATTCCTAAGTAAAGGTGAAGATACTTTCCAGTATTGCTAATCTAGTTTGCTACCTCTAACATGGGAATGCCTGATATTTTTCCATTTGCAATGTAGTACACACCAGAAGATTTTGTCGAATATGACTATGAGTATGGGGATGCAGATTATAAAGAAACTGATTCTGTAACAGAGGGACTCCCACTGTTCGAAGAGACAGTAGCACAAACAGAGGTAACAGAATCTGATCTGTTTGTTGTGTGGTCTCCAGCTGTCCCCTACCACATGGTTTGTCAATTTGTGTCTTTGTATATGAGCTTAATGCTTTTCTCTCACTCATTTCTTTACTTTGTAGCTGTAACCTTTGCTTTCAGTTAGAGATGGAAGGTCTCACGGCTGACAGCATTCATCTTGCATTTGGTTACCCTTCTTTCATTCACACTTTCTCAATTTCCTTTTCATTTTATTTATGTTTTCCCATTCCATCTTTCATAACGTTTGCAGAAAAAGAAACCCATGGTCAAAAAGAAGAAGAGGACAGTGGCCGCTAGCTCAAAGGACAAACCTCAAAAGGCCACAACAAAAAAATCTGAAAAATATGCATCCAAGAAGAAGAAAAGTTATCAAGCAGCAACAAAAGACAAACTAGGGGTAAAGGTAGCCAAGAAATAATCAAGATCTTTCCCAGACTAAGACTGGAAGATCTTTGATAATAAGAAAAAATTTACCTAACCCCACTAGATGAATACATCTGGCTAATACCATAACCTGAATAACAGCAATATCTCTTGAATTTTCATACAAGATTTTTTTTAATAATGTATTTGTTTTTTCTTACTAGGCCAACGTTATTGAAGGATTTCAAGACTATAGCATAGCTGAAAATTACTATGGGCCCCAGACTGAAGCTCCTTCCAGAGCTACTGAAGCAAATGAGGTAATAAGGACTTTCAAGAAAATACTTGTCCCACCGGGTGCCATTCATTAAAAGAGTACAAATGCATTCCAAAATGATGGATTTCTATGTAAATGGTACAAACTCTACCAGCACTTAATGTGATTTTATACTTTCTCAGCTAATATCAGAAACTACTATTTTCTTGGGCAGAACTCCCATTAATTCTGTAGAAATCTGCTGTATCTTCAACCTGCAGAGTTCATGATTCTGGAAATAATTCAGTGATTCAGTGGTGTGGGAATGTGGTGTTGCTACTTTCAGTGTGGATGTGAATGGAGCTATGTCTAGCACAAACTAGGTTAGATATTAGACATAGTCTTCCTGATCTAATAGGAAGGAGAGTCTCTAATTTTTCCTGTAATTTTTAAGGTGCATAAAAGAGCTTAACACAAGACAAAGAATGGCTGCCACCATAGGAACTTGAGTCAGAAGCCATCATTTCCTTTTCATAGTTCTTCAGCTAACAAAACCAAGTTACTTGATTTTCACTTGTTCTATTCAAAAGAAACATGATTTGAACTGTCAAAAAAGATAAAATTATTATTTTGCCTTATGTTAGAAAGCACATTTCTAGAAAGCCACAACAACCGGTCTAAACATTATTTTGTTAAAATTACTGCACCTAAGCCGGTGTTGATTAATATGTTTGCATATTAATTAACACTAGTGTTAGAAAAATGATGGCAGATTTTAAGAAACATTGCTCTCATTTTTCTTTTCCTTTTCCTTTCAAAATTAAGATTGTTGCTTAAAAGATGTACAAAACGCCCCCTCACCTCTTTCCCCTGAATATCTGAAAAGAGAAAGAGTCCCCATTTGTTCTATGCTTTTCTTCTTATGTATCTTGGAAGGTGAAGGTGAATTAAGGTATGTTTTACTCATTTTGCTGTTAAGCATTCTTGTGTTCAATCTCGTGTTTGCTTCTCACTGATTGATCAACAAATGTATGTAAATCATTCAGTTTCCTGGGCAATTCTAAGCTGACTGTACAATTGTAGAGCTGTTATGAGGTAGATTCAAAGTGCTAAATGCTTTCCTTGGTGAGAGCACTTCTTCATAAAGGTAAAATTTGGCTTAGAATTGGTTCTGATCTCTCTTTTTAACAGCTATAAGGTAGAAGTTATACTCCTGTAACTAATGGAATTAGGCAAGTATTAAATCAGAATATGGCCTTGGATTTTAACTGCAATAAATTTTAATGTTATTATTAGATCAAGATTTTTTAATTACACTGGATGTTGATTAGCTTCTGAATATTTTCAAGATCATACTACTTCATATTGTCTGATCATTTCATAGTAGAAATATCTGAACTTCAGTTTCTTTCAAAATTGTCCTTTATGCAAAATTATTGAAAGATCTTATTATAACAGAATAAAGCAATCCTCCTTTACTTCACAAATGGTTTTGTACATCTCAAATATAGCATTCTTTTAAACTTCTTTAGTGCTTTTAAGTTGTTTGCTTGGTTTGACAGCTTACATACTTTAAGATGAAAGCTTAGATTTCTGAAATCTTAAAATTAATCTGAATTGTACAGGTAGAACTTAGGCAAAAAATATGTAAATTACCATGACACACAACAAGTCATGCCTTTTACTGATAAATAAACTTCAACATCATTAACAAGAGAAAAGAAGTTTAGATCAGCATTGGTGTTCATAGACAGAAAATAATGTAAAAGGCTGGGCTTAAGTGATGCTTGCACCTCCTCCACATTGCTATTATGAAAGATCTGAACTTATTCACTGCTCATTGCATATGTTCATCCATGAATGCTTGTAAGAGTGAAACCAAGCAGCGAAATTCAGCTATATTTGGCACTAAAGTAACATTACGCAAGCAGTACACATAATACTGGATATATTGAATTCAGTGGTTTTGGAAATAAAAAACCAAAGTGTATGAAAACATTACTTCTTTGTACTACTTATACAAAGATCTTTTAATTACTCTGAAAGGCTGAGCTTCCATTCCTTCAGACTCTAATTAAAAGACAATATGCTGTAGTTCTACTGTTCTTTCTTCTTTTGACAAGTCATCATGGTGGATCAGCGTATGCTTACATTGCTTTACTAACAATAACCCACATATTCCTCCTATTCCCAAATCTTTGCTACTGATACGAATAGCAAAATCCTGTTGAAGAAGTATTTGCTGAAGAATACATAACTGGAGAGGATTATGATAAAAAAACTGAGGCAACTGAATATGGAAGCAGAGGAGTAGACCTCAGTGAATCTGATCTTCTGGTAGATGGAGATTTAGGAGAATATGATTTTTATGAATATAAAGAATATGAAGAGAAACCAACTGATTCCACTAATGAGGAGTTCGGTCCAGGTGTTCCTGCAGAGACCGATATCACAGAAACAAGCGTAAGTTGACTGGAGACATAATGCAGATTAATCAAATTTAGCAATTCTTTTATAATTACACATTCTCAGAACTGCACAGACCCTGATCCAGAGCTCCTTGTACATAATAGATATATTCTCATTTCTAATAGCCTTTGGATCAAGGCCATCCTCTTAGTAATCTTGGATGTTTTATTTTTATCATGTAAGATTTTTGTCTCATTTGGTAA
>NW_005054336.1:5779710-5819797 GCF_000277835.1 Geospiza fortis | reverse complement strand
GAGGAGATGGAATTAAAAAAATAAATTATTAAAGTAACAGTTTTAAAAACCTTTCTAAACTAGAGCTAAAGCTGGAAAGAACATAAATTCTAATGCAGGTACAAGTGCTATAATTAATATTTTTATATAATTACCTTAAGAAATTGAAATGCATATAAGTGTCTAGAATCCTATGGGTTTTACGCTTTCCCAGAAGAAAATTCATGAGTGGGAAAGTTAAGGCCTGAAACCTTTTATGAAAATAAGCTTAGTCAATGGTGACAGGTTTATGGTCTTGCAGAAGTGATTTAACAGCTCAGTATATATAAAGACAGATAGGATGACATGGTGGATCCTGTGAATCATGGTCTTCATTCTGAGTTTTATAGCTGTCTTTCCCTCTGACTTAATCATAGGCTAAACAGCAAGGCTTTAACTTTCTTTTAGTTGCGCCAAGATGCTTGTTTATGAGTTTACCAGCTATGGATGCTGCAAAGAAAACTAATATGGCTAAGACTGGAAGAAAAAAAATCCCATTTGGATTTTTTAATTAGGAAGAATATAGTAGAAAAATAGAATTTTGTTTTCACTATTTCCACAGTCTTCTCTTTATTTTCTCCTCACAAAGTCAAAACTTCAGTTTGCAAAGGATCCAAGGAATAACAGCAAATGCTGTGAGGTTGCTTTTCTCTGCCAGCCTTGAAACCCATCCTTCTGTATTTCATTTACCGCTCCTTTCTATACCCTGTTGGGGTCATTGTATTTTTTAATGATCCTTATCTGTGCAATGTGATACAAGTGTACTCTTTTCCTTCTAGCCCAGATGGGGACACTGTGGCAGAATGACACAGAAAAGGTTAGATTATCTGTGAAGCAAAGAGCCCATAAGGCACCATTTGTTTCTGCATTAAGCGAGTGACTGTGCAGACTCTATCCCCTGGTGTAAATTTCAACTTAAAAAGCCTTGATACAAAGCTGAAGGAGTCAGGAATCTTGAATTAGAACACAGGCTCTGGTCTGTGCAAGCTTTATTACAGTGTCATCTGCTGAGCCAGACATATGTCATTTTTCTTTGGCATATGGATGTGTTTAGCATAACTGAAGTTCTACCTATGATTAAAAAAAAAGACAAAATGGAAAGTACTCAGTAAATGGGAACTTCAAAAGGGGAAACATTTCCAAAGATGGAGACCCTGATGTCATTTTTTACAAGTAATTTGTTAATTGAATAAAATACAACTGCCTCTGCATCTTGCTACTTGATTTTTATACACTACCAATGGGTTTATGAACATCATTACTAGTGAGAGCTGTGCCTTTAGAAGTCAGTGCAAAATGCACAGTCTGTTAATCTCTGTTTTTCCATTCAAAAATATTTCATATTGAAATACTGTAACATTATCCTTACTATTTTTACTAATCCCCAGCTATTTTTTAGAGTAAACGTTGAATCGCTCTATTGAAATTTTTAAAAAGCACATTTTAAATTTTAAGCTGGTCAGAACTTAATTTCTAGTGGATATATTAGCAAGCAAGAGAGATACTTCTGAAGAAAAATACATTATCTCATGGTTAAAAAAAAACCAGTTCTTTTTCTTTGTTTGAAACTTGAATCTGTTTCTTCCATTAGTATGTGTTATCGACATATTGTTTTAGGTACTTCTGTTACCTTAATCCTGAACCCAAAACTTCCCACAGAGCTGGTCCTCAAAGAATTTGGCAGCTGATGCTAATTCAGGTAGTGCTGAGGCATCATCGGTTCTCTGTGAAATATTCTTTAGTGTCCACAGTGCCACTTATCTCCTTTCTCATTTATGCCATGAAATCACAGACCCTTCTCAGGTTGCTTTACATGTTGTAGGTGTCTCATGAATGAAATTAGGAGCTTGAAAGGTACAGTCCATATTGGACCAAGGGATCTTTCTTTCCTTCTTACTTTAGGCTGCTTAACTCATAAAGCCATGAAGAATCATTGTCAATTACCAAGAATATTTCCAGTCAAATAAGAAAAGAAACAATGTTGTGACTTGCACACAGAAGTTTTAGATTCTATTTTCAAAGTTATAATGTAAAGCATGGGGTAAACATGTGATGCACATCTCATTCAAAAACTACAAATTGACAATATCCAATAATGGAGAAAGCATACACATGGCTTTTGCATTTTCCGTTTCTCATGCATTAAGTATTTTTGATGTATGTGGTTTGTACCTGTGATGTACTTTTTATAGTACACACCAATTCCAGCTTTAGCTTTCAGTTACAGGTTGCTGCAATTCTTTATTGTACCAGGTCCTTAGACCTTCTACTTACTTTTGTTTTTGGGGTTATTTTTACTGGCCAGGTGACAGGACATGGGGCTTATGGAGAAAAAGGCCAAAAGGGAGAACCAGCTGTGATTGAACCTGTAAGTACAGATGGCAGGGAGTTTTTCAGTAGCACTGTATCAAAAATATTCACTGTTAATGCATCATCATGAAATGTTGTTGTTCATGATAGGATGACAACATCCACATTGTCCATGATCTCTGAAACAGTCCCTGTAATGTGGATGATATAAAGTGATTACTGTTCCAGCTACTCCTTTGCTCACATGAAGGACTAACCACATGTTCCTTAAAAAAGGAGAATCTTGTACAGAGGAAAATAGATCATTGAGCTGATCTTCAGGCCATCTAGTAACTACATCTTGGACAGATCTACCCAGAAAACTTGCAGCTTAGGCACAGGTAACATGATCACTACAGGTTTCAGCAGGGGCAAGGAAGTCTTCCTCGCTTTTAATGCTATGCAACAGTCCGGATTCTCATGCTAGGAACTGTAGAGAGAGGATTCCTGGAAAAGTTTATCAAAACACTAAGAAATGTTAACTTTAGTAGTTCAGCTAAAAAGATTCTTTATGTTTTTCTACAAAATAATGAATGTAATATTGTGTTCCATCCACCCCTAGGGTATGCTCATTGAAGGACCACCAGGACCAAGAGGACCTG
Organism: Geospiza fortis; assembly: GCF_000277835.1. Lineage (NCBI taxonomy): Eukaryota > Metazoa > Chordata > Aves > Passeriformes > Thraupidae > Geospiza > Geospiza fortis. The sequence continues at coordinate 5,816,828 of NW_005054336.1, read as the reverse complement.
CTGTAAGTAGATTTATCACATTTTCCTTTATTGCTTGATTTATTCACTGTGCTTTTCTGTTCACAGGTTAACACAATATTGGTCTTATTATAGTTCCCAAATGTGTATTAAATTTAGGACTTTTAGAAGGGAATAGAAAAGGGTCATCTCTAGCATTTTCAGTGACAGCAAGCTACAAGCTGATGGCACATGAAAAATCTAAGTTTTGAATGTTGACAATAAATCTTTGTAAGAAAAAACAATACGCTGCCTTATAAATTATTTTATCCAAATATGTGTTCATCCTAACTTAGAGAAAAAATAGTTCAAAAGCCTTCAAGTTTTCAGCATAATTATGTCTTTCATTTTCTATAGGGTCTTACAGGTCCCCCAGGTTTACAAGGTCCTGTTGGTCCTCCAGGTGACCCTGGTGAAAGGGTAAGTCAACAAACAGATTATCCCATGCATTCACGGGATATCTTGCACTAATATCTTGCAGTAATTGCTACACAAGGTTCTGTTATATCCTGAGCTGAAATAGATCCACATAGGTTAGAAACTTCAGTGGAACTGAGGCTGATTCATTCAGCTAAGTAAAAGTCAACTGAGAATCTGGACAAACATTTTCTTAGTGGTAGAAATACGTGCTGTAAATACTAGAAGATGTTTAAGTTCTGGTTTGTTAGTATTCTTCTGGTTTAATGTGTTTAGAAATATACTAAAGTAATAGATACAAACATGTCATATGAATTTGAATTAATTTTTAAAAAATCAATATGGCTTCAGCTACAATATGTACAAATATACAGAATCAAAACACATGGGAATATTGAAAGTGATGGATAATATTTAGATGATCTTGGAAGAATTTATTGGCCACATTAAATAATATGAGGCTTGAGAAACCTATCCAGTCATGAAACTAGTTAAAATTTAAGCTATTACTTTAATCTTCATTTTCTTGCAAACTTTTTCTTACTGCCCCCACTAACATGATTTTAAAACAGCCTAAACATATTTATTTGAGGAAAATACGGTACTAAAAGGCTTTGCTGTGTTTTATGAGAGATAGTTTACTTGTGAATCCAGCACATTCATGCTGTATTTATATACAAAAGATGTTAAGAAGATGCTATAATTTCACTGTTGAATGAGATAATATTAAAATCCCAACAATGTTTTACCTTGCTAGTAAGTCAGCATGAACACTTCTTTCATATTTCTGTCCTGTAGATTAAATAAATATTCCAGAATTTGAACTTGTAAAATGGGTATTTTAACACCTAGTAAGGAATAACTACCAACAGTACTAAGTTTTTTAACTGGATGGTCACTGAATTCGTCATGAGGAAATTCTTGACTAAGCACGTCATGTGCCTGTCACGGACCAGACACGACACAAATATATAATTGCAGCAATTAGGCTGGGAGGAGAATGGATTGAGAGCAGCCCTGCAGAGAAGGACTTGGGGGTGTTGGTGGACAAGAAGCTTGACATGACCCAGTAACACACACTTGCAGCCAACCGTATCCTGGCTGCATGAAAGAAGCGTGAGCAGCAAGTCAAGTGAGGTGGTTCAGCCCCTCTGCCACTCTTGTGTGCCTCTTCTATGAAGACAGGCTGAGCTGTGGCGGGAGGCTGCAAGGGAGGTGCAGAGAGACTTTTACAACGGCCCACAGTGATAGGACAAAGGGGAAGGTTTTTAAATGGAAAGAGCAGGTTTCGATTAGATATTGGGAAGAAATTCCTTATGCTGACAGTGGTGAGGCTCTGTAAAATGTTGCCCACGTGACTGCACCATCCCTGGAAGTGTTCAAGGCAAGGCTGGATGGGGCTTTGAGCTACCTGGTCTAGTGAAAGGTGTCCCTGCCCATGGCAGAGAGGTTGAAACTAGATGTTTAAGGTCTTTTCTGGGCCATTCTATGAGTATAAATTTATGTAAGTGACTCAAAAGGTTTCTCATACATTACTATCTTTTTTTTCTCACTTTTTTTTCTCTCATGTCTTTTTTCTTTTAGGGTCCACCTGGTCGCCCTGGTCTTCCTGGTGCTGATGGTTTAGCAGGTCCTCCAGGTACCATGTTAATGCTGCCGGTAAGTTGTGGTTACAGGATAAGCAGCCTAGAAAAACTGGAAGTATCTTTCAAGAAATGTATAGGTATTTCATTTTTTCATCTAATTTTGTCTGTGGAATGAGAGAATGATACAGAATTTCTTTTATGGCGTAAGCATTTGAAATTCATATATATGGTACCATTTTTTTCCTCACAAAAAACATATGCTTTATCTCCTGCATGGCTGACAGATTGGAACCTACACGAGTGAATTACGGACACTGAAAACCACCTTATATTTTTAGCAGTAACTTATATTTTGCCACTATAGTTCTGAAACAACGAGTCTGCTGTTGTACAGAGGACCTGTACTCCCAACAGGCGTGTGTGCTTTCAAGTCCCATTGACATGTAGATTTTTAAGTATTCCATGCTTCAAATCAGACTTCAGTGTCCTCTTTGAAGAGTCAGTGCATCCTTTGAATAGAAATATATGCACATAGCCAACTCTACTCCCACTGGAGTCAAAGCAAAACACCATCTGTTTTAGCAGGTGGAGGAACAAGCCCAAAGCTGTTAAAGTATCTTGCAGCACTGGGGTACAAAAATCACTGTGTGCTTGGAATTAATTATTCCTAAATGTGTCTATGAGTGAAAAAGATTTGTGTAAACTCTGGGCATAGGCAAACTGGACAAAATGTTGTGGGCAGTGCAAGATTCATGGCCCTGATACTCAGGGTATGCCATACCTGAGCTTCTTGCTGCAGCCTAGCATTTCTGCAACATTGCAAAGCTTCTGCCAGCAGTTTCATTAGCAATAACAGTGCAGGAGCAAAGGAATGAGCGCTTAAAATTTTATTCTGTAATTTATTTTGAAATTTTCAGAAATTACACAAAACTGTTTTATTTTAGATACCAAACATTTTTCACATTTGCATCTGCCTTAAATTAAATTACATTTTTAATGTGAGTAGCTACCAATGTATAGAGAATAAATTAATTTTGGTACATATTTTTATAGACATTTTGCAGGAAAGGAAAAGTCTATTTCGGTCTATTTTATAAATAAACAAGCAAGCAAACAAATGGAAACCAAAATCCTATTAAAACAGGAAAATATTTGCTCATAAGGCATTAAATTTAGACTTCAGTTACTATCACCAATGACTTCATACTCATATTGGATGCAGTGGCCTCCATGCAGCCACCTTCTGAAGTTAGTAGAATGAACTAAAGACTGTGACCTTGTGACTTTGAAGCAGTTTGCACCGTTGCAACAAGTAACAAGTGTGATTTAGATTTGATGAATTCTAAATCCTTTTCTTGTTTTGGTTCTTGCAGTTCCGCTTTGGTGGAGATGGTGAGAAGGGCCCAACAATCTCAGCTCAGGAAGCCCAAGCACAAGCTATTCTTCAGCAAGCTAGGGTGAGCACAAGGAGCCAAAACCTAATTTGTTTTATATCCTGCAAGATGTGAAGTCAAAGATGGGGGGTATTTGCTAACACATTCTAAAACTCTGTTAGTATAGAATATGTATGCTGGCTGGCAGCTTTTTCTTGACACCTGGTGTTCTGTTTGTTTGTCTTCTCAGATTGCTATGAGAGGTCCACCTGGTCCTATGGGACTCACTGGAAGACCAGGTCCTGTGGTAAGTAGACAAAACAGGGGCACAGATTAAAGAACATGATGATGTAGCCATGGATCTCACTCTGGCCCTGCCTACCCCTCTCTACTTGTACTTGTTTTGTACTTATTTGGAATTAATATTATATACTTAAAGCTGTAGCTTGTATTCTTATTCGAGGTCTGCAATTCAACCTAAATATTAAATGAGTTTTTATTGTAGGTTTTATGGTGTTCAGACAGAGCACACTGCTGGACTAGTGAATAGTTTTACATAAATATCCCTCTACATTCAATCATCTCTGTAACGCCATTAGTACAATTTGTTGCAGTAAATATGAAACTCTACAGAAAGAGATACTAAAGCAAGAGTTTGCAGAATCACCTTTACTCAATATTTAAGCTAAATCTGAAAAGTTTGTAAGAGGCATTCCTATAAACAATTAAGAGCCACAGGTTTCTAAAAGAATTGCACTTTTTTATTTCAGTCCTGAATTTGACCCAACTGCTAACACCAAATTATCTGGAAATGGCCCCGTGGATTTTAAAATATTTCAGTATTTGTACGGAGTGTGTGCACTTGTACTTTTAAGCAGATCTGTACAAGAATAATTCTTTTCTACAGTAATTCTTCCAAAATAAATAGTAGCTACCAAGCAGAGAATCTGGCTCACAGATTCCTCATTCATACAATTAGGCATGCCATACTTAAAAAGAGTAAAATATATTTGGTCTATATAACAAATTCATACATTATTTCCAGCAATGCATTTAGTTCAAGAGACCTGTAGGATAACATTCAGTCTGTACAGACAAAACTCTGGAGCTGCTCTAAGCAAGGAGGACTTTGCAAAGGCTGGTATGATACTGACAATGGTTTGGATACCTTTAGCAGAGGTATAACTTGCCTTCATACTCATGCTCTTGTGTTTTAAAAGCCTTCATGAATTCCTATATGCAAAGTTCATCAAATTAATAATATTAATAGTTGTTTTGCTTCTAAACCACCAGGAGGCTCTAGAAATCCAACTCTTTGATCTAGAAATTTTTTTCCTGCAGCTTCAAAAGCAAGTTTCTTGGTCTGTAAATTGGTTTTCCACCCAGTTTCTATGTGTCCATGTCAGGATTTTTTGGTTTATTTTCTGTTTATTGTCTGTTTTTGTGAGATATCTAACTTACTTTCACTAGTTCTGTCCCATGTACAGTTTGAGTGAATGTCTGGTCTTGGCCTGTTTATGCTTAAAACTTACTCTTAAAATCTATATCTTAAATTCATAATAATAAAGAGATGTAGTTATATAGATTCTCCACTTCTTCAGGGCCAGGTGCACAAAGGACTTGATTAAAACATCACTGAAGTTCATTACAAGATTAGACAGGGTATTTTTCATTGACTACAGTGATCTTTGGATTGAACTCTGAGACTGTTTTTTTCTGTACAACATAGAAATAAAGGTAAAAAAGAGGTGGCTTTCAGCTCTGTCTTATTCCCTACAGTGGATGCACTGCTGATTGCCCTACTTCTGTTCTTACTGTGCTCGTACTTAGCTCCTAAATACTAATATAAAACAAAGGGTTACATTTTGCATTCAAATCCATGAGAATTTTCTCTGGTAAGAAAAATATTTCTGCCCAGTGTTTAGGCAATGATAAATCAAGGTAGATAAATCTGTAGATACAAATGGTGAATTCACACCTCCTGATGAATAGAGGATTATTTGTTATTTCTCTCTGCAATTCATGTAAGGAAATAGAAAGTAACTTATTAATTTAAAGAGGCTTTTGTATACTTAATTAATCTATGTTTTTTTTTTAATCAAGGGTGGACCTGGAGCAGCAGGTGCTAAAGGTGAAAGTGGTGAACCAGGGCCCCAGGTACAATAATATTCCATTATGTTTGAGCATGTTTTATGTTTAAGAAAATTTATTCATATCAATTAGAAGAAATCAATCAGTGATTATGCTTCCTGCATGCAACTGAAGAAAAATATCCTTTATGATACTATAATTTCAATAGCTTGATCAATAATAAAATTGTAGTTAAAATCAATAGCTTGATTGTTCATTCTGAAATATGAAAGTAACAATCTTTGTATAACAAAGAGCAATTATCACATGTAGAGTGTCATCAGTCAAAAAGCTGTTTTAATATTGTCACTTCAGGCTCCTCTCAGTTCAATAATGATATGTTAGTCTGCAACTGGACGAACTTGGTCTCTGAACTTATCAGATCTCATAAGGTGAGGGAGGTTGAATTTGGTTGGTAATTAAACAGAATATTTTCACTATAGATGTGACAGCAAGAAAAAATCTTTACAAATCAATGCATGTTTTGCTTCTCAGCCTACTATAATATAAACTTCTCCACAGTGATGTCAAAGAGCGCTGAAGCACATGGAATTCTTTCAGTTTAAACCTAAAATCAGTAAGGAGATTGTGAAAGAAGTCATGAAATAAGTATCCCAAACAACGATTTTGCCAGATTTCAAGTAGTATCATAGATTTTATGCATTACTATGTGCCTGTCTTAAAACTCCACATGGACACTTGGAGTAGAAACATAAAATGATAAAAAAAGAAAAAAAAATTCTGAACAGTTGTACAGTCTTTCAGTTTGCTTACTTATATTTTTAATGTTTTTTTTTTCTTTTCCTACACAATATTTGTGAATGACTTGACCTCACCATTGCTTTTTTTCACCTGAAAATGCATTTGGATGGGTGGTGAGAAAATTTCCACAGTTACACCCATACAGTCATCAGTGAAAGTTACATGTGTTTGGAAAGTGAAATGTTTTTTCAGTCTGGGGTAATTTGGTCCCTCTGTATTAAACCCACGTTGTGTAAAGCTAAGACAGCATGTGAGTTCTTTACTAGCACAACTCATGTTTGTGTAAATATCTGAAATAAGCACTCTATAGTTTTCACTAAATAATTATAATGTAATTATAATTATAATAAAATAATTTGGGCATGAGAGGAAGAAGGTTTTTCAAACTACAGGACTGAGATCTTTAAAGTAATGAAAAGACTGTTACAAACTTACATGGTAACTTACGTCATGTATAGTGCCATCTCATGAAAATTGGTGTTAAAATTCATAATTCTAAGGCCAGTTTGGATGCCCATGTACTTTTAAAACTAATGGGAATCTGGGAACCAGAATCCATCTCCTAGGGAAAAAAATGCAGCTTTGTGTAGAAAAAATCTTACCTTGTTCTTGATGTGAGGCTTTTTACTAGCTTTTGGCGGACATTAATGGAATGCTAAATATTACCCTCTTTAAACCCAGGGTCCTCGTGGTGTCCAAGGTGCCCCCGGTCCAAGTGGAAAAGCTGGCAAAAGGGTAGGTAGCATATAGATCAGTTCTGGGTAAATAGTTTTTGTTTAAATGTATTTAAATATTAATTTATTCCATTGCCTTTTCAAATGTTTGCCCCTTTGGGTTTTTCAGGGACGTCCTGGAGCTGATGGTGCCAGAGGAATGCCAGGAGAACCTGGTGCAAAAGTAAATAATAATGAGACCTGTGGCTTTAGTTCAGTCTTGGAACAGGCTAGACAGATTTTATGTAGGTACCACAGTTTCATCCAGGCCAACCCAAAATTCTCCTCTCAAGTGAAAATACTGAGGTTTCAGATAGCTGGGTCAGATGCAAGAGCTGAGAATGAATCATCCATTTAAAATATGGTAATTAATGGTAATTCCTAGTAGTCTGACTTTGGATTCTTGGGGCATGATTTCTCTCTCTCTGAGTTAGTTTCTAGTTACACAGTATCAGTTAAAGTCAGGTTTGCAGCTGCAAAGTGCAGCTAGAATCAAGCGTATCCTTTCAATGTGAAAATTCTTTTTATAAATAGCATAACTACAGCACAGCGAAAAAGCTGTGGCATCTTCTCTTGCTACAATTTGTTGGAGCAAATTTTGTGAGTTTGATCTATATGCTCAGCCCCATGTGCTTCATTCAGTAGCAAAAGTGTACATACAACCCAAGGGTAGAAACTAACTTTTAGGGGGAAGGTACTATTTATTCAGACAATTTAACAATCATTTACTAAAGCTGTGATTTCTTTCCAAGGGTGACAGAGGATTTGATGGTCTTCCTGGCCTCCCTGGTGACAAAGGTAACCGGGTAAGAAAAATATGTACATTTATACAGCACCAAACTAATTGAGTCCCAGAAATAATTCATTATTCATTAAGAACAGCACTAAGGACTGAGCGAAAAGTTAAAACAGAATGTCAGCTTTGCACTTACAAATAATAGCTGTACTATCAGGCAATGTATTTCTTGTGAAACTTCTGAGTAACATCAATCAATAGACAAAAAATTTATAAATTTATAGTTTAAATATATTTGCAGAATTTAGATCACATCTTCGGCTAGGTTTTGCTCTAATTTTTCTTAGTTCAGGAATTTGCCTGTTGGACTTCAAGTCATTGCTCTAAAGAGTAATAGGGAAAGGAAATTAGGATGAAGTTTCTGTATCAGGAGCATGCCAAATTTTAAGTTGCTTAGAAGCTTGCTCAAAAAAAATGGATATGAATATTTCAATTACAAACTGAATTGTTTAGTGGGGCTTATTCCAACAATTGCAGCTTAAGAAAGGTCACAGTCAAGTCAGATAAATTAGGAAGATTTTTAGTAATATTTAAAACAACTAAAGTACTTGTTGCTTTTGGAACAAGTCTATGGAACAAATCTTTGGAATGAGACTTCATCTTTTCTTACAAAGTGCAGATATAATCACAGCCAGGGTTTTCTGCTTCAGATTATACTCCTAATGTAGGTGCTAGCACCCTGCTGAGTGTCCCTCCTTTACTGTTGTCCTGGTAAGCGCAGCGCACCATGAAAGAAAAAGTGAATGGGAATGCCAGCAAAGACATTTTCAAATGTGCTAAAGCTCAGTGACCAAGGAATTATTACCTCACCCTCACCCTTCAGTGGGTAAGCACAGTTGTACTTCCTAGAAAAGCTCAGCAGTGTTGACTACCAAACCCTAATGTAGTTCTTCTTAATAGTACCTAAGGATACCCTTTTGAGTTCTGTTTGCAATGGATAAAGAACATCTGCTGTCTTGAAGATTTTTTTTACTCCTCTTTCATCATCCCTGTTTAGGTAAGGAGTGTAAAGCAGTCAGTGCATCCCATAATGGAAGCCCAGCATGCTCAGCAGGCCAACAGCAGAGGGGGCTCAGCATTAAGCACTTGCTGCCTGCACTTGGAGAGATGAACAGAAATTTGGCCTGTGACTTTGTGTCTTTGGCTTGCAATAATAAACACAGCAAGACAGTTGAATACTTCTGTTGAAATTATATTTCAGCTGTAAAAGAATCAACATTGAAAAACCTAACTTTAGAGTAGTTTCAGGACTGATTTTAGAATTAGTCATATTGGACATACAAGTTGCAAACTGAATGTCTCTCTCAAGCACAAATTTTCAGACAGGAGTTACTGAATGAGATTCTTAGACTTCTAGTGTAGAGCAGATTACATCACATGAAGTCATATTTCTCTTAACCTCATTATCTGTGACTTTGAACTTTTCGTATTTAGATTTACTAGATGTGCAACTCTTCTTCAGTATAAAAGCAAGACACTTTATACTTTTAAAATAGCTCCAAAGAAAAAGAAATTCAGGCTTTAAGAGAACACTTGAAGGAAAGAAAAAGAGCTGAAAAACTGAATACTGATGATGATAGGAAGTTTTGTTCTTACTGAATGACAACACCAGGACACTGAATGCACACTCCTAATCTATATCTATATCCTAATTAAGTACCACATGACTGCAAGAAGAGAAAGGTAACCCTTAAGGGGATGAACTATTTCAGTATTTGAAAGCCTAAGTCAGTCTTCACCTGGATATTAATTGGAAGCCAGAAAAGAACATGCCTCTCGTGTCATCTTTCAGAAGCGTCATCTAACATACAGAAAAACACATTCTCTACTGGCAGATAGCATAGGATACTTGCAGCACCTAGCAAAATAAATGAATTGCTGTATGAATTCAAGAATTCATCTTGAAGGTGTTAGAGAGCTGTTCATAAAATTTCACTTTCTCTTGCATGCTGGGGGAGGACAGAAAGGCAGTAGAATAAAGTCCTAACATCCCTAGTACTGGGGGATGTGCTCTGGGTATATGAGGGTTCCCTAAAATTCCCTAGGAAAGTTTGGAAGTGTAAAGAACAGACCACTGAACAGTGACTCCATATATCCCACCAGAATCCCCAGCAGTGGTCAGGCTCCTTGGAGACACTGATAAAATTAAGGCAAACAGCATGAATACTTGGGTGTTGTCCAATGCCAGAAGGAAGTCACAGTCTCAAAGCTTGCTGCCCAGAAGGAGGTCAGTCAGTGGTGCTTGAGATCTGTAGCACACTAGTTCTCTTTAGGAACTGGGAAAGAAAAATAAATCCTAAAAGTATGGTCCAGAATCTACTGAGGTTCCACATATATAGACTTGAAAAGCCCCAGCCTCTGAGGGGAAGTGTGGAAGTCTGGCTGCCTTCCAAAGCCTCAGACAAACCAGTCCCAAGGCTCTCAGTAGCTGGTGCCAGGGTGTGTGGTTCTGAAAGGTGGTTAGTAAATCTCTGGATATTCCTGGGCCCTGCAGCTGGTTTCTTAACTTCTGCCCTACGTACACAGCTTATTTTACTGCACTAATACATTGTGTAGGGCAGAGGGAAGGTGGTGATGAGACAAAGGAAAATGTGAGCAACACTACCTTTTGTAGATGTAGCTTGTGTATGTTCTGGAGCCAAAAATCACAGAATCAGAGAATCACAGAATATTCTGAATTGGAAGGGACCCACAAGCATCACCAAGTCCAACTCTTGTTACAGAGTGAAATTGTACAAATGCAAATTATTCATTGTTTCAAAAATGCTCATCTGTTCTTATACCAAGGTAATGAAAGATTTCACTGAGCACTAAAACTTACAGATTTGTATCCCCGTGTCAAGACATGTTTTGACACATCAAACTTCAGCTAACGTATTTGTTTTCATTTCCCTTCCCATCCATTATTGTTTCCAGCAGCAGAAAGTTTGCAGCAGTTATTTTAATGACTTTCCTTATCCTACAGGGAGACCGTGGCCCACAGGGACCTCCTGGCTTACCTGGTGAAGATGGATCAAGAGTAAGTTGCTGTTCACACAGGAAAATCTGGAGTGAATCCTCATATAATGGGAATAAGGTCATGATAAATGTTTGGTTTTTTTCTAAGACTTGTTTCCTTTTGCACAAAAACAGGGAGAAGATGGGGAAGTTGGACCAAGAGGTCTCCCAGGTGAAGCTGTAAGCAATTCTTTCTTATTCTTCTGCTTCTGTTACAAACAAAAGTCACATTCAGATATTTTTCCTATCTCTTGAACTATTCTGTATTGCAGGTATAAAAAATATTTCATGTGTTTGCATATAGAGAATACTGTTTCTGGCTGAAAAGCAAACAAATGGAATGTTTTGTTTAGGGTTGAAACACCACTTACAGTATTAGAATTGAGTCAAGGATTTATCCAGCTAAGTATATACAACTTCCAGAATCACAAATGCTATTTCTTATCCAATTATGTAAAATCAGTAACTGCCGTCCTTGATACATCAGAATAGAGCCAAGCCCCTGTTGCTTCTAAAGTGTTACCTAAATTTCTACTTATTAGAAAGGAAGGTCTGGATTCTCCTCTTATTTCACACTACTGTGCTTCACTGTGTATTTTACACTTGTTTCACATACAGAATTTCCACCCCTGTCAGTTGGAATTCTGCAGGTGCTGTCACTGCAGAAGAGAGTTCTGCATTGCAGGCAAGAAATCAAGCCTCAGAAGGGGAATTTTTCCCTAAATGTCTGATCTACTGCTACCTACTCAGGAAGTACAAACACCTTGCTACAGTCAGTGTCAGTGATTTGTGACTATGTCACACATGAGGAGACTGGAGACTCAGTTCTGCCTATTTTAGCAGCAGAACATGAATGATGGCACAATAATGAAAACTAGTACTCATTGGCATAGTATAGAATGAAAAGATTATGTTATAGACCAAAATCTTGTTCACCTTATTGATGAGAATAGCCATTGGTCTTTTGTGAAATTTTTTAGTGAAAAGAGCAAAAAATATAATTTTTGTTTCCAGAATGTAATTTATCTATTGTAATAAAATTACTAGCAATTTTTAATTACTTATCCTTACTACAGATAAAGGCATAATTTTGTACTTAGAATAGTAGTATAGAGTATGACACATCATCATGTTTTCAAAAGAAAGGAATAAAAATATGTTACTGCTCAGGTCAGACCTTCAGGCCAAGACACAGCTAAAATTTTAGTGGAAGATGCTGTGCCAATGTTCTGCACTGGGAAATATAAATATCAATCTCCCACCTTTCTCTGAATTGACCATTCAGAGGCTAAATCAAAGGTTGCCCTTCCACTGACATCCTGTTCAGAAATAGTGTCCTTGAGGAAAATCTGTTATTAGTAAATTTTTCCCATTCTTCTTTTCTTTCTTCCTAAAACACCCAGGCTGCCTTCCCTTCATCCTTCCTGCTCCTTATTCCATTCCTCAGTCAGTCCTCCTCACAGGCATTTCTGTTCAGAAAAAATCATGCAGGTGTCAATAAGGGTTTCTTCTCTTGCAGGGTCCACGGGGATTACTGGGCCCCAGAGGAACACCTGGGCCCCCTGGACAACCTGTACGTATGAGCTGTCAAGTCTTTCCAGTTTCCAGAAGGAAAAAAGGAAGTCCACTGAAAATTGCTCTTGTTATATTGTTTGTTGTAGGGCATTGCAGGTATTGATGGACCTTCAGGCCCAAAGGGAAACATGGTAAGTAAACTGGGAATTAGAAAGATTCTAAGAATGCTTTCCACAGTCTCTCATCCCTGCAACTATGCCATCCTTTCCATTTAATTAAACTTTTATGTCAACTATTTGGATTCATTATGATTTTATATGGAAAAGGCAAGGCTTCTGTTACTCAGTTTTCAGCCAAAAGCCCTGACCATGCTTTCTCTCAGACTCCTTTAGCACCATGGACTCCAGTGCTCAGGTCCTATGTGTGGGCTGTTATTCTCTGTTAAAGAAAAGGTCATGATATTCATTAGCGTGAAAAAATTTCATACGGGAGAGAAAGTTGCTGGTAGACTTTAAAGAGGGAGGAACAAAGATGAGTTTGTACTCCTTTTAGTCCTGACAATGAAGATCTGTAGTCCAGAAATGCAAACCTAATGCCCTACTATTTTTTTGCATGGTAGGGTCCTCAAGGGGAACCAGGACCTCCTGGTCAGCAAGGAATTCCAGGCCCACAAGTAAGTGTAAAAGAACTTTCACGAAATACGACGTTATGTGCAGCAAATGTTTAATAAATGGAAATTACTAAAAGGTTAGCTTTTCATGTGCAAAACCGATAAAGCTTCAAGGATTTTATAAATAATGCTGCAAATGTGCCGAGGGCAGTGGAAGCAGAGTTTTCAAGTAAGTTTTCAGAGGGATTTTTCATTCAGGAGAAAAATGACTCATTCAGTGTTCCTGGAATGCAGCAGGGATGGCCACACCTGGAGGAGGGTTCTGAATAGGATCTTGTTACAGACCTACTGCCAGAATAGTGGCTTGTGCAAAAGACTCACACAAAACTCCTGACCTAACTTGTAAGGGGGGAAAAAAGCCACTTATATTTGCCTGTGTGTTGAAACAGATTAATGAGGGACCTTTAGTAGGGTGAATGTATGTACATTGTTCTCCCTGGTTTCTCACACTGGTTTCTTTCTAACAGGGGCTTCCTGGTCCTCAAGGTCCTATCGGGCCTCCTGGTGAAAAAGTAAGTCACAGCATTATTTTGCTACTTCACAGTCAGTTCTGTGCCACAACCTTGTTTATCCGCTTTGCTATCTTTTATGGAATAGTAAGCTAAATTTAAATACTATTCCTGAAATCATCAATAAATGAATAACCAATGAATACCCAATGACTTTCCTCTCATATACCCTTTTTCACAAGCATAACTTCCTCCCTTTATTTTGGATTAATTTTGTGTTATGACCTTCAGAATCCCATCTACAATATTAAACAATTTGTATTTGCATGTTACTTAATTTCACAGCAAGCTGAAAAATTTCTCATAATCTCTTTTTTATAACAAAGTTTTACCTATTCAAGTCTAATTCTGTTCTTTTTTCAAGGATCATATTATGGCATAACTCTGCAGTAATTGACATACTGTAGTGTCCTTTGGTGGCTTTTTCCTCATCTGTTTACACATGTTCTTGTGGCTTGAAAACTGTCTTCTAATCATTTAAAACATATCACTACTGAATTTTATGCTAATTTTATTATTCTCCCCTTTTTGCTGAATTCCTGCTCAATTCATTCTTTGATTTTTCTCCTTTTCACTCTTTACTCTATTTTTTTGGAGAAATTGATACTTTTTCCCTGTCAGTGTGTTTAAGTATTATTCTAGCAAAATGGGAAGTCCCATGATATCTGCATTTCCTAGGCTTTCACAAAGGCATTCCAGCTTTTCAGCTATGAGCACTGGAGTTCTGTACCCTGCACTCTTTGCCTCTTGAACTTGATGATAACTTTCATTGGTGAATCCTTTTATTCCTGAAATTCTAAATAGTACTTAATTTTGTACACTGGAGAACTCTTCCCCACCTTGTGTTCTGTGTGTGCATGTTCATAGGGTAACTCCTGAAGCCTGTTCTCAAGCAAGCATCTCATTGAAAATTATGGATCATTTTTGTAGGCTAAAGATTGTAAGAACTGGCCTTACTTACATATGGTATGAAAGTGTCATTCTGGCTTTAGTTTTATTTCTGTCATATCCCTGATATCCATATCGAGGGACTTAGGTATGACTGCATTTTATGTCCTTAGCTCTTAGGGTCACATGTGTTGGGCCTGTTTGCTATTGTTTTTAAGATGTGTGTCTGTTACTGCATTTAGGGACCGCAAGGCAAGCCTGGCCTTCCTGGCCTTCCTGGTACTGATGGGCCTCCTGTAAGTAAAGAAATATTTAATCCTTTGAATTTTTAACTACTTTTACTAAGTGACAAATACTACTTTTACTAAGTGACTTCTGGATACCTGTGTTACAGAAACAAAATGGAGGGGAAAAGCAATGGTAGTCCTAGTTGGCAACAGCATTATAAAATCCATCTAAAATCCCTGTTAAAACTAAGGTAATTGCATTTTTGAAGCAGCTGCTAAAAACATCTGTGGGCTTTTTAAAATGTGGGCCTAGATGTTGAAATACCTCCGCAACATCTTCAGGGATGCATAAATAACCTACTAACACACAAAGGGCCAAATACGGTTCCACTGTATCCTACCATGTCAGTCCAGCAGAGCAAATCAGCTGTAAAAATGTTCACCACTTGTTCTCTGAGGAAACATGGAACAGGCTGCATCTTTCTCAGCTTCCTGGCTTAAGTGCATATTATGTGTTTAAGGTGCTTCTTGCATTGTCTAGACTGGGACATACCCAAGCCAAACTTTGTAATTGCCAAAAAATTCAGCTTCACTGTGAGGCTGCAATCACTCACATGAACAGAGTGTAGCCACTTGAGCAGCATAGCTTAGGCATTCAGCTTAAATGGAATCATTGGCCATAATGGCATGCCCATACACTTGTTTTCTTGCAGCAAAAACATACTGTTTTTATACTCCTAAGAGCCTTTAGACAATGTTATTTCTGAGATCTTGACTATCCTCCCCATGCAATTGTCCCTTACAATTTTTCTTTTAGGTGAAATCTTCATTTCTTGAACCTGACTTTTTACAAGGTTTAACAAGGTCACTGCAAATGTATTGCAAATACAGAACTGTTCCCAGGGCTCTCACCGTCTAGCCTGTGCAATGACTGTCCAGCTGAGTGTCTGTATCTTGAATAATTGTCTAAACATTTGAATGTTTCCCCTTATCCTTTCCTGTATACTGGAACCAATGTTAATTTCCAAACACAAGCATTATTTGTCATCTGCATCTTGTTAAATCTTCAAAGCAGGGGGGAAATGCTGTAAGAGGTAATCAGGTGTCAGCACAGGTCTGTGCCTGACACAGACCCCTGCTGTGGTGGGTTGGCCCCAGTCAGCAGCCAAATACCCACCTACTCACTGGCCCGCTCCTCCCACAGCAGGGGCGGGCACAGAATCACAAGGGCAAAAGCAAGAAAGCTCCTGGGCTGAGGTAACGGCAGCCTAATAAGTGGAACAAAGCTATGCACACAAGCAAAGTAAATTAAGGGATTGATTCACTGCTGCCAATCTGCAGGCAGATGGCCAGCCACTTGCTGGGAAGTTGGTTATGAATGTCCTCCTTCCTCCTCCTTTTCCTGAGCTTTTATTACTGAGTATGACATCATATGGTATGGAATATTTCCCTGGTCAGTTTGGAACAGTGTCCCAGCTGTGTCCCCTCACAGCTCCGTGCCCTCCTGCAGAGGAGTCACAATTATCTGTTAATCTTCAGTTTCATTAAATTGCCTTGAAATGTTGCAATTTAAGTGCAAATTTTTTAAGAAAGGAAAACAGTGGATTGGCTAATGTTTTGAGTGCTGTAGTATTAATTTCAGTGATAAAAAGCAAAGACTAAAATGTGAATTTATTTTGTTTAAAAAGTAAGTCACCGTTTACAAGAAAGACATAGAATGTTGAAACTAAATCAGCCTTCTATTGAATCTTTTGATAAATTCTATAGTTTAAAAAATATTTTTAGGAATGTCTTCATGCTACAAAATAAATCACCTATTTTTCAAAATCGAAGGTGAGAGTCTCTTACATTAAAAGCCTCTTACTGCTGAAATATTAATTAAACAGAAGGACTGCTCAGCATATTCCTGAAAATATGGACATGAATGTAACTACTGTCCAGTGTTTCCTTTGTTATGTAAATTATATTGGTATTGAAAGTAAAATCTTGCCTCAAAATTTTGTGTGTCTATTCTAATACGAAAGAAATGTGATTAATGACCTGAAATTCAAAAGTTTAAATAATTGTGTTTTTATAATAAAATGTCACTCCTTAAAAAATATTGCTTTTCAAATCAGATACATTTCTTTTAAAACAGGGCCACCCTGGCAAAGAGGGTCAGTCTGGAGATAAAGGTGCATTGGTGAGTTTTAAAACTTTTCCATTTATTTACATAGATTTCAAGAAAATTTTTGGTGGTTTTTCATCTTTGTGACACATTTGTCACTTTTGTTGCTTACAAGAACTATGTAAGAGGACAATAGACAACCCATGACACATTCAAAGCATCTTTTCACAGATAAACATACATTAAAAATATTAGAGATTGTAAATAATATAAAGATTATTCTTTTAAAGTAAACCTCATCTTGGAGTTTGTCTAGTGGCAATGAAAAGTTCCACACATTTCATACAAAGAACTTGCAGATATTTTGAGTTTTCAATTCTGTTGTATGGAGTACACCCAAACGTTCTTCAGAACCTGCTTTTTTTGAAGGTATAAAACTACATGCAGAGACCATGCATTTTTTAGGTCATCTTCAACTCAGTGTCAGTGTAAAGCATTTTTTTCAATCTTATGAAGCCCGGAAAGGGTCTTGGAGCTCCAAAAAGTGTTCTGCTTACTCATAATTGACCCTTATTTATCCAGAATAGCACCCTTTATAGCACCTGAATTCTGTTGCAGTTTTCAGGGGTAATACTAAAAGGTTGTATCCTGGATGATAGGATGAGTGAATTAAAAAGACATTTAAGAAAGTGCAGCACCACTGACATCAGCATATTATATATGTCAAAAGTGTTGTTTTGTAAAAGACATTTAAATTTTATCCTGGTTTCTTAAGAAGATAAAACTTCCACACAGCATTTATGTTTTGAAAGTCCAGGCCTGTTCCCGTCTGCCAGTTCTTATATCTTTTGAATTTACTGATCCATTTCAGCCAAATTTGATAGAAAGTTCAGTTTCTCAGAGATGTTAACAGTCCAAAGGTTTTGTGAAAAGGCACATTGGAGAGAGGAAAAAGGCCCTATCAATGTCCCCATTAGTAACAGATTTTGTTATCTGTCCATCTCAGACATGGGAGAATCAGCAGAGTAGCTCAGAGATCCAATTTGAACATCATTAAAATACTCTGAAAAATGGGACTAAAAGAATCCAGGCACCAGTCAGTATTGGTAGCAGCATTAACCTTTTAGCTTCCAGGCTTGGAATGTCATTTTTTTCTTTTTTTTTAAGACCATGATTTTTTATTATTCCCATTATTGTGGTCTCTATTTTTGACTTGTGACATCATCATAATTAGGCTATAAATTTTCTCCAATAGAACACCACGAGTTTCTAAATGGCCTATTTTTTTGTTTCTGATTGTTTGTTCCTTTTTACATTTTCCGTTGTTTCAGATAATTTATATTATGGATAGATACTTCCCAAATATACAAGTTAAATCCAAGTTCACAATTAGTTCACAATTCTATTAATAGTTTACAGTGACATTGAATGGTGCTTTTTAATGCCTTAACTTTTCTTAGTGGCAGGCAGCCCAGTGTTATTTTGCTGTCTCATACATTATACTGAGAGAAGAAGGATTAGATTCTGAAGAGAACTGCTTGCTAACCAAAAACTGTAAAAACAAATGTTCTTTGCTTCAATGTATTTTAGGGGCCTCCAGGTCCTCAGGGTCCAATTGGATATCCAGGTCCTCGTGGTGTAAAGGTAAGATTGAATTATTGGATTCCTCCTCTCACACCTTTCGAGTATATGCATGCGGGTAATTATTTATATTCTTCCTTTAGGGTGCTGATGGTGTACGTGGACTCAAGGGATCCAAAGGTGAAAAGGTAAATCTGACTGCAGTTAATTCTTTTCCCTTTTTACACTGCAGCCTCTTCTGTCTCCTTCACTGCAGTGTGCTTTATCTCACAGCAGTGAGTTTATTTTTGCCTTTCCCTAAAGGCATACCAAGTCCAGTGCCTAAATCAGTGACCTTCATGGTTATTTACACTGATACAAAGTGAATATAAACCCTTCATTTATTAGAATGCTTTTCAATCCTCTTTGCACCAGTGTAGGTAACTTCTCTCTAAAGTGGCCTTGAGTAGAGAATTAGACATCCCCTCCCTTATTAGTAGGTGCTGTAGTGGATACTGAGAGGCTTGTGCATCAGAGAGATTTGTGGTGACAATAAAGTTTTTATCTGTTTTGATAGAGCCATAAAATAGATCTGTATTTTTTACGTACATGGGTCAATGGCTTTCTAGGCTCAAGGTATTTTGTCCCAGATCTTTGGCTTTGCTGAAGTGATGGGCAGCCCCAGTCAGATCTGTGGATATGAATATGAAGAAAGCTCTTATTTCTCCTGATACCATTAATTCTGTGTGTAGAGCTCTTCCCAGAGCAAACACCAACCACTGTGGTCTGGGCTGACTCCTGATGGTCTGCGGTGGCTGAAACCACAGCCAGTGTTGGTTTAATGTCACACTTCCTTCAGCACTCAAAATAAGAGACACACTCCATCAGTCATACCTCCTCCTGAACACACAGGCAAACCCACTCTTGTGGCTCTGCTGGCTAATATATATCTATATATAGATAGATACATGCTCTACAGATATTTAGAGATATTTCTAAAGCAGAAGACTCCGTCTTGCCAAAAAGCCTGGATTCAGAACTCAGCTCAGATGCCAAGAGCTGCTGTACATTTTCAAGCCTTCCTAAACCACAGTTTGTCTAGGCTGCATGCTCACTTTAGAGTTTCTCATTAAATCTAAGCTGAAAAAGAGTGTGTCTAACATCCATGGAGACTGGACAGTCCAAAACCCCAGATTTTTCTTGTGCTTTATTGGATGATTAATGTCCTGCTTGGACAAAATAAAGGACTTATATATAAATACATTTCATAGACGTGTGTGTATATATATCTGTGTATATCAATGAATACTGGTTAGCAAAATGTCTGCAATGCTTCTGTGTTCCTAAAACTGATCTCACAGTTGCAGTAAGACAGTGAATTCTACCAAATACCTCCAAAAGTCACACAAAGCTATTTCATCCTTTGTTCTCTTAGTGTTTTAGAGGTATGTTCACAGGCCTTTTTGGACTGAAATTGTTCAGCTGCATTGCATGGAGGAGAGCAGTGCAAGAGAACAAAATAAATAACCTTAACATCCAGGGAAGCCCCCTACATCCAGAATGGTCCAGGGATATCAGAGGAAGCCTGTCTCTGTACTGACCAGTAAATGTGCCTAGAACACTTTAGGTATCTTATCTTTTGTTACCAGCAAAAAATTTTTTTATTCAGCTCTCTCCTCCTACATGGAATAAAATCAGCTCCTGTAGATCTCTGCAGCAGGAACCTCACTGTGAAAGCTGAAGAAGAGTTTCAACTCATTTGGCAGCCATTTGGTCAGTAGCTGGCACATGGTCAGTCCTTGCTAAGGGTTCTCATGTAATTATCACTGGCCATAAATGAGCAACTTTTACAGCTGAAGCTTTTTTGATGTATTCTTCACACTGCCTTTTTCATTTCTCTCTAAATATTAAGAAAAGCCACCTTTAAATTTAAATTTATGCATATAAGATGACCACATAAAACTTTGTTTCATCATATAGAAAGCATGGCAAAACTGCTTTTAGACTGGTTTTAAGTATATTTTTTTCAATGAATTATAATGTCACCTCTTTTGGGTTTTTTTTTGCATTAACACATTTTATTGAAAAACTATGTTTACTTGTTAGATTTGTTTTGGGTTTATTTTTTTGTTCGTTTGGTTGGTTTTTGGTTGGTTGGTTGGGTTTTTTTATGGGGTTTTTTTGGGGGTTTTTTTTGAGGGGCTTGAGGTTTGGTGTTTTTGGTTTTTTGGGGTTTTTTTTGTTTGGTTTTTTGGGGGTTTTTTTTGGGTTGTTTTTTTTTTTTACTTTTGATGCCTCCTTGCCTATTTTGAATTGTTTAC
Source organism: Geospiza fortis (assembly GCF_000277835.1). NCBI lineage: Eukaryota > Metazoa > Chordata > Aves > Passeriformes > Thraupidae > Geospiza > Geospiza fortis. The sequence continues at coordinate 5,796,260 of NW_005054336.1, read as the reverse complement.
CACTACCAGATCTACTTCTATCACCCTTTCTAGGGTTATTGTTGAATACTCTATGACTACTTCTAAATTCAAAAGGACTTTAGCCCTGAAATCCATCTCACTTGGTGATCAGGGAGAAGATAAAATTTTTGTGGGCCTAGGAATGCAAAAAGCACAATCCTCATGTTCTTTTTGAACATGAGGATTAAATACAAAGCTTTTCTTGCTTCTTTTTGTTTTGGTTTTTTTTTCTTCAATAATGTCACAGGAGCACATTGTCACTCTCTCCTGGTTTTATTGACAAAAATATTACTCAGATTCAAAATCAGCAGTATTACTTTAGCATGTAAAAAACTAACAGCATCATAGCAAAATATTTTACTATGCTATTATTCATCACAAAGATCTTTGCTGCCATGTTACAACTGAATACCAAGTGCCACATCCAATCTTTTTTTTAAACACATCCAGGGATGGTGACTCCACCACCTCCCTTGGCAGATAATTTCAGTACTTTATCACCCTTTTGTAAAAAGCTTTTTCCAACCTGTATTTCCCTTGGCGCAGCTTGAGACTGTGTCCTCTGGTTCTGTCAGTTGCCGCCTGGAGAAAGAGACCAACCCCCACCTGACCAACACCCACCTTTCAGGGAGCTGTAGAGAGTGATAAGGTCCCCTCTGAGTCTCCTTTTCTCCAGGCTAACACCCCCAGCTCCCTCAGCAGGGCACACTGCTGGCCCATGTTCAGTCAGCTGTTGAACAGCACCCCAGGTCCCTTTCTGCCTGGGCACTGTCCAGCCACACCATCCCCAGCCTGGAGCTTTGCAGGGAGTTATTGGGCCAAAATGCAGGGCTTGGCACTTGGACTTACTGAACTTCAGAAAGAGAGAACCAAAAGCTGATCAGTTTATGGTGGAGCAAGACATAAGGAACTCTGCTGAACACATCTGGAAATTTCTGCTTCTATCTGAACACATACATGTGTAAATGCAATTTGTCTGAGTATTGTTCTTGCACTTCAGCATGGAGACCAATTTTCATGTGTTTCTGCCTTTTTTAGGGTGAAGATGGTTTTCCAGGATTTAAAGGTGACATGGGTCTTAAAGGTGACCGGGTAAGCATTTATTCATAGCCTGTATAGTCTTAAAAGTTTAAATTCTGTTGTTTTGAAAGGATCACTGAAGTGAACAAATATATTTAAACCAAACATAAAATAAAGGCTAGTATTTTAAAATATTTTTATTCTCTGTGCATGAACAAATTCAATCCAGAGATATGGTTCTTCTGAATCAAAAATGGCACAATCATAAAGAGGAAGAGAATGTCAGTCTTGAATATCCTTTTCACTGAGCTTCTTTCCTATGGAATTGTCTTTCCCAGATTCCAAAATCTCCAGTATTTGCCTGAGGAAAAGTTATCTATCTAGGATAAAGATATTTCCATTCCTGCCCAGCATTTTGCATATCTCTGCCAAAATGCTGTTTATTTAGCCCAATGAGCAATTACTTCCTTTCTTAGGAAGTGTTGTGGAGGTTGTAAAAAAGCTTTACATGAGAGGCTCCTGGCCTGTATCTGTAGTGTGTATACATAAATAACTGTGAAGATGGTAGCTACATAAGTACTTAGATAAAGACAATTTTCTTCCTGTGGACTGCCAAGGTGCCTTCTCAAAAATTTAGGAAAGGAAAAATAAGAATACAGTTTCTTCAAGCAAGACAACTAGGGTCTAACACTCTGGAAGTGACACTCACTGCCTAATTTTTATATATTTGCATTTATATAATGAACTTAAGTAGTGATATTTTCCTAGTAGGAAACTGGACAGGGATTACCGCTACCTGATCTATTTGCAGATATCCCTGTGCAGTGCAGGAAGCCTGGATGACATTTAAATAGTTTCCAACCCAAACTGTTGTATGATTCTATTCCCTGTTTAGATTTACTGAAAATTTATTTTCAAGCAATTGTAGGTAATCTTTCCAATATATGCATGAATTTTGTTCCATATTTATAAGATGATGTGTTTTAGGGAGAAATTGGTCAGCCAGGCCCACGAGGAGAAGATGGCCCAGAAGGTCCCAAAGGTCGAGCAGGTCCATCTGGGGACCCAGGTGCTGCTGGTCCCGCTGGGGAAAAGGTCAGTAGCCAGAAATCAACATAAACATGCCATTGCCTCACAACATAGCTGGAATCCTTAACCTCCAGCACTGAAAAACAAGCCTTCAGATCTGCAAAATCTTTTTGTGACGCTACTGCAGCAGACCACTGGAGTTCCCATTTGATCAAGGATTGAGAATCTTCTCTTGTAAGTATGCAAAGAGGCATTGTAGTACTCCACCTGTAAATAAGGCAACTCCATTCTTATCCCAAATTATATACAGTGCATGCCAGCTGTGGAAAACACAATGCAAATAAAATAGCACACATCTTCTGTGGATACTTGGCCAGAATGGAATGGGTCAGAGAGGAATTCTTTGGTGCTGGTCCTGTGATATTTATTTTAGTGTAAAAACTGGAATAGTTGTTGTGAACTTTTAGGTCTGTTCACAATATTTGGAAAGTCTGTAAGAGCAGATATAAATGTCTTGTTCCCTTGTCTTCATATGATGTATTGAATGCAAAGGTACTTTTATTGCAAGGAAACTAATGGAATTACTACAGTAGTTCTTATTCTCTGTGTTCTGATTCCATGATAAGAAAACTCTATTTCCCAAGTAGGTATAAAGCTGGATTTTCTTGGTTAATGAAATCTCAAGTAGGGTGCCAAAAAAATTAGGAACATATCAGAAATGAGCTCATAATAAAATAAAAAAACTATATTCACAGTCACAACCTAGGCAACTGGCTCAAAAAATCAGGGACAAAACTTTCGCTGAATCTGGCAAGAGTTTGATGTGCTGTCATGTTGCAAAACATCTAGATTATTGCAATGCATGTGGCTTGTTTCAGGGTGGCAAATAACAAACAGCATAATAAGTAGTTTCTTAAATGTAAAAATTGTTCTCAGTAATGTCTCACCAGACACATGTGCTTACATGAATGTGATAATGCTCAACATATATATTAACACTGTATTTTTTACCAATAGACATTTTTGGGAAAATTTCCTTCCCCATGCAAGTGTCTCCTTCCTATTTATCTATGGTTACTGCAGAGTACCACATGATACTTTACTGTCATCTTTTCCATTGAGATCTTCTCTGGAATTTGACATTCTAAAACATAGAGAAATTCTTCCCCAGAGTTCCCATCTTTCAAAGTCTGAAACTGTTTCCCTTGCCTTTGAAAGTGGCAGACCATCACTCATCCTCTAGAGGTCTAAAGAGACCAACTCAATGGAGTAGGGCACTTTATTTAATTTCTGGGAATGGTTGATGTCAGTGCTGATCAGTCTTTTCTGAACACAACGAGTTGGTAATGGTTGTTGACAAATCCATTGTCAGCAAATAATCGGTGGAGTATAATTTAACATAGTTTCAGTTTAGAACTATTCAAGAAAAGAATTGATTCTTCAAATGCCTATTCATGAAAGTCAGCCATCGCATAATATAAATTAAAAATAATTTCTTCTCACTTAAACCTATTAACACCCTGATTTTTTAGAGAATAATTATTGTTTAATGATCTCAACCACATGGAACTGCACAGCACTTCATGAAAGAAAAAACCTTTGAGGTATTGGTTTCTTTGGATTCATTATTTGGAGTAGGATTTTCGTTTAAGTTTGGGGCACTAAGCCCACTGGTGATTAATTATAAAAATGAGAAATTGATTTAATTTAATATTATATTCCATGGAGTATCTTCACTCTATGTTGTAGAAAAATTATTTTGTATAGAAACTTGCTGAAGCAAAAAGGAGGATACAGTAAAATTTAACACTGCCTTCTCTTTGCAGGGCAAGCTTGGCGTACCCGGACTGCCAGGATATCCAGGAAGACAAGGTCCAAAGGTGAGCTGGAAATTAACTGTATATTGAGTGTTTTGACACTGGTCACAATGGCACTTATTTAATTTCTGTGTTTGGGGAAGCAGGGTGTGGATATCAAAGAAGGGGCCATTTTTCTCATTTTCTTTTTTGACAATCATATTCTGAAGTAACATCTTGTACATACGACCCCTAGGTCAGGCTCTTTATGGAGCACTACCTCTTAACTCTTTTTAGTATAGTACCCTTTAGCATCTTCTCCTGAGCTGCATTGTGCCAGCATCACACTGGCATCCACTAAACAATTGCAAAAGAAGGAATTGCTGACATTCTTGAAAAATAATAGGCACTATATTGACTAAATGGATGCTGATAGTGATGGGAATTTTCAGTGTGGTGCAGGGATTCCATTTATGTGATTATTGCTTCTTCCATGGAATAAACCATATTTCTTTAAAACATATAATTTACAATTTTCCTCATGTTTTCCTTTAGCTTCTTTTAAGACAAACATGCAAAGCACAATCCTTAGTTGATTTTAAGGGCTTATATTTATCTTTCAGCTACTTTACATATTTGGATTACAATAAAAAACCACACGGGGGATTCTGGTTTAAAACATTTTTATGAAACAAATTTCTATCAAGTTCATCCTAACCCATCTTTAGGAAATGGGCATGTTAAATTAATTGCAGGATCTCTTTTCTGAGAATTAGAAAGAAAGAAGATGCAATAAAATCATAGTTCCACAGGCATTTCACTGTGTAGAGGAGTCTATTAGGGAGGCATTGTAGCTCCAGCCCTTCTCAAAGAATTCCCATCTGGGTAAATATCACAAGTAAAAGAATCCCTTACCACTTCTATACATCTGAACAATCAACCTGCAGTCAAATCCTCAGTTCTATTCTTCTTCTGATTTCTTTTTATTTCCAAATTTGAAATTATAGGGGGTTTTGGATGAAATACAGCTTCCTGACTAGCAAGGTGTTTTTATCACTTGCCCTATACTTAACCCTTTTTAGTCAAGTGAATGGACTGTCTGAAGAATCCTTATTCACTGAACACTGCATTAGTGAAAAATATTAAATCTATGGAAAGTACTTGTGAAAACTATTCACCTTGGAAGACATAGGGGTTTTGGCTTCAGTTTCTTAACTCAAAATGTCTGAGATTTTAGTCTCATTGTTCTGCTTTAGAACTGTCTTCTGAAAAATCTAAGATAAGAGTTTTACATTATTCAGTTCTAAGAACAAAAATGATGTAACATTTCAAATAAAAGTTGATTGATTCTTTTTTCAACAAGGACTTGATCAAGAACTACCTTTCATTTAATTTTTTTCACATTAAAATTGAATACAGTTCTCAAGCTGCATTCAGTGTTGCTCTTCCAATTTTTTTCTTGAATTTCCAAGAAAGACTAATGACACTAGAGACTTCTTTGGAAACTGAGTCACAGGCCAGTTCGAATTAACACGAGGGAGTGAGAAAAAAGCAACAGAAAAATATGTTAGCTATGTAAAGCAAATAGGAAATCTTGTCCTAGTATTATCAAGAAAGTTGATATCATTCTTTTTGTTGATACTTACTTGCTTTTTGTTAAGTTTTTTTATAAGATTTTTTAGAGTATATAGAGTTTTTTTAATCTGATAATTTTCAGTACACTTTTATTTTTCTCTAATCCAATCCCTCTTGATTTGAAACACAGTTTCAAAAACTACTGTACATGTAAGATATTTAGAAGCAAGTCATGACTACTTGTGCCCCATGATTTGGTCTGGATTTTTTCCAGCCTTTTAATGTTAAAGAGCATGCTTGGGCTTCACAGACTAGAATTTTTTGTTTTATTCTTATATAAAGTTATAACTAGTGAAGAATTAAGAAGAAAGAAAGGAGATGAAAGGAAAAGGAATATAAAAGGAAAGGGAAGGAAGAAAAGTATTACTTTTCTGCCACCAGTCAATGTCAGTAAGGGTTTCATTAGAATCTGTGTTAGTGAAGTTGTACTGCCTCTAAGTCTTTTACGGATAATTGGAATGGTTATGTAAAACAAGATTCATTAGAGGAAAAACAGAAGTAAGAACAAGAGAAAAAAAAGAAAAAAGTTCATTTCAAAGAGTACCAAGAAGTTATATTTTAGGTTTTTGTTATATGCATTTCATTTGCCACTAAGATGCTAACAACAAGTTGCACAGACATAGATGCATTGTGACAGCAGGGCTCTGGCTAGTGAATTTTAGTGGCTGACCAAACCCAACACGCCCTACATTTTCATCCCCAGTCAGTTAAAAGTATATTTTACCACGATTATTGCCTCTTTGATCACAAGTTCCTTATGAAAAATTAAAACCTTGGCAAGTAAAATGTCTGCTGGACCTCTCTGCCAGAATCAAAGAAGAAAATAGTACTCTTCCCATTGGACTGAGCAGTTAGCAGAAGAAAAGGGGAGGAAAGAAGGAGGAGGAATAGAGCTGGGAGCAGTTTAAAGTCAGATCATCTTATAAATTCTGCCTATGTATGAGTTGCATGGATCAGTTAAATGAAACTGTCCATTGTTTGGTTTACAGTGAGAAAAGAATTTGAAGTAATTAATTTACAGCTCAGTAAAGTGAGTAGAGTATGTGGCAAATCCTTACCATTTTTTGGAATTATTTTTGAAAATAATTATCTTATTGTGAGGCAACAAGTTTGTCTTCATTATGATACAGTTATTTCTAGTGGGCTGTTACTAATTATTGCTTTCCTGCTTTAAAAAAAGGTGAAGATTTAATGAATATTTTATTGTCTAATAAGATGACAAATAATGCCTATTATATACATTTTTTTTTTTAATGCTTTCTGGACTTGAGGCATTATGGTAAGTTTATCTACAGCTTTCATAAGCTTATTTACAGCTGTTGAAGTTGCAAGTTTGACATGTACAATGTACATGACTTTGGAGTTGTGCTTTATGTGCCTATAAAATGTTGGCTCTACCACTGTTTTGCTCTTGATACCCTCTGACATTTGCATTGATTTCTTACATAGGGCTCAACTGGTTTCCCAGGATTTCCAGGTGCCAATGGAGAGAAGGGTGCAAGGGTATGATAATTCATTCTTGCATAATGCTTTATTAGCTTCTAAAATTCAGTCCTGGAGGAAAAGACTGAAACCTAAGGATACAAGTTACTATCTAAAGAATGATAAAAACAGGCTCTTCACATTCAAGATGGACCTCTATCTTTATGCAAAACACGATATACTGAGGTGCACTATTTGCAATTCTTTAAGGTATTAATCTAAATATACAAGAACTTGCACTTTCTTGCTGCACATAGTGCCATGATTATATAATTTGAAAAAGAGAATAAAAATCACCTTTGCTGAAGGGCTTGGAGGTTTTTTTTTGGACAGTATAGCTGAGTGAGTTGGCAAGAACTATTTTCCTGTGTCCTATGAATTATCCTGCTACCATGCAATTTACCCTCAAGGAAATTCAACTTGTATTTCATAAATATTCTGACTTGCCACGAGGGGGGTTTTTTTAGGCTTAGCTTCAAAAAGGCAAAATATACCAGGCAAGATGAAGAATGTGTACTATTACATATATTTTAAAAAATGTAAAATTACGTCTTCTGCTGCTTTGTTTGTTTGAAGCAGGTGAGGGGAAATGTGTAATGCGTGTTCCTCAAACTATAACAATTAAAAATAGATTAGAAAGAAGATCACTGTGCTGTGGTCTCTAAAATTCAATTGAATATAGCAGGGTATGTTAGAAAGATGATGAAATTAAGAGATGAGTCAGAATTCATAGCTGATAGCAACATCAAGTCAAACAGGTATTATTATTATTATTATTATTAAAGCAGAAATTCATTATTTTAAGATTATATATATGAAATCCAATAGCATTTGCATTACTTATGTACAGTTTAAATTGTTCTTGTATCATTTTAGCTAAGAGAAAGATGCATTGTTATTTACAGGCACAAGCAACAAAGCAATGCTCAGTTCATGTTGTGAAAAAATGAGGCAACTGCTAATAAAGGCAGCAGATTGAAAAAAAATGCAAAATGATAGAATCAAACAGAAGGCTTAATATTATGAAAATCTTACTATATTGATCTGTTTTCAGGCATTCATAAAGCTTTAAGTTCAGCTGGGATATTAACCATGTAATTAATGCCATCAAACTGCTGGTACACTGGAATATTATGCTGATCATCAATGAGCCCATAACTGCAGGTTTTGTAATGAGAATCAGATATTATTGTTAGTCTTGCCTAAAGGGTTATCATGGTGTTTTATGCTGCCATGCATAAACATACTAAGAAAGACAGTCCCTGTCCTTGAGAAGATCACAGGCTGAGTAGCATTTCAAAAACAGCACATAAATTTTATTCTGGTAAGTGAAATAAAGCCAACAGTAAAAAAACAAACAAACAAACATACAAACAAAAAAACTGCCAAGAAAACAGATGAATGCATTTAATTCATTTCTGATAAAGGGGAGCTTTGTGCCAGGACATCTCTGATGATTTTTTGGTTGCTGGTTTGTTTACCTCACAGATTCAAAAGTACCAGCCATCAGGTTCCTTTCTCTACTTGAAAAATAATTTCTTTAATTTTAAGGTTCTTTGCATTACAATACACAGCAATTCTAGTGCAGAACCTAAAGAAAAAATCATGTTCAGCATGATTAAGAGATATATTAAAGCAAAAAGTAAGGACTGGTATTCTGGCAAGTTCTGAATCTTTGTCAAGTGTGCATAATTTTGGTAGGTATTACAGTGCCCATTTCTGTTATAAATGAAGAGGCTTGCCCTTTCTTTTCTCTATTAACCTGTGCGACTGTCCATGGGAACCCAGGAGCTCTGTTTTAAGGCTGTTCACAGCACCAAGTCCTTTAGACTACTACAGAGGGATTCTGTGCCACCTTCAATACCATTTTAATGTGATTTAAAATGTTCTAATGCCTCTGACAGAATCTGACTCAGGCAAATTTAGTGCATTTAGCCACAAGTACCAGTGAACTCAGAAAGATAACCAATTTTATCAAGGACCATGATTCTGTAAATTGAAATGCAAAGTAGATAGTTAAAGGTAAAATAACATTTAAACTTAAGAGAGTTGCTCTCTGCCTCCACTTCAGTAAAAAAACTTTATCTCACAAATAAAGTGCCTGCTAAGATGATTCCTGTGAACTTTTCTTTCCAGGGGTTGCATGGCAAACCAGGCCCCAGAGGACAGCGAGGACCAACAGTAAGTTCTTTTGATTTGCAATTTAGAAGGTTCCCTGTGTGAATTGCATTTACTATACTGTGACAAATTACTTTGATTAGATTATAATATCCAGAATTTATCATCAAGTGCATCTGTGTTAAATTGACAGGGTCCAAGAGGCTCAAGAGGTCCCAGAGGTCCCACTGGTAAACCAGGTCCAAAGGTAATTGTCAAGCACACTGTATAGATTGGCTACAGGCTGTTTCTTTTAAATAAATGTAAATCCTTGAACGTACTCTCTTTGCTTTCCAGGGCACTTCAGGCAATGATGGTCCTCCTGGCCCACCAGGCGAAAGGGTTTGTGAAAGCCATCTTTGTTTTTCCCACTATATAGGAGTGTGGTTTGTTTTATTTTCAGTTCTCCCTCTCATATCTCTGTGCTACTTTGACCAGGGTAACCCCTCAGTTCCAACGATGCTTTTCACAAAGTTATGAATGGGTGGCTGAAGTTTGCCGAAAGCTTCTTCCAGCTGTATCTCAGTTACACACAGGACACAGAGAGTACATACACACTTTGTGTTCCATCCATGTGCTTTGTATAGTTCCTGTGAATTACAGGTGTAGTCACAGCTTAGCCTCTTCAGAATTCCCCACCTGCTGCAGCTTACTGCCCGTTCATTGATTAGCAAACACTCAAGCCACTTCCAGAAGATCCAGAAGTAGCTGAGTTTTTTTGTTCTGGTCAGCTAAGAATTCCCTTCAACCTATTTTATGCATGCTTCAGGAATCCTATTGTTCTCTCTAAAACAAAATTTTCTGCTTGCTATCATCTTACCAATCAATACACAAATCCACTACACAGCTCATTGTACAGCACTATAAAGAAAAAAGAGTATTCATAAATCATTTTTGTAATGGCAGCACTTGAAAACCAAGTCAATTTAAGTGGATGAGCTTTCTGCCAAAGCATTTTTGCAAAGCCTAAACTTTTCTTTTGTAGTCATATTTCATTAAACTGCTAAACTTTTTCATACAGGAAGCCTAAAGCTCTTCTCCCAGTATCCACAGGAAGGTCCCAGTGTTCTGTAGGAGTGTTATTCTTCAGGAGGGAGCTCCTTGTGCATTTTCCCCAGCTCCATAATGCCACTTTTTTGGCATTAGCTAGGATGTGGGATGGAGAGAATGAGGCATAAACCAAGAAAGAAAATGTAGGTTGCTTTACACTGAGGAGGATCAGAGGCAGCCTACCAGAAGGGGAATAACAGATCCTTGTGGAACTTTTCTGACAGCTCCAGGAGTTTGCAAAGGAGAGAAGTTGTGGGGGTACTAAAACAATGAGCAGATTAATCCAAGATGAAGACATCCCTGGAGAGAAATTGTTAAAAGCAAAGAGATGAAGAATCATAAAGCAATATGTTTCTCATCACTTGTGTAATATAAGTGTGAGGTATCTATTTGCTTCCCAAGAGGGGTGTCAGCCAAAAAATAAAACAGTCATCTCTACTCCTCTGAGACTATTTCAGCTACCAAACATGAAAATAATAAATAATCTATCCTGTTAAAATGAAATTTAATAACAAGAATGAAAATGTAATTTTGATAGCACACTGTTAGTATTCTAGTGCTTTTTCTCACACAATCCATCAGTCCCCTGACTTGAAACCTGCAAGCCATATTGTGAATGAAAAGAAAAATGTAAAGTTTTTTCTTTAGAAAACCTCAAAACTTGAGAACAGGGGAAATTGTTGAGAAAGAAGGTGCCTTTAAATGTAAGACTTCAAGTTGTGTTCCTACAACCCAGTTTCTGAGACTGACCAATTTTATTCAAGTATTTTGTAGCTGAGTCAATTTTATTAGTTTTCCTCTATAAAGTTCCACTTTTTTTTTTTTGAAGCTTTGTGTTATACCCAGAAACAAATGAGGAAAGTTAATTTTCTCACAGATATGGTGTATTGAAAAACAACCCAAACCCCCATATGGAGTGTGTTATGAAGGTTTCAGAAAGAGACTTACACATCTTTTGAGAAAAAAAAAAAAATTATAGGTGGGCAGTAAAATCACAAAGATTTCTCCCTTTGTCCAGGACTTCTTAATTGATTCAGATTTAGCATTTCAGTGTAATAGAAGTCTGCTCTAGAATAAGATTAATTTAAGATCAAGCTCTCCCAGGCTGGGCACAAGGGATCCTCTCCCCAGCTACATTTGTGCACTGCTTTGCTCACTACAGGAGGCAGCTGTGCCCTGCAAGCCTGGGCTCTGAGGAATGAGGCTTATGGAACTCCCAGGAGCAAAAGGGTAGAATCATTTGGGAGATGTGGCCTCCTGCTTTGAGTCTTTTGCATCAAAGCATCATTTTTAACATATTTGGACAGCTGATGTCATAGCAAACCCACACATCATACACCAAATAGAATAGGATAAAGTCTTGCACATATGGCATGGGTACATAACTCAGCTGTGGAACCATGTGAATATCTATGATATAGGTATTTCCATGTCACCATACATGCATGTACATGTGCTTACAATGCGCTAAGTCAGTTGATCATCTTTAGCTGCATGAAAATTTTCTATCTCCATATATCTGTATATATACAAAACTCTAAAAATAAAATGTTCATATATTATGGGATTTTTCAACTATTTTTCATAATAGCAAACATGCTGTATTTAATCCCAGCTAACTCTGAAAAGTTTATTGTTTTTGGAATTTTTTACTGTTGTACTGGTTTGAAGTATTATCAGGGTTTAGGAATTGCCAAAGATGAATATTTGACTGAAAGTTAAAAAGATGACCAAAGTATTAAGTAAATCCCCTGTTTTATGCAACATGGAAGAACAGTGCTTCAAATTCACAGTGGGTTCCTACTTTATTATGCACAATTTTAGGGGTGAGATGCAAACATGGTTGAAATAAATAGTTTTCCTCATTTTTTTAACTGGGTTCCTACACAAGCACTATTGCTTTCAGGAGATCCCTCCAGAGTCTGTGCATGTGAACTGTGGCTACCAAGATTTATGACAGTGTGGCTGAGGCTTTATGCTTAAATCCAGACTTTACCTGCAGGGTTCCTATATTCTATAATTGAAACAAACTTTTCAATCCAGCTTGAGTAAACCTTCTCTTGTTTGTTTGCCTTTGATCCAGGGACCGCAAGGGCCTCAGGGACCTGTTGGATTCCCCGGACCAAAGGGACCTCCAGTAAGTATCTCTTCCATTAAGTTTGTGCAACAAAAGGAATTGTAGTTTTTGCAGAGTGCCTCTAAAGTAAATAGTTTAAAATTTATGTAAGGGGTGGTTTATGTATAGATTTAAAATGTTCTTGTTGAGCCTTAAGGGTTTAGGCTCACATTTTTAACATGGTCATTGGTGCAGCTCTGAAGACATTGAGAGTAATGCACCAAACTGCAGGTCTGGTATGTCCTGCCAGAGACCATGTGAGACGCTGAGTTCAGGCAAAATGCGACTTTGCTGCTGTATATTTTCTTTGAATGATTGATTCACTGAGGAAAGATGAAGAGGATGGAGGCATTCATTAGTAGCAGGAACATATAGAAGTAATAGCACATTTGAGCTGCCCCCTGAACCAGTCTTGGTGCTCTTCTGGTGTGCCTCTGCTCATGTGCAGTACAAAAGCAACAAATCACTTGTGATTTTTTTTTTCCTGCATGCATTTGTTACTTTTATTTCCAATTCCAAATCCTGAAATTTCATCAAGTACTTCTGAAATGCTTAGATTTTTGTTGAGTCATTAACCAAAGAAAAGTGGAAGTATAGGGACTTTCCATGATTTCTGAATTTATAGAAATCTATTTTGAACACGTTTGCATTTGGCAACAGTCATTCTCCAAGCAATTGTTAAGACACTATAGGACGGACACAAGGAAAAAATATTATTAAAATCCTAGTTAGCTCATATAGGAGCAGTTTCAAGTTATCAAAGACTAGTCTAGAAATAAACAGAGAGCAGAAATTCTGATAGCTAATTGCACACTTTTTTTGAGGATGGCTAAGAAATTGCTTGATTTATGTATTTTATAATTTCAGGGTCCACCTGGAAAAGATGGCTTGCCTGGGCACCCAGGACAGCGGGGTGAGACTGTAAGTAAATGCACTCTGCTGTGTTAGTGTTGTTCTAAAGGTCATGGTTATGTGATCAAAACGACAACAGGGAAAAGTGAAAGAGGCTGGCACAGAGAGGTTACATAACTGTACTTTTCTTATAGAAGGGGCAGGAGAAAGCTTTATTTGCTCCCTGATACAAGTGTGAGGTTATTCTTTGCTATGTCCAGTTAGTAACATCAGAATGAGATTAAATATTCAATACAAGTAAATGAGATTAATACCCAGATCTCTATTTAAATTGAGATTTTTCAGACAGTTACCATACAGTAGTTTTCTCCCTGAATGCCATGTACCAAAGAGAGTAGCATTAAAAAGAGTAGCATTTAAAACAGTCTTACTGATGATAAACAGCTAGAAAAATGAAAAGTCAAGACCTTTGGAAAGTAGGATCAGGAATGATTGAACCTATTAAAATAAAATAAAATTTTGAAACTACGTAACTCAACTAAGAATCACAATTAATAAATTATGGCATGAAAATTAAAAAAAATGCTATGTAATCCCTTTATTTGAATTATCTTTAAAAAACACACTATTTCTATGTGTCAGAATGTTACTCATATTCCATTATAAAATAAAAATTCCCACTGAGATTTTTCAGAGCTAGAGAAAGCCATAAATGAATTTATTGAGAAATTTTCTCAGCATGCAGAATGTGTTTTAGGCTCCAGCTTCACTGGAAATCTGTTAGTGACTGCTGAGTCACTTCCACTGCTGGAAGGAGAAGCACAGAGCTTGGAGTAACACATCCCTCTGAAATCTCTATTTTCTTCTGCTAGTATTGTAGCATTGTCACACTGTAATGCTGTGCAATGATAGTGGCTTTTTTGTGTATGAAACGTTATTGACTACTTCTTTGTTCTTTTCCTTTGCAATGATGCAAAGATGGTGTTGTGTACCATAAGGATCAATTGTTTACATTGTTCACAATGCAGATGCTCAAACTTGTTCTTTAGTCTGCTGTTAAAAAGTTACAATTTTCCCTGGATCTTTATTTCTTTTCAATTTCTTTTTGTCTCACCTCCACTTTAATGCCCTTCCAACTTAATAGTCCATCTGTGTCTCTTTAAAAAGCATTTTTATGTCAGGCTTTATGATTCATAATATACATATGTAAAAATGTATTTTCAGCTGTCTTTTAGCTGCATCACTTATGCATTCAAACTCATCTAATCAGGTTCTCGTAGAGAGATCTGTAAAACTGATGGCAATTTTTACTGCTGTACCACCTCAGAGAGATGGAAGAGGGATTAATCAGCATTTCATATCTGGGCATACACAGACAAAAAAGATTTCTCTTTTTTATTTTCTGAAGAGGAGGAATGTGTGACATGGAATTTCTCATTCACCTCTTCAGCACAGAGATGAATTTTGCCCTTTTATAACTTGTAAAGGGTAATGTAATATTCTGTCATTTTTTTTCACAGGGTTTTCAAGGAAAAACTGGTCCTCCTGGTCCTGGTGGTGTTGTTGGCCCTCAGGTACAAAATTTCATTTCATAGCTGACTTCATGAGACCAATGTTTAATGGCTACATTATGGATAAGGCAGTTGCTTTTGCTGTATTAAAAGGACCATATCCATGATTACATTAACTTTTGTAACAAAAGTTGCATAACAATATTAGAAAGCTATACTTAGTAATCATCAGTGATTCCACCAAAAAAAAGAAAATATTTGGGTTACCTTTCCGTTATGTTTTATGTTTTGATTTGCGTTTTTTATTGGTTTCCTGTCATTTCAGTTTTTTATGTGATTATGAAATTAGTGATTTACAGAAGTCAGAGACACATTTCTCCACCATTTGAGAAAGAGCAATGCTATGTGTGAATTTCTTGCCAGAGAAAAATTTTCAGTAACTTTTAGATTGTGGAGAGATAAATTATCAAAATTTCATTTGATTTAACCTTATTAATTTACAGCTTAATCAAGCATTTGGAGCTTATTTAGCTAATTCCCTCAGTGGAACTTTCCTGCTAGGGAATCTGAAGAGAGATCTTTCAACTCTTCTGCCTTACAATTCCTGTTATTCAGAAAAGCAGCAGTACAGAACTGTTTCAAGGCAAGAACAGTAGATGGATTTCTCTCCTGTGTCCTTTTTGTAACCTTCTCCCATACACGCTGTGCTTTAAAGCTTCAGTGCTTAAGGAACAAGGTCAAGATTTCACTCTTTGGAAGCTGCACAGACGTGTCTGCGGGCAAAATGCAATGCAAGATTTATTTTATAGGACAAAGATATTTTGTAAGTCAGCCTTGCCTGGAGGGAAGGTGAGGAATGTGCACTAACCAATGGCAGCACTGTTCGGTAACACAACAGCTGGATATTGAGAATCTGCTCCTCTCCACTTCCTCCCACACCCTCAAGACATTAAATAACTTCAGGTGACTGAAGTTGTGCTTTTGTGCCTAGGGTCCTACTGGTGAGACTGGACCAATTGGTGAAAGAGGCCATCCAGGTCCCCCTGGTCCCCCAGGTGAACAAGGCCTGCCAGGTGCTGCAGGAAAAGAAGGTGCTAAGGTATGGTGTGGCTTTGGGGAACAAACAGGAAGGGACAGAAGACTGACAGTGTGACATTTCAAATCATCATGAAGACATGCAGAATGAAATCAGAACATACAGTGTAAAATCATGATTGGCAGGTTTCACCCAGAAGGACTTGGAAGACTGGAGGATTCCAATTTTAGAACTGAGAGTGCTTCCACTGAAATAATGAGAATGTTCTCGAGCCAAAAATTAATATTTTTGTAATAAAAGCAAAAGAAAAAAATTTTTACATATAATATGCATTCAATATAATAATCATATTCAATATATCATACTTAGTAATGACATATTCACACCAAGGTAGAAAATTGTACATTGGCATTTAAAGTCAGATGTATAGTAGTCCATAAAAGGTAGAATTTCACTGAATAAATTTAATTCCTTGCTTAATTTTTGGCTGCCATTGGGGAACAAGAAAATATTACTTATCTAGTGTCTATGTAATTCTATTCAATTTTTGATTATAACTGGGTATCAAAAATTTTTATTGAATGTATCTTTAAACATATTTTGATGGCTTGTTGTGTTTTTCACTATTTTTATTCCATGACTGGTACTGTATTTTGTCAAAGTTCATTATAAATGTAACCACAGACTATTGTCCTGATAAAAGAATTAGTGGGTGACTAGATGGGGGCACAGTCTTTGTTTTCATTACTATAACTAGGATCTGGTAGTTCATTTTCTTCGCTCACTGTACACCTAATTTTTAAATATGTTTTTTAATCAAAATGTAATATGTTTCCCAGGGTGATCCAGGCCCTCAAGGCATTCCT
>NW_005054336.1:5776724-5779686 GCF_000277835.1 Geospiza fortis | reverse complement strand
GTTTTCCCTGGAGAGAGAGGCCTTCCAGGTGCTCAGGTATGATACAAGCACTAGAGGAATTGCCATGATATTTCTAAAAGAAAGAAACAATGTATGAATTTCTTTATTAAGTCGCCTACTGTACTTAAAATAAATGCAATAAAAGAACAGATAAAAATATAATTGGCTAGATAAGAAGTAAGGTATTTATTCAGGTTTGTTTCTTTGGATCTCTACATGTTTCCTATTATATGTGTTGCAGAATTACTCTTGAACTTTCCATTTTAGTAGACAAGATTTTTTTTTCCTTTCCATTTTTTAGGGTCCAGCTGGTCTGAAAGGAGGGGAAGGCCCACAGGGTCCACCTGGCCCAATGGTAAGTAAACCTAATAATTCTATGGAAATATAAACAATATTACCTAATAACCTTTTTTCTTCTTTACATGCTGGGATGTTTTCATTAATGCAGTCTGTAAAACAGCAGAGAGATCAGACTTCTACTAAGTATCCATACTAATGAACATGCATGGATTATGGAGGTGGAGAATATCTGAAGCCTTCTGCCACTAGATTTAGTTATGGCATTTACTTGCTGCTTAATACTTGTCACTTATGTCAAATTGGTTTTGAGATGAGAGAGGTTTTCCACAGTGGAAAAATCCATGGATAGTGACTCATGTTGTTGTAGTGGGCTTGCCTTGCCTGGATGCCAGGTGCCCACCAAACTGTGCTATCCCTGCCCTCCTCAGCTGGACAGGAGAACACAAGGTACACTGAAAGGCTTGTGAGACAAGATAAGGACAGGAAGATGGGCCACCAGTTACATCATGGACAAAATACACTGGGAAAATGAGTTTAATTTATTTTCAATCAAATCAGAGTAGGATAGATAAGGAAAAACAAAAACCAAGTCAGAAAACCTGTTCTCCCCACCTTCCCTTCCTCCCAGGCTGAACTTCACTCCTGATTTTTGTTTTATCCTGCCCCTAAGCAGTGCAGGAGGACAGAGAATGGTTCTCAGTTCATCACACATTGCCACTCCTTCCTCCACATGGGGAGGACTCCTCACACTCTTGCCCTGCTCCAGTGTGGAGTTCCTTGGCTGTGAGGCAGTCCTCTATGAACTTGTCCAACAGGAGTCCCTCCCAGGGCTGCAGTTCTTCATGAACTGCTCCAGCCTGGGTCCCCCCAGGGTGCAGTCCTTCAGGAGCTGGCTGCTGCAGGGTTGGTCCCCCAAGGGGTCACAAGTCCTGCCAGCAAACCTGCTCCAGTGTGGGCTCCTCCCTCCACAGGGCCACAGGTCCTGCCCAGATCCTGCACCACTGCAGGCTCTCCACGGGGCACAGTCTCCTTTGGGAGCCACCTGCTCCAGTGTGGGGTCCTCCATGGGATGTGGGCGGATCTCTGCTCCCCTTCTGTTGTGCATTTTTTCCCCACTTCTTAAATACATTATTCAAGAGGTTCTACCCTGTCACTCATGGGCTCAGCCATGGCCAGCCCATCAGTCCATCTTGGAGCTGGCTGGTGTGAGCTCCACTGGACATGGGGGAAAGTGGCATCTTCTCCCAGAAGTCAGCCCTGTAGTCCCCTGCCAGCAAACCCTTGCCATGCAAACCCAGTACTCCTGTGCTCCCTTTGTACAACTGTGTAAAATCATGCCATGCAGGAATTTTCCTTCTCGGCATTTTAAGCTCAGTAGTAGAGTATGCTTCAAGGTACCTATTCTCTGTTGTCATGCTTTATGCAAAGAAGTTCTACAAGGATGCACTGACATTCAAAACATGCTAGAGTTATTCCCAAATGTGGATTGTGTAGATTTTGACAGTCATCTTGTCAACTTATTTCTTTCATACACTGCAATTGAGGTTAAAAAAGAAAAGACTCAATCATCACAGCTATTCATGTTAGAAAAAAAAAAAGAAGTAATGGAGGAGCTGAATTTCCATGTGCTTCAACAAAGCTCTCTTATGTCTTTGCAATTCATATTCAAATAAGAATGCATTAAACAAGGATAAAAATCCACACATAGTACAGTACAAGTAATACATGGGACTTGAATTCTTAAAATGAGTTATTGAATTCTTAATGCCAAAACCCTGAATTTACAGTTCTTAGCACTGTACAGTATATATATGTATTATCAAAAGGCACCAAAACAAAGAATGGAATGGAATGGAATGGAATGGAATGGAATGGAATGGAATGGAATGGAATGGAATGGAATGGAATGGAAGCTAGCAGGGAGAGTCAAAAGGAATATCATCTTACCCATCTGAAGGACCTGAAATGTTAAAAGAAAGGATGAATCGAAGTCAAGAAAGCACCAGAATAGTCTCTTAAATCTAAAGGTCCTGTCTTGATTTTTTGTTGAAGGAGCCCCTAAGGCTGGACTGAGCTCTCAAGCAGATGGTTCAGGTGCAGTGACCCAGAGCCCTTCTGAGCATGCACAGAGCAGCTAGTGCAGGCAGAGCTGGTGTGTGACACAGCCCCCTTTGCCAGCCAGCATTGTCCACACAGGAGCTGTGCCGCTCCTGTCATGGTCCTCAGAAAGACACACAGGATGTGAGGCAAAAGTACACACCTTATTTAATGATAGTTGTGTGTATTCTGAAATACATGTTTGAATTGAAATTCAGATGATCCATGTTTTTCTAATTCTTATAGGGTGTGTATAAGTTAGTGTTTTAGTTGAAAACATCAGAGCTTTTTTGAGGAGGATATCTCAATTATCCCCATTTACCATCCTTTGGTTCAAATCACGGAGCTCTCTCAGAGCTCATGAATAGTATTCCTCTCATGTGAAACTAAATTGGTAGAGAAAATCCAGGAACACTATTAATGCTCCCCAGCTAATGGGAGTTCAATGCCAGGCTGAAATCATCATTAATTATAGCCCAGAAGCACACAGAGTATGGGTGTCAGGAGAACACTCCCAAGGACTTCAGTTCATAAACCCGTTCCTGTTGGGGCCACCCTTCCTGCT
>NW_005054336.1:5775946-5776705 GCF_000277835.1 Geospiza fortis | reverse complement strand
ACCCTTTGGAGGCTGAGGATTTTTTGCATATAGTTTTTGCAGTCTTTAAGAAATAGATGTAGTAGTAGCAGCAGAAAAGAGAGTTTGAAGGGCAAAATTTTCAGTTTTTTAAAATATATTTGAAGCTCATTGTAGCACAAGGGGGCTACTTCAGGTATGAAGAGGACCAAGCTGCCCTTAAAGTATTCCAAGAGTCCTCAGCAGAATTTTTATCTGTTTCATCTTTAATTAATAACTTGTTATCTCAAAACAGTATTCAGTGAAAAAAAGGTGTGGAGGTGCCCTTAATACTGGGTTTCATTGTACCGTCAAGCACCTCAATTAAACCACAACTGCTTGCTTTCTTTCACAGAAGCTCACAGCAGACCATGAGCATCAAATACTCTGAAAATATTTTCCCATCTATTTTTAGCCAACAGCGGGTACACACAGAAGTGTAATTGTAGTGGAGTCTTCATTTGCCATCTACAATAGGAAGAGAATCCATGCCACTGGCTGACTTTCCTGTGATTTCCTGCCAATACCAATTGTTTCTAACTAGCATATATAGTCAATTACAAGCTTTGTTTGGCTGCTGCATACATCTGCAAGCAAACAAATGACTGCTCCAAATGCTGTGCATATGCCAATTATTCTGTTTAGAGAGATTTGGACAAAAGAAAGAGATGCATGAATGCATGTCAGAGCAAGAGGGGGTTCTGCAGGATTGAGGGGAGTATTTTCATGGTTTGGGGTTTTTATGGGAGGGGGTTGCGGTTG
>NW_005054336.1:5773734-5775930 GCF_000277835.1 Geospiza fortis | reverse complement strand
GGGGGGGGGTGTGAGTTTTTTCCCAGTTCTCTTTTTTCCTTTTATCTGCTCTCTTTGTTGCTTCTGTTTGTTTTCTTCCCTTCTCCTACTACCGTGTGGAATGCTGAATGCTGATGAGAGAAAGCTCTTTGGAATGTCAAGCAGTCATTTTTCATTTGCTCATTTAGGAATTCGATGCTCAAATTAGACTCAGAATAAGCCAGCTGTAGGCTACCCAATTATCAGTACTGAACTATCTAGAGCTATCTTCATCTATCTGACAACATTTTACAGTCATGGGGACCTTCACTTATTGAGCATTTTGTTAACCATCAGTAAAAAGTATTGCTACTACTATGCAATGTATACAATAGCTGTCATTACATATCTCCTCACAGCAAGTGAGAGAAAACCAAGGCTGTTAATGAGTTTACAGTCTGTATAGCAGCAATACAAGACAAAACATGAACTTCCATTCTGTAGAAAAGTTAAAAAAAACCAACAAAACAAATGAATAAAAAGATTCAGTGATGTGAGTACTGCAAGACCAAAGGTTAACAAGTGGTTTCATAACATAAGGAGCTTGTTTTGTAGTGGGACAGAGTGACCAGAAAAAAATGAAACAGAGAGAGAACAGACTTAAGAAGCTGCTTAAAATGCTTCTCTGAGTTGAGACTATAATTTAATATGTTCTGCTTTGCTCAGAGGCCATTCTCACAGAGAAAGGAGCAGTTCCTTGGAAACAGAAGGTGTAGTCCATCTTCATAACTCATGTGAAATGCAAAGATAAATGTGCAAGTTGGCTGATTAAAAAGAGCTACTGGAAATTATGGCCTCTGTTAGTGTCTGCTGTCTGACACAGGAAAGATCTATGAGTTATTTGGGTTTTTTCCTCTCTATTCTTACATCCTCCTGATGAGATGACCTAAAATTGTTTAGCTTATGAGAGCTGACAAGATCAGAGACCATGGCAGTACGGCTGTAGGGTAATGACTTTTTCTTGTTGAATTCACTGAAGCCTTAGGAACTAAAATAACAGAAATAGGACAGAAACTTGGGCAGCCACCCAGACTTAAAAAATCCCCCACACCTGGAAGGATAAAGTCATCTATGATTTCCATACAAATACTTTGAACACTCATGCAAATTTAGATCTTACTGAAATAACTTGCTAAAATACTCTGAAAAACCATTCAGCACTCTTTTCTGTCACATTTCTGTGGAGGGAAAAGCACCTTATTATTAAATTAGTACCATTTATGCTAATGAGGTCAGTCCAGGACAAATATGTCATGAGTTAAAAGCCAAAAAAATAGGGTCCTCATAGGTGAAAGCATCTTAAAATTCCAGTATCTACAAGACAGCAAAATTGATCTTGCTTAAATGTGAAAAAAAAAAGCTATTTAGAGTCTCAGGGTCTTACTTTTATGATTTTTATTATTATTTTCTGTTACTTTTTCTGTTCTGCATCATCCTGCTTCTAGTATATCAATTGAAGTGAAATTACTAATCATAAAGTGTTGCAAACTATCTTGAAAGTGTAAAACTGAAAATTTGGGAAATATTTTTGTACAGCAAACAAACATTTAACAATACTCTCTTAATGCAAAAATTGTAAATTATTTAAAAGACAGAAAACAGATGCAGTTTTAGTGGTTTTCAATACATAGTGTCTGTTGTTTCACCCTTGATTTTTAATATTATATTTTTAACTTTTTCTGTGCTTATCTAAAAATGCCTGTACATAACAAACGTCCTCTGCAGAACACACTAAATTAGTCACTATATTTGAATGGATTTTTACAGAGGTGCATTGAAATGCAGAAATGTGATCATCACAGCAATGAACAGCACAAAACTTTACTAAAAATTTTGGTTTTGTTGTGGCTTAGTTCTCTGTATTTTGATATGGTGAATATGCTTTCATCAAAGCAGTCTGTTAATATATTTTGAAAACATAGAGGGAAGTAAGTTCTTGAAAAGAGGCTGGTTTTAAGGACACTAATTATGATGAACAAGTACAGGAAGTGTATTTACAAAAAATAAAATTAGCGTTGCATGAACTGTATTACGTATGAACTTCAAGTTGGTCCTTCCAGCCTTTTTTCTTAACTTGCACACATGATGGATGCGTAACTTCAACCAGCTGAACTCGCACTCTGAACAGCTTCTCTGGTGACTCGCCTCATGAAAGTCACCAGCATTCCCAGGCTCTCA
>NW_005054336.1:5752286-5773705 GCF_000277835.1 Geospiza fortis | reverse complement strand
GGGCGCTCCTGTGAGTAACCACAGCCCATGGAAATGTCCCTGGGCTCACTGCTCATTCCAGAATGCTGCTTGCTCCCACTCTGTTCAAGATGTATTCTCACAACACCAACCTACTCATTTTGGATTTACAAATATGTACATAGTAAAACATTTCTCATCGTGCTCTCCGAGACCAGGAAGGGTTAAACCTGTTACTGTCACAGCAGGGAGAGGATATAAATCAGTCTTTCATTAAAACTTTTTACCCAGCCACTCTGCATTAGAGTACAAGGGTATTTGACATCAGCTTCCATTATTACTTCATATAATTGTTCTCTTCCCTTGATAGTTTTCTTACACTTGTGGTATTTTCTGTCTTGTTGGGTTTTTTTTTTTTGGAGGTGGGTGGCTGTTTTAATTTTGTATTGGTATTGGGGCTCCCTGTACTGAACTATTCATCACTCTCTTGTGATAATGGGGATTGCTTCATTTTCTTCAAAACCAGGGTGAAAAAGGTCCCCAAGGTCCAGCTGGACGTGATGGAATTCAGGGTCCTGTAGGACTTCCTGGTCCTGCTGGTCCTAGTGGTTCTCCTGGAGAAGATGGTGACAAGGTGAATCACTATAATTGCTTATTAGTGCATCTGGCAGAAGATCTGTCAGTACAGTTGTCTGTAGCTTTCCTCACAATAAATAGGGTGACAAAGCAACAAATCTTATCCCTGCCTCCCCCAAATTCCCTCTGCCTACTGCAAAAAATACCTAAAAACCTCTTCTATAACCAAATGTCTGAGGGACAGATGCCACAGGACACTGGGATTTGTGTTAAAGAGCTAGTAGAATAACATTTATCCTGGCAAAGAAACAAGAATAAAGGTGTGGCAAAATAAGGCAAATGATGCCAAAATTGATTTTTGCCTATTTTAGAAATTCGATTTACTGAATGAGCAAGATGAAATGTCTTCAGTAATATACAGGGATTCAAAACCACCAGAGGCTGTGCTGGGAGGTTGAGGGTGTCAAAATAATTATGTTCACATCAGAGATGTCCTGTTGACCTCTGGCAGAATTTAAAATATGACACCTTTCAGGATCATCTGGTGTGGCTGCTTGACCCAGCACTTTTCTGTTAGTTAGCACAGGGTAAAGGCAAAGATTTCAACATTCATATTTGTGATTCATGAGTGCTATTTATCCCACAGACTGTATTCTCTGTGATTTAATTGTCTTTTATTATTGTATAAAGAAGACATTATTTTCTAATGTGGTTTCTTGGTGATTTGAATAATTTTGAAGTTTTGAAATACTGTACACTTCAGTGAGAAGCAGTAGTTCAGGCATAAACAGTTACATGAGTCTGTAAATCAGACTACTTTCATTATAAGTTCATATTGAAGGTGACATAAGCAACACAATTTCCTTTATTTAGAGCTCAGTAGCATTATACTTCAAAGCCAGGTCTTGTTGCCCTTTTCAATTCAGCAATCAATATCAGAATTAATATGACATATTATTGATCACTGCAGAACTGCTTCCTTAAGGCTTTCACTTGAAGCAGCAGCATAAAACATAGAATAATCATATCAAAGGGAACATTTGGAGATACCATGACATTGACTTCAGCTAAGTGTGAAGAAGACCATTTTAAACAAGTTTAACTTTTAACTTTCAATTACAGGGTGAAATTGGTGAACCAGGTCAGAAAGGTAGTAAAGGTGACAAAGGAGAAAACGTGAGTAGCAAAATTATTTGTGCATTCCATCTATTCTTTATAAATAAAAGGTATTCACGCATGAAGTATGCAGGTAGCTTTGCTACATAAATGAGCAGAAAAAAAGACACACTCCTAAAATGTTCTTTCAAAATAATGTTCTTTTAATGCAATACTAGAGGTTTGTACTTACAGATCCAGGCATGTATTTATTATTGCTCTTATTCCTAGAGCTTAGAGAATCATTACAAAATATAAACTACATTCTTAAGCACCCTTCCTGTATCACTGAAATTCCTCCATTCTCTCCATTTGAACTGGAGAGACCAAGAATTCCCATACATTCCCTTACTGTGTTGAACTTCACTGACTGCACTGTGTGAACATTCCCAGCTGTGGCTTCTTAGCCATGAGGATGGAAACTGTGGAGACTCAGCAGAGGAATCTACTAATGTAGTTTTAAAATTTGTAAAGGATATCTAATTCCTGGGGAGCACAATTAACTGATGGCAGATGAAATGGCTTATACAAGTTTTCATATTTTATCATTAGGCCTATTAGTGAACCTAGGACTAATCAGGTTTCTACTGTTTTGATTTCACATTTTTTCCGTCTTCAAAAATAAATTATAAAGTTCAAGCACTTCCTTTTTTTTATTTAGGCCAGACATATAAAATTAAGCTTTTTTCACTGTGAAATTTGAAACTAGAAAGAATAAAACTAGCACTTATTTATTTCCATTTTATTTTGGTTTCTTTTCTAAAAACTCAAAATGGTATGTTTTCAATTCTGTTCAAATTCAATATAAACTGGTACTTTACTTGAATAATTTTCCATAAGAAACAATTGAGAAGTAATGGCAGAAAGATCCCTTTGATTGTTATATTTCAACACTATTCACAGTTAGCAAAGCTCTGAACTCAGCACAGGGGTATTCATGGCTAAGTAAATTTATCTTGAAAACAGTGTGATTTTTGAGATTGACAAGTTGCAGAACAGTATATTAGTTTAAAAAATTACACCAAATGTATGGCTTACATATTATCAGATGATGTTTATGGGAGGATATGTACATACTCAAGCAAATCACAGGTCATAGAATCACAGAATGGCTTGGGCTGGAAATGAACTTTAGGATCAGCTAGTTCCAGCCTCTGATCCAGTTCCACTTCAGGCTTTGCATGTGGTCACAGGCATATCCTGTTGTCCCCTTCGCCATGCCTCTTCATTAGAAATGCTTTGCATGAGAGAAATATGGGGAAACAACACAAGCTGCGCTCTGGTGTTTCAGATCATTTTAGCATAGCTAGTTATGCTGAGCATTAGGCTGTGACCTCAGTTCCCATAGTGAGTGCTGATGCATTTGGGCCTGCTCCAGCAGAACTGCTTTACAAATAAAATGTCTGCAGCATTATCGTTTGAGAATGTATCCTGGACTCCCAGTCTCAAGGTGAATGCATTTGAGACGATTACACATTTTTGCTTGAAATACAGGATTCAGTGTTGAGGCCTTAGTTGAAGTGAATGTAACTCCGGTTGAAGTCATGTCTTGAATCTGCCCTCAACTGCAGTCATTCAACCCTGTCAATTTCAGAATGTGTTCATTTTAAATCTGCTTTCCTTTCAACGTGCTGACAGATGCCTGTTGGGGCAGGGAGAAAGGGCTTTTTGGTCACCTCTGAAAGGTTCTGACGAGGAAGTACCAGTTCTGAAATCACAAGATATAAAGAACAGATATTTACAATCTCAAACCGCCCACAAAAGGCCTTGGTGGGCATTTAGAGCCTGATCACAGCAAGGATCCTGATCAAAGAAGTGATTCATTTTTCCTGTTTAAGAAGAGCTGGAAAAATCTTCAATTCCCCATTGAAACTAACAAAGATTTCTTTTTGTGGGTTTGAAAATACTGTGCCTAACTATGTTGGCATATTCTAGTAAAGACAGCACAATTTTGTTGTTGATGTGCTGTCCTCTCTTGAACTTCAAAACCTCCTCAGTTATCACAGCTGCCTTTGTTAACAGAGGATTCTCTCATTATACTGATCAGTCTTTCTCCATTTGCCCTCCAGAGCAATGGCAAAAAAGAATCTGGCCATGTGTCCAAATAACTCCTCATTAATCAACTGCAGAGTTCGTTCCAACAGTGCTTTATATCAAAATGGGTCTTTAAATGAGTTTAAAAATGTGTAGGCCTCATTCCAGAGCCTATAAAATGAAGGAGCACATTGAAGCATCTCAAAGAGTGTAGAAAAATCCATCCATGCCAAATCCCTTTCTCATGGTAACACTTGCCAGTCAGCTGGAGCATTCCTCAGAGTCCTTTCATTTAGATATGTCACTACAGAGGCTAGAAAGCTTTGTTTCATGTATTTACATCAGGAATGGGACAAAAGTAAAACTGTAAAAGAGAAGAAATAAAGAGCTTGGTGCTTCATACTCCCTAGAAAATAAAATGGTCCAAAAGATATATAAAACCCAGAGAAATAAATAGACTGCAAGACTTAAGAAGTCCCTTTATTTAATTCTCCCTATAAAGGGCACAATAATCTAATTTTATCCCTAGCAAAGTCTGTAAATTGTGGCATTATTCTCCTTTAAACCAGAATTTGAAGCCTAGAAGTTGCAGACAACTTGGTATCTGAAATAGACTAGAATTAGCCAAGGCCAGGTGTTGAGTTTTGTGCCTTCTTAGCATAACTCTTCATCAGTCTACTTCCTCTAGTGTGGCAAAAACAAGACTCAAACTACATCATTTACACCTCATCATAAAGTAGGATCTTGCATTCCTGTACTCTGATAGCTTCATTATATCACATCTGCAAGACTGACTTCTAATTACGTGCAATATAACTTCATTATTATTCTGCAGGGGGAATGAAAAAAAGACATTCCTCTCAGAGACAGGGGTTTTTGGTCATTCTGTTGAAAAGAGACTTAATATTAAAGAGAATGTGATTCCCAATGGTCAGCAAGAACTTGCACTTTTTCATGTCTCCTGGAGGTCAAAATAAGCTTTGTACCATTGCAAAAATAATTAGCAGTTTCATAAAAACTACTCCAAATAATAAGCATTTGAATTAAAGATAGATTTTTAGATGATGCTTTAAAGTTTGAGAGATATTTGGCATAAACCTCATTGAAAGTTTTGATATTTTTAATTGTGAAAAAAAATTCCTTTTGATTCATGTTCGCATGGAAATTTATTCAGAAACATTAAAAATGAGCTTCTAACTAATGCCAACATTGTCTATTATAGATGTGAAAATTGGAGGTTTTGAGATGTAAATAGTTTGTACTGAATGGAAAGGACTTGTGAATGATGCTACATCCTCTAAGGAGGAACATGGCAATGCTGAATAGATTGTGGTTGTGCAAGTCAGGATTTCTCTCATGTCTGTATTTGCTTTTAATCTCATTGCAGATGTCACAATCACTAACTTGTCCTTTGGATGTTTGTTTGTTGCAGGGTCCTCCAGGTCCCCCAGGTCTGCAGGGTCCCGTTGGAGCCCCAGGGATTGCTGTAAGTAGATCGTTCAGAGCCAACCCCAACCTTGCATAACTCAGCTGATCCTGACTTCTCTGAACTGTTTGCTCCTTACTCAGGAATATATTTCAAAACACCACTAACAGTTCTGCCCCTGCCCACTTACATGCAGTTCTTTATTGTAAACAAGTCTGTGTGGGTGTTACTGTATGGCAGATTTACAGCAGGGCAATAATTTGACAAAATGATTAAAAATTAAATCCTGTAAATAGTGAACAAGGACCATCATTTCAGTGAACTTGTTTGGTGGTGTGTTTGGCAGCTCACTATAGATGCAGTTAAAAGAGAGTGTCTTTTTTTAAAATTCACCTGATACCAAGTGACTTAATTCTTATTTTTATTTCAAAGGCTCTGAATTCTTTTACCCTGAGTATTGCTAGAACCCTGTGCTACTCATATTTACAGAGGTATCCAACAGCTAGAATGTTTATGCAGATGTGATAGAGAGGGGGAACTCAGGGAAAATTTCTGTGAGAAATGCAGCACTAATTGACCTATATTAAACCAGAGCACGTGCTTACATTTTGTTTGTGCAACAGATTTCATCCAGCCAAGATGATGAGCATGCATTTGTAAAGACACTTGGTGTGATTCTGAGCTCTTTTGTCGCTGTTTCCCAGTCATCTCCATGGAGCTTTTCCTGTTGTTATTATCAGAGCTGTGATAGTTTTGCTCTTCATTGTTTCCCAACAGGGAGGTGATGGAGAGCCAGGCCCAAGAGGTCAGCAAGGGATGTTTGGGCAAAAAGGTGACGAAGGTCCTCGAGGCTTCCCCGGGCCCCCAGGCCCTATTGGCTTACAGGTAAATTCCTTTATTATTTTACCTTACAGCTGTAAAACAAGATGTAACAAAAAAAGTGTAAGAACACTGATTTCTGTGTCAGAAACTGAATGACTACTGTCTATTAATAAATAAATGATAGCATCATTTAATTAGAAGGGAAAGATCCCGTATTGATGGGGTTCATGCATAAACAACAGATTTAATGCAGCAGTACTAATATACATATATATATATATATATATATCAGAGAATAAATTACCCAGACTCCCACCCGAGCTCTGGATAATCCTGGCAGTGTTTTTAAAATCACCCAGTGTAGCATTTCTGTGTGCTTTTTTTTCCCCCCAAATTTATTGTGTCACCTAGTTTAAGCATCCTAGGACTACCTATACATTTACTTTAATATGAAAAGCCCCCTTCCCTTTCTTTCCATTTTAATGCATATAGGTCTTTTTCTTCTTGTTCCACCATCTGCCCCCTCACAAGTTCACAAGTTTGACGTGTAGATCTGATTTACATTGTTTCACATTGATTTATAAGTAATCATACCAGGGACCCTACTTACAGTATTCTTCCTCATGTTTTTTAGGGTCTGCCTGGCCCACCAGGTGAAAAAGGTGAAAATGGAGATGTGGGCCCAATGGTAAGACTTCTTCCTCACTGGTCACTCTAAAGGACATAAATATTCTCCATATATTGTTGTCTTTTCTCTATAGCTCACCATTTGATAAGATACTCCTGAATTTGGTGACTGAGTATGAAACATTTTGTGTAACATAAACTCTCTCTGGGATTTTCTTTGCTTTCCCACATCTACTCCCTCATCATTAATACTGAGATTTATCTAACATGAGAAAATACTGAAAAATAGTTAGCAAAGCAGATGCTCTGTGTGCCTGAGACAGGACAGTGACAATCAAGTTCAGGAAAGAAAGAGGAAAAAGTAGATAACACTGCACCAGAGACTCTGGAGCTGCCTTCCGGGAGTTCAGGCCATTGTTACTAACATACAGTGTCAGGTATGCAGGCCAGGAGATGGCAAACACTGCTTGGCCCTGTTTACTTTCCCTGGGTGATGCATTTTCCAGCTGTTTCTCCTGTTGACAGAATGCCTTGTGGGCTGTTCCTGAGTGCTGTGCAAGCTCTCTGCTCTCTACGTTTGCCTCCAGCAGCTTGTGCCAAGTCCGGCTGCTTCACTCCTGCCCATCTGTAGGCACCATGGTGCAGTTCTGCCCCAGGGCTCTCACAGACACTTGAGCTGCTCCAGGTCTCTGACAGTAGGATGGGCATGCAGGGAACCTGCAGGGAAAGAACCAATCCTCAGGGGCTCCTAAGCATCAGGTCATGTCCAGCTCAGGTACTCTGTGACACAGCCTGGGCCTCCTGTCACCTTTTCAACTCCTCCAGCAGGCAGCAATCTGGCCCTGCTCTTCCTGCTGCATGATGAAGATTAAAAGCCCTCTACAGATTGAGTATATTATTTTTCATTGGTCAGAAATTCTTCCTGATTGTAACTCTACTATATCTGTTCTATGATTCTGTCATATCACATTGTCTCTTCGATACAGGGTCCACCTGGCCCACCAGGTCCCAGAGGTCCCCAGGGTCCTAATGGAGCTGATGTAAGAATCAATCTTTTGTCTTGCTAATTGAGTAATAAGCACCCTATTTTGGATGACCATATTTTGAATAACAAAAATCTTTTGTCACTGTAGGGTCCTCAAGGTCCCCCAGGCTCAATTGGCTCTGTTGGAGGTGTTGGTGAAAAGGTGAGTGTGGATGGAAACCCCCAAGGAAGAGAAAACATTGGAATAGGAATGCTATATGGCATTCATTCATTCAAATCCTTTTCATTGCTATTTTCAGTTCTCTATTCAGAAAATTTTCTGCCAGGATATGGAGTGAGTTTTTTTGGGACTGGTTACTTTCATATTTTACCCAAGGAACGTGCCAGATTGTATCTTCCTTGTTCTTAAAGGAAAGATGAGATATGCAGGGATATAAGGGCTTTTTTTCCTGTGCTTTATTTGAAGCAAGAGAGTAAACTATTATATAGTGCTGAGCAAGCAAGAAATTCAAAAGTGAGTCTTAAAATGCTTGTTTATGTTTATTTTATCAAGCTACATGACCTCAACCACATCACCTACGTAAGCCTAAAAGCCTTTTGCTGTCATGTTACAGATTTAACATTAATTTTTTCCCGAACTTTGGAATGGGAAAGAAGATCCTGAGTGGAGCATAAGATGGAGGAAAAACAAAATAGAAATATATTCCAGGCCAATATATAAATTGCTAATTGAGAAACTATGTAGATTGCTCTTGGGTATTTAATGATTTGTCACAGAGTATCACATGTTCAAAGAAACACCAGTGTCAGTGAATCCTAGAAAAGACATCTCTAGGAATGTCAGTATGGGTAGTTTTTCAGAAAGCTTTCCATATTTTTAACTTTTCAGAACATGAAGCAAGATTTCCCTTTTTCTAACTAAACCAGCCTTTTAAAAGAATTTTCAGGTGTTTCACAGTTTGTTTTTTTTTTCCTACATGCCCATCAGCTAAATCACTGACCAGTACTCTGGGATGTGGTGAAGAGCATACTCGAATAATATAACATAAAATTGGGTTTGATGGGGAAATATCCTACTTTGTGTCCCTTACTGTCCTTTGAGACCAAACAGATGTCATTGTGTCAAGCTGGCAGTGCTTCACTGCAGGGCTTCCTTCTCAGGATGTGGCTCTGAGCATCAGCTCACCTCTTGGGAGCAGCAGCACTCTGGTGTTCTCAATCTTTTTCCCCAAAATTGCACAAGACACACAAAACACGATGCCCTCCTGCTTGACTGCATTATTAACAAGGATATTCCTTCTAATGTCCCAAGTTCATGACATTGTTCATCCAGTCTACTTTAAAAAATATCTTGGCCTCATGAAGGACTGCAGGATTTGTTTTCTTCTCTCTGGGAAGAGTTCCAAAAATGTGACACAATCTAAGAGTTGAGAGAAATAAAAAGTTAATGGGAAAAGAGAGTCTGTATTTCAGTGGAATACAGAAAATAATGGGCATTGTGGGAAGAAAAAATTTTCCTGTGACCACTACTGAGAAAAATGTTAATTATGAGAACATCCAGGGTACCACCCAATTATATTCAGTACTTTAAAAAACCCCCACCTTGTATAATAATGTGGCCCATTGAACTTGATAGGAATTTTTGCCATTGGTTTCAGTTACCTCTTCAATTTTCAGCATTTCACAATCAAATTATATTCCAGCCATTTTCTAAACACATTGCCTTATATTGAACTCCTTCCTCCTTTGTTTCTCCCTGCAACTCATCTGTGTGATTTAGAATCACTGTTTGTGATGATTAGGCCATGAAATTTAATTCAAGAACATGAAGTTCAGACTGTTTATCACTAGGTTGTCATTTTTTATTTCCTCTAGCTTATATCCCATATTCTCTGCATTCGCAAAGAGAAGCTTCCCAGTGTATTATTTTGGAAGTTTATATAATTGTAATTACTTTCCTCCCTCCTCCTCCTCAAGTTTTAGTACATGCCAGGTTATTTTCTTTCTTAGGATATCTTCCTTCTTAATTTCAGTTCCATTTAATGAAATTTCAAGCTGAGATATCATCAAGAGTTATTTTTTCAGGGGGAGTTGCTGCAATGGGAGGACAGGTCATGCTTTTAAACAAAACATGCATTTTTTCTTTTCCTTTTCTTCCCACACATTTTTCCCCCAATGTTTTTCTTATTATGTCAGCATGCTTTGGCCTCTGCACCTCTTTCAGGAAAGACACACAATATTACAGATAATTCAATACAGTGAGTAAAGAATGTGGAAAAACATTTTGGCATCATCCCTGTTACTGTTGAGGAGAGAAGTAGGTTTGCTCACTTGCATATTTTAGTGGTTTGACCAGGAGATATTTTTTCATTACTACATGGGTTTCAAAGACCCCTTATCTTCTGGCAGAGATAAACAATTTTTGTCACACTTAGTGGCCATGCATTTTTAACCAGTTGTTATTTCCCTTGCTCTGCACACAAGGGCCTGAATGTTCAAAGGCACCAGTGCTGCAAATGCTCCTGTAGCCCTGCATTGTTATTGCTGTGACCCCCACGGAGGGCCTGGCAGTCTGACACTCAGCAGAGCCCTTAAATCCAGCTGCCACACCAGGAGCAGTCACTTTATTCTGCTTTTAATTTAGAGAAATGGAAAACCAAATGTACCTACACACTCTTATCTCTAATTTGATATCAAAGGTCTAACATGCAGACATTCTAAACAGGCAGGAAGTTGCTCATGACTTCTCTAACCTGTGCCTTAGAATGTACATAAGAATTTACAACAGAAGGGAAACAGATCAAGTAATGTTAACCCCACAGTTCCACAAAACCTAATGAAATAAATTTGCCTTTCTAATTGAGATTAGTTTGTGATAATGGCACTCAGCACTGTGCTGTTCTTCTACCCCCTCTCCCTTCCACAGCAGTTATAAACCATCAGAGTTAGACAGCAATGCAAACCCAGTATCTGCAGAACCCAAGCATTCATTCTGTAGCCTCTCAGAGTTCAGACCTGGTTTACTGCATGAAAAAGTCTGGTGTTAGAAAACCACAACACTCATCTGGGTTTAAATTTCTTCCTATTATATTGTTCCAAAAAAACTTTCCAAAGCAGTACACTAACAAGGAGTCCAACACAGTAAACAAGTGAGATCAATAGTTCTCATGCTTAATCATTGATTTCTACTGCAGATGGAAGTGAGAGGACAAAATCAATTGAGTATCCTGGCTCTAAGTTTAGGAACATGTTTGATAAGTGTTCACAGACAATTTTGTGTGTAAATATAATTTTTCCACACACATATGTGTAGACACTGCTAAGGTACCTAATCAAGGCGTGTCTGTGACAGTTTAGGCTACCTGAACATCCATCCTAACAAATTACTTTTAATAACTTCACATGACCTCCTGACTGTGATTTTTTTCTCATCCTTCTCCATCTCTCCAACACTGTAAACAAGAGCCCTCCAAGAAAACACAGCCTTTAGAATTTCTCTCAATTAAATTTAGTTCTCCACAGAGCTAATATATATAACATATATGCAGACCTATGCAAAAGGGATTCTCTTCTAGAGTTACAATTTCTCTGTTTTTTTGTTTTTTTGAGAATGGCAAAAAGGAGCAAAGCTAACTTGTCACAACCCAGTCGGTTGCAAAGTTGGCTCTCATTGTTATAAAATTAAAGACCATGTCCCAGAATTTAACCAAAAGGTGGCAGCCTTCCATCCACTATCTCTGTGCTTTGGGTATCAGTTCTCTAGGACTGATCATAAGGAAAACAACATTTTTTAAACCTTAAAATGTTTTATTAATTTTTTTTTTTATATTTTAACTTTTAAACTACTTTGCCTAGCTTGGTAGAAACCATTCTGCTTGCTTAATCCGAGAAGGTTTTCAGAATTAAGCATGTCTGAAAAATGACATGACCCTTTGTAGTTTAAGATGACTGTCCTTCTTTTTGAAATTCTGTCAGAGGAAGGCTAAGAAAGACCACAGTAACTTTTAAAAGATCTGAGCTGCTAAAAAGAGAGAGAAAAATCTCTAGAGGTGGAATAAATATATTATTAGATTATAAGATCTGTTTTCCAACAGAACATGAAATACTTCCTACGGAGAAGATTCTGAATTAATGCCATTGTTACTAAAAATGAAAAGAAAGACAAGGGCCAACAATAGCTATAGATTACACAGGTTTTAGTAGCTATAAACATGCACTCTGTGAATATATATCAGCTACAGTCTTCTCTATCAAAACACTATTTAACTCCCTTAACAGTTATCTATATCAAATGCAGCATTTCGTAGTACCAAGTACTTAGAATATGGAAATCACTCTCAGATAAAACAAGGACTGCATACATGATAGGGGCAGATTTTTTAGTAGAGCTATGATATAGAAATATTAATGTGAGATGAAACTTTAACTGGTCTCATCTTTCACAAATGCCCTTTAAGGGAACATTTTGACATTTTCTAGCCCTTCCAATTTCTCAGTTTTCCACACTGCTGCTTGCTGGGGAGCTGCAGTGCACAGAGCCAACATGACTGTGAGTACTGGAGCAGGCTCCCCCAGTGCTCCCCAGTGTAGGTCAGAGAGAGCCCAGTGTTGTGCGATGGAATGAAGATGTGTTTGTCAACAGGAAGGGTTAAGAAATATATTATCAATCAAGTGTGGATCATCATAAATTACAATATCATTAGGCAGAAAGGCAGAAGAAGAACTCTCTCTCTGAGAAGCTGCCAAGGGGATTACACTGCACAGGTGCTTGTCAGCAAAGACTGGGCACAGTCAGTGCTCTCATGTCACTGCTTCATTTTGTCCTGCCACGGGCTCACCTTTGGAAAGGCTCTATATAGTGGACTTTGTGGATATAGTATGGCTACTAACAGGAAAAACATATTTTTGCTGATTACAGACTTCATTCTCTGTTGCTACAAAAATCTCATTTGATTGATAGAAGGCACGGACAAAACCCCAGTGCTAATGAGGCTGCAGACTCAGTAAACGCTGTGCAGAGAATAAGGAAATGAAGATTATGAATTTTCCTAGAAAACATTCTTAACACTTATTGACCCGAAGCATCCACTACAGGTTTTGTTTTGTTTTAAAATTAATGTAACATCACAGAAGTAAAGACTAAAGTAAACACTAAAAGGGATCATTCATTTTTGAAGTTCCTACAAATATTAGTACATCTAATAGAACATACCAGAGTTTCTAAAGGCGCATTCATCCCTTAATAGTGCCCTTTTTAAAGGGCATTTTAATATTGCTCCTGAAATATTGGTTATCTGTTAATTATCCTAGTCTGGAATTCAGTTGAGAGGTACTGAAATATTTTCCTTTAATCTAATAAAATATTTGTACTGGGCCAAATTTTAGTCCTAGTGAGGTTATCTTGGTGCTGTGAGCTTCTCTGAAAAAAAGGTTCACTATCTACACCCTAAGTTTTGTTTTAAAAATGTATTTTAAGAATGTATTTATACTGACCACGTGTAAATGACAGACACATATGAACTAACTGAATTGTTGTAAAATGAAGAGGGGTTGGAGATCACACAGGCTAGGAAGGGTACACAAATTTATTCCAATTCTGTGAATTCAGTAAATAATTAGGTAAAATACATTTTCAGCACTGAACTACTCTTGCTCATAGATGTAATTCTTGGAAAAAAAAAATATTTTGGGGAAAAAAATCCCCCCATTAGCAGTTGGATTGAAAAATGCTTTAGGATAAGAGTATGTATTTCTTATCCAAGCACTCCATAACAATCACAAAGCATATTCTGCTATCCTTCCATGATTTATGTTTCTGTGATGCTAATAACTAAATATTCTACTAACAGAAGAGTTTTCTATTAAAGTTTATTCATCAGACCACTGAGCCAGAAAATAATTGGTCATAACTAAACTTTAAAATGAAGACTTGAAAAGACAGTCCTTGAGATAATACTGTGCATTAGCTCAGAAGGAGACTGAATTATCCTAAATGTTCACTTAATAGTGCACAATCTTCGACTTGCATGAATTTTCTTTTCCTGCGGTATCATCCTGAAAGCCATCTGCTTTACGGAATAATTCCATCACTGGTAAATACACACCACACACCTCTGTAGCCTGTGGAGAAAGTTTTTCTAACTGATGCTATTATTTCATCATTAGTTTTTCCTTTATATAGCTCTTTCTTCTTCCAACAGTAGCTACAGCAATAATCACAAGCAGGAAATTTGCAGTATATGGGATAATAAAGGGGAACATCTCCCAAAGCCCAAAGGGAAGTTGAGTCTCCCTGGCTCAAGACAATATTAGTTTGATGTATTAGGTCTCAAATTTCAGACTCCAGTTCTGCAAAACCACATACATAACTCAACCCCTCTAGGTAGACCAAATAAAAACCTGTTCTTATAAGCTGTTTACATAAATAAGCATGGGAAGAATATGCAGTTACAGAAGTAAATTCATCAAAATATTCTCCCTAATGACTCCTATTCTTCTGCATCTATAGGGTGAGCCTGGAGAAGCTGGTAACCCTGGACCTCCTGGAGAATCTGGAACAGCTGTGAGTATTTTGTCGTTGTCTTATCATTAACATTTATTATGGTGAACTGTGGTATCTGGCAGGGCTTTGGTAAGCATTTCCTCAGATCATTTGTGCACTTGTGTATGTTTTCTTTGATTTTTCAGCTGAGAACTTATACCTTTAAAATTACATTTGTTTCCATATAATCATAGCCACATCTTGTACTAAGAGAGAATGGAGACTTCTCAAAACAACACCTATTTTTCCTTCCATAAGTATTCACTTTGGCTTGCATGTTTCTCTTTGTGGAAACAGTTCACTGATGAAATTTGGGTGCAGAATTTGGCACTTGACCTAAGACCCTTATTTCCCACTCACATGCCACTATGTATCAAGGAGATTGATACATTTTCATTGTCCAAAAATCAGTTTGCCATTGTGATCTTTTTGGCCATTCCATTTCCAGATGGCATTTTTGTCTTCATGTGTTTTCCACAGGGTCCAAAAGGTGAAAGGGGAGAAAAAGGTGAAGCTGGTCCACCTGGAGCAGCCGGACCACCAGGTGCTAAAGGACCTCCAGGTGATGATGGGCCTAAGGGTAACCCAGTAAGTGAGCTTCATAATTCTAACCCAAACCACTGTGAAGCATTGCTGAATACAATCTGTGAATACAGAACCATAGCATTTCCTGCAAGTGCACTATGTTCATTATATGCTTCACAAAAGATTTCTGATGAGTGCTACCTGCTTGGCAATGGATGACACATTCTTTGCTTTTTTTCTTATCCATCTAGGGCCCAGTTGGTTTTCCTGGAGATCCTGGTCCCCCTGGGGAACCTGGTCCAGCTGTAAGTACACCTTAAAAACAGTTTTAGGTCCTAGTCTTAGTTTGTACTTAATTCTAGTTGACCCTCTCTCTTTCTTGTCTGGGCATGAACTCTTGCCTGCAAGATCGTTGCTTTTCTGTTCATGCTTTTCTCGAGGCTTAAAAATGTTAAGAAATCTTTTTAAAGTTTTGAAAAATAATGACCTTGGGAAAATGCTCTATAGAAAAATAGTGCTCTTATATTCATATATGAAAGTTAGTAGCTTAAATTAGCTGAATTTTTAATTTTGTTTATTTTCCTTGAATTCTGTAGGGTCAGGATGGTGTTGGTGGAGAGAAGGGTGAAGATGGTGATCCTGGTCAACCTGTAAGATTTTTCTCTCATTTTATTTACCTGCATGATCTCTCTGATGACAAGAACATATCTTTTGCCAAATCAGTGGCTTCTATGCAGTCACACTCTTAAAAATATTTTCAGAGTGGACACTTTTTCTATTATACTGAAAAAATAACTATTTATTTCCTTGAAGAGGCAGAACTGCCCACATTACAGTAACACAATGAAGGAAGAGCTCAATTTCTTTTAGAAGTAGTGATGTGTTAAAGGATTTTTCTGCTGGAACTGCTGAGGGGCACTAAAAATAGAGCAGCTCTAAGCATAAGAAAGAAATGCTGCAGCCAAATAATCTTCATTAGCTGAACTAATGAAATTAAGCTAAGATCTTAAGCAGTACCTGAGCAATACTCATATTAAGCATCAAAGCTCTATTTCTGTAGATTCTGTCCATTGATGGGGCTAACACATGGCAGATGTCCATGGCATTCAATAAAGATGAGAACTTAATCCTTTATTACTGCTGTGATTTTAATTGTCTGTTGCAGGGTCCACCAGGTCCTTCAGGTGAAGCTGGCCCACCTGGTCCTCCTGGGAAAAGAGTAAGGAATATCTCATCTTCTCTTGTACACTTCTCTTTCTGAGACACTGTGTCCTTGAGAATTTCAGCTACTTGTTTCATGCTGGGACACTCACATCTGACATTTGTCATTTCTTTGAAGTAATGTTATAAGAGAAATGAAAAAATAGAAACAGCAGAGAAAGCTCTTTAACATGGGTTATAAGAATATAAGAACAAAAAAAAATACATAGGGAAGAATGCATTGCTTACTCATAAAGGTGCTTTTTCTTTTCACTCAAGAATTCAGTGTCTACTGAATCAGTCTGCTAACAGGAGTGAGCTGGGATGACAGTAATAGCAGACATCAT
Source organism: Geospiza fortis (assembly GCF_000277835.1). Lineage (NCBI taxonomy): Eukaryota > Metazoa > Chordata > Aves > Passeriformes > Thraupidae > Geospiza > Geospiza fortis. Next base: position 5,757,509 of record NW_005054336.1, on the reverse strand, counting down.
CTTTAGGCACATGTCTGCTATCAGGGAGCAGGAAGAATGTGTCTGGTTTGGTGTCTTTAGTCTTGGAAATAAAATAATTTCAATGCAGCTACTGTGCCAAACTATATCATCCTCTCTGTATACAAAATTACCAGGCAGGCATTTCTTTAACTTATGAAGCTATTCCATTTCTAAAGCTTTTGAAGGTTCACAGGGTTTACAAATATACCTAATCAAACCCAGTAAATAATGTTGCAGTCACAGAACTGTAGTAGATGCATCAACCCGTAGGTCTGCTTCAGAGAGCAATTAGATGCAGTTTTTACACTTTAAAAAACAGAAGAAGTGGCATTATTAAATGTAAGCTGAGAATTATTTAACAAAATATGTTAAATTGCTTGGTTTAATGGGCTTGAGTGGAATGACATGCCTAATTAGTTTTATTTATTTTATACAGTAATATATTTGCTCCACCAACATACAAAGTATTTATAATATTCTAAATTATTATAGTCACATTAGCAACCTTATTCTAAAACTGAAATATGGCTCAACTGAATATTAGCAATTAGTATGTTCGCTTGACATCAAACTAAAACTTCCTGCTTTATTATACAGAACGGCAATAGCTCACTCCTCAGAGATGGGCTATATTCTATCTGATTGTATCTAGACCAAAAAAAAACCAGTTTCAGAACACAGATTCCATGTTATGTGTGGTTTGACACATTTCCAATTTAGGGAAAATGCATGGCTAAATATTGCAATGTAGTCCCTTTCTGAATTTTGAAGAAAACATTTTTAGAATCAGATTCTACATTACTTGAGCACCAGAATATTCCAAACTTGTAGGGAATCTGTATTATATTAATGTTTTATTAGAAAGTAACAGTGAAAGACTGAAAGGTCCATACTTACCAGGAAAAACTGCTTTTCATTAGTTTTCATCACTTGTATGGTAGAATCAATTTCAGGAAAAAGCCCTAACAAGAGTCTTAATTTGGATTGAGAAGGACACACAATTTCAGTAGTAATTTTGCTGTCTGTGAGGTGCAGCTCTGGCTACACTACTAGAAAGCAAAATTCCACTCCATTTTTGGTTTTTGGTCTCTGAAATAATGAGCTGGCAGAGCTCAGAATCCATACTTTTAATTAAAAACTCCTGAAATCCTCAACAGTAGGCTCCTTATTTATTTTGTTATACATTTTCATTCCCCTCTTCCATTCCATTTTGTAACTGACCTCACCTCAATTTTAGTGCCCAGTCTTCTAAAATCATGTTTATTACCAGCTGTCAGAGTTTTGAGCAATCTCTGTCTAGTTACAGAGTTTTAAAGTTTCCCCAGCTCTCCCTGGGAAGCAAATTCTAGTGAAAGACATGGACATACTTCGTTTTTCCATTGTATCTAAGAAATTGATAAGCCAAAACCATAATCTACAAAGGGTGACTTTTGTGACATAGTAATTGACAAAGTCTTGAGAAGTGATTTTTTTTAACATTTTAATTAAAGAGTAATTATTATTTTACATATTCTAACTTCTTAAATGATGTGTGCATGCACCAGATCAGGAAAATACATGCTGAGAAGGCTTTATACATCAATGTAATTTAGCTGCAAGCAATAGTATTAATTGTGGCTGCTTATCTAGAACTAGAGATACAGACTGAACCCCTGTACAGTTATGTTGTTATTATTATTTTTCTGAAACTTAATCCCTTGCTCTTAGGTTTGGATCTTCTTTTTGGTTTGCCATACAGTACTGGGTAACACTCCTAGTTTGAATTTATTGATTTCCATCTGACAAATGTTAAAAGTAGCATGAGGAAAAGACACCATCAGAGAGTATTTGTCCTTCAGATCGATATGCAGTCAATACAGATCAGCACAGACAGCACTCCTTGCCTGTGTTCCCAGCCCTTCAGTGTGCCAGGCACTTGAGCTTTGGGATCTGCTTTTTCCTGGGCAGTGACAATCAGATATCCACATCACATACACACAAACCTTCATATACCAACCAAGTTTTAGAATTTAAAGCTCAAGACTAAGATATATTTTTGTTCTCAACTGGAGGCCATACCATCTTTTTCCATTAAAAGAAGAGATGTCAATACTGAAGCAAAGCCAGAAATTTTGCAAACCAGAAGTTTATTTGGTTTGCTGCCTTTAAATACAATGTTGAATAACTTAGGAAAAAATAAAGTGTTTCTATGAAGGAGAATTTTTTTTCCATTTTGGCTACAACATGATTCTGCCTCAGCAGGGTGTACTCACCACTTAAAAATTAATTTCTCTCTTGATTTCAAATGCACAGAATACCTAACAATATGCTAGGTTTCTGTCACAACAGGCTAATGAAATGTGGTAATGGTTTTTCTGTGTTGGAAATAATGTTCTAAGCCAGATGACAGCTATAAACAACAATTGCAATTATTTTAATGAAATATGGAAGAACAGAGAAAAATATTCAATAGGTTCATGTAACAAAAGTTGAGAACGAGTTTGTTTCTGCATGATTACTTTTGTCTTCTTAGTTCATAGAATGTATCAGGCACTATGTCCAAAATGACAGTGCAGTGTTGATAAGAATCAGCATGGCAGCTGGGGTGATGAGGGGGAGACCTGTGCATTAATGTGCAGCACTGTTACTGAGCTCCTTTCTCTCAGTTACAAGTCCCCGGGCACTCCCCCAGCGCAGTGGGAGGTGGCAATTGCAAGGGGCCCAGGGGCAGCTCCTGCAGCAGCTCCGGGCCTGGGGCAGCCTGGGCACTGCTGCTAATGTCAGGCACTGTGCTTGTATTTTAGCCATCACACTGGGCTTAGCCCTGCTAATTAATTCAAGCTGCAGCTTCATTTCTAGATTATGCAGAGACCATATTTCTCAAGTACAAACTGCGACATTCAAACCTTTTCAGTCTCTTACATAGGGTGGGTTAGAATCCATGTGGGAACTTCAAGCAAGTAAAGAACATGGGCGTGTAAATTAATTCATGTAAGAAAAAAAGTCATGCATCTAAACTGCTTCTGAATTTATTTATGTACCTGTTGATCTTATTATCACTGCAAACTGTGATCCACCCAACAAATTACAACCTACACAAAAGATCACATATATCAGATGTTATTCATTATTATTGGAACAGCAGGGATTTAAAATATTCTTCCTGTTTCAAAGAGTCAGCATTTGGCCCAGGGCATTTAAGCTTCTCTGTATTTTGAAGAAATAAAACTAAGTCCTTTACCCCTTACAGCTCTTAAAAATACCAAAGAAAAAAGCTGCTGATACCCACAACAAATGGCCAAAGTCCTCTTGTGGTTAATTCGATTCATTTGGCATTATCTTTGATGTAGTCTGAACTATCTCTGCTGGCCAAAAGGTTCATGCAGTGCTGCAGATGTTCAGTGTCACCCTGGAGAAAGCTTAATTTCAGAAGCAAATGAATGATCTTAATATACTTCTATGTAAATACCTATAAAATGAATATAAATTTCCAGGAATTAAAACCAGTGGAGTTGCTCAAGGTGTGTGCCAAGGTAGCAGTGGATAGTGAAATATATCAGGCAATAAAAGGTTTGGGCTAAGTTCAGCTCTAGTATAAAAAATGCCTTTAGGTCAAACACTGATCCAAAGCCCTGAGCTCAAAAAGCAAACAGGGAGATGCTTAACTGGAAGTACAGTTCTTACCTGTAAAATTTATTTGTGTTCTGGTGCTTTACCTTTAAGGAGCCTGAATTGTTTTTTCTATATGTTAAGAAGTCAAAAGCAGTAAATAAATGGAAGTGATTGAATTTTTCTAGTTGCTGATCTTCAGTACGGTTTTTTTACATAAAAATCTGCTGTTGCATTAAAGAACAGATGAGTCTTATATAGAGTCACAAAATCACAGCATTTGAGCACAGTCACTTTTCTTTCATGTTCCTTTAAGCTGCTCATTGGTTGGCAAGAAATAGCTACTTGTAATAAAGACATTTCCCAGGCTAAAAATTAACCTTGTAGGAGAACAGTTGGTCCATTATCTTGAGTGCATCTTTTCTAAACTAAGCATATAAGAGAACCATTTTCAGAAGAGTGCATTAAATTCTAGACACTGCTCCTGTTCATAACTGAAGCCATGAATATTAATTACCTGACCTAAAAATCAGCCCTTGATGTTCTGGAGGAGAAAAATGTCTTTTTATTTTTCACTTTCATATTTAGTGGATAATATGTAAATTTTTGGCTGTCCAAATGTAATCAGGCCCCTTACTGAGCCCATCCCTGACTTAGAGAATAAAGAAGTATTTGCCACACTGTGCACTGTAGAAAGAGAGGCCTTTTTGGAATCAGTGGATAAACTACAGTGAATAGATAAAAGTCAATGCAAAGCAAGTTTAAAATTAATTGTTATTGTACATATAAATTAGTATTGCCTTTTTTCTTTTATATACTGTTTTGTTGAGGTGGAGGGTTTTTTTGGGGGGGTTGGGTTTTTTGGTTTTGGTTTGGTTTGGTTTGGTTTGGCTGTTTGTGGGTTTTTTTTGTATTCCCAAACAAATTAAACCTCATCATCTTTTAGATATTCTAAAAAACCAGAAAATTTTATAGGGGAATAAGAGCTGTTTGGTATTTTTTAGCCTGTGAATAAAATGTCAAAAAAAGAAATTTAATGTTATTTTGTAAGCATTTGCTACTTATTAATATGGTGGGAATTGCACTTTCAGAATTTTTTTCACTGGTTATATTTGAAAAAACCTGAGATTATGAGCTCAGTGTCTATATTTTACAGGGACCTCCTGGAGCAACAGGTGCTGAAGGCAGACAAGGTGAAAAAGGTGCAAAGGTAATACTCTGAAGATTTTTTTTTGAAGCATAGAAATATAAATTATTTATAAGTTAAAAGTCAATCACTTATGATTCACTGAGTGTGGAACTTTTCAAAGGTAATAACAGGCAATCTGTAAAATCCAAATTCAGACCCAGAATTAGTAGCAATATGTAATGGAGAGGACCCAGCAGTGCAGGCCCAGCTCACCTGTAACAAGCAAGGGGAGCCTGCTCTGCTGGCACCACACCTCTCTGTGAAGCCAGAGACATTTCACTCAGGAAATCATCCTGTGCAGAACTCTGGCTTTTAAAAGCACTTTGCCTCTTGTACATCTCTTCAGTGCCAAACTCAGCCCGTCTCTGACCTGGTCTGTTCCTTCCAGGGTGAACCTGGTGCAGAAGGTGCTCCTGGAAAAACAGGGCCAGTTGGGCCACAGGGAC
>NW_005054336.1:5701946-5752264 GCF_000277835.1 Geospiza fortis | reverse complement strand
CATGGAGCACACATGATCTTACATGCTGCATTTGCTCTATATACTCTGGTAAAGCCAGCTTTTTGTTTTTTCTAGGGAGAACAAGGTATGCCTGGAGCACCAGGTCAGGATGGCCCTCCTGGACCTCTGGTGAGTATCCTTTTCCCACATATGTCAGTCATAGAAGCCTCCAAAAACATCACTGAAAGATCCCACTTCTAACATTTGAGAGCTTAAATATTCTGTTAAAATTTGGAGCTGAGTATATTAATGAACTGTATGCTTTCAAATGCACAGACTTCCTGTCAGCTCAAAAAGAACTTTTCAATGCTTTGCTGCAACTTAATTTTGGATTTTAAGACAGTAAAGTTGATATGTAAAAGTTTCTGAGGTTAGGTTTCCCTCCTTCCCCTCCCATCCTCCACAAAAGATTGCTGCCAGGAGAGTATGAAGCCTGATTTGCAGTAGAGCACAACACACTGCAGGTGAAAAGTCTAATTCTGCATTCCAAAAGGTTAGAAATTTCACATTTCATTCATGAATTATGTATTTGCCTATGCTTTTGCATCTAGTGATATCCTGGAGATGGAAAGCATAAGCACTGAATAATATTTCGCACATGAAATGTTATGGCATTTTTGAATATGTGCCAGGTGCAAAAGGTCTCTTATCACTCCTATCCATAGCAGAAGTTGTCCACTGCCACCAGGAGAGCAGTGGTGAGGAGACACAGACTTAGTGCAGCAGCTCTACACCTCATGGACACATGTGCAGTGTGAGATTAACAGCCTCTGAAAAATTCATGTCTTTTGCACAGGCACTTCATGGCCTGCATTTTTTACCTCATTATGTACAAATTACACAAAACCAGCATTGCCATTCTTATAAAATCTAAAAATTTCTCAGATCAAGAATTTAGTTGACCCTCTGCTTCATACATTTCTATTCATACAACCTTTTATAGATTTCTAATTATAAAGTAATTTAAATACCACTGTAGCATCCTTATGATTTTTTAAACATACATTTCATCCTGGGCTCTAAATCATGTCATCGGTCACAACCATCAGCCACTGAGTGTGTACTTTGATTTAAACTGCCTTCAGTAACATTTCAAGAAAACACAATTTGAGCAGGATGTTAAAACTTACTTTAACATTACTTCCCTTGCTTTACAAAGGGCCCACCTGGCTTGCCTGGACTGAAAGGAGACCCAGGTTCCAAAGGAGAGAAGGTATGCTTTGCTAATTGGTTGTGTCTTTGTAACTTCAGCCTAATCTAAAATCTGTATAAAATCAGCAGAGAGAAGCAGCAGAGTTTTTATCAGCATGGCATTGTACCATGCTATCAAACACCTTCCACAGCCCTAAGAGTCATCATGAAGTTTTAGGCCATATCCTGGAAACACCTAGAAAGAAAAAGATTACTGCCTGGTGGTAATCTATAGACCGTGTGGTCCCTGCAATGAGAATCCCAAAGATACTGATATAAAGAGAACTGTCAGATTTACAAGAACAAAGCAAGTAGAAATGATGAGTATTGGCAATTTTTATTTTAAAAGAAAAATATAAATATTTAACAGCTATAATACTTTCTTTTGAAATAATGGGTTGAGACGTCTGAGATAGCACTTTCCTATGGAGTCCCAACAATATATGGATTGCTTTTGTATCAGAGAAAACCTGTAGAGAAAGAGGCATGAACATGACTGTGCCTTGTGAACTGCAGGTTCTGTTTATCTGCTTGGATCAGCTGTTATGCAGCCATATCACATGTGGAACTCTGTGAGATGCTGATAGCAGCTACCTGTGAAAACTGGTATGCAATTTGTACCCAGAGTACTGTGATTTCTGTGCTGGTTTCAGTAAGGACTGCACGTAGATCTTTCACTGAATAAGCAGTTACAACTTGCAAATAATCTGAAAGTTTGAAAGACCATCTAACAACAATAAATACGCTTTTAGAATAATTTGTTTTCAGGTTGATTATTGACAAGGAACAGTGGCAACATGTGAAAGGTCTAATTTATGTGTTTGCAAAGCACATTTACTTCAAAGTATGTTAACTATATTTTCTTAAATCTTGTTCAGGGACATCCTGGTTTGATTGGCCTGATTGGACCTCCAGGAGAACAGGGTGAAAAGGGTGATCGGGGTCTTCCTGGCCCACAGGGATCTCCTGGAGCCAAGGGGGATGCAGTGAGTACAACATATTTATGTTCCTTTCAAGTGCCATATAAGAAGAAGTGTCTATTCCAGGCTTTGTTCTGGAAGCTGTTCTAAACACCTAACACCCAGAGTCTGCTGCAAGAGGTTAAAACCTTCTTAGGCATTGTACAAACACAGCGATATTAAACATCTTAAAATGAGGTTATAGAGTGTCTTTGGAAAATGAAGGAAACACATACACCCCAACATGCACACAGAACACGTTAGCAACAGGATAAAAGTAGCAGCAGCAATCTCATCACATTTACTGATTGCATTACCCAAAGCAGCTCCCTCTCTTCTAGTTACTAAGCCATGTTCTTAGGGCACTATGTAAAATGTGAGGTTTCCAAGCCTCTGAAGAGAAACACAGCTCTGACAATCCACTGCAATTAATGTAAGTACAACTACAAGCAACTCACATTGTCAGATCTAATATTTTAAACTTGCCAACTATTTTGGCCTCTAGCAAATGCCCTAACTCAAAACTCACCACAGCTGGACACTGCATGGAACTACTTTTTTTATAGATACAATTTTTAACACAGTCCAGTAGAATACTTTAGTTCTATGCTTATTCTCTTATTCCTTTTTAGGGAATTTCTGGTCCTGCTGGTCCCCTTGGACCCCCTGGTCCTCCTGGATTACCTGTAAGTAATTTCATCCAGCCCTCCTGTTCTAGCCACCCCCAAGCTGTGTGAAATGCACTCTAACCAGATGTATATGTTCTTGCCCATAGGGTCCCCAGGGTCCCAAAGGTTCCAAAGGATCCAGTGTGAGTAACTCTCCTATACACTTTATCCTCTTTTCCTTAGCTTTTGTGTGTGTGATTTTTAAACATTGTGTAGCATGGTCAACACTGCACTCCTTTCATTACTCTGTAGGGTCCTGCTGGTCAGAAGGGTGACAGTGGCTTACCTGGTCCACCTGGTCCTCCAGTAAGTAAGAATTCTTATCTTGCATTATCCTGACATGATGAACCTGTTTTGACAAGGGTAGAAAATAACGTTTGGGAACTAAAATATGAATGATGGTTTGAAAATTCATTTTTCAGGAAACACAGATCCACCAGGCACAGAAATATGTATCTACACTGAAAAAGCCAGAAGAAACTTAAAACAAATAAATAAAATAAACAAAAAGAACGCCCCAAAAAACCCCTATAACCCTCCAAACAAGCCCCTCATGCAATAGCCATTTAATGTTTTATATTGAAGCACAGAAAACAAAATTCTACTGTTTTCCCCTGCTGATACCCTTCTGCTTCCATATTTATTTTTAATATCATAACAAACTAAAATGAAGAGTCCAAACCTGAGTGAAGTGCTTCAATTTCTTGAAATTAAATATAGTTTCCTAGACCCCAAGTGGAGAATTTTCAACTTCTATCATAGGAAACACCCAGAGTTTTCAATTTTCATTAAATATGTCTGTGCTTGAGGGAATTAACAGAGATACGGAGGCAGCTGTGAGTCAGTTCTGTGTGTCACATGTGTGAGGGCAACACACTCATCCCCAAAATCAATGTAGTGAGAAGAGTTTAGACCAAAACAATGGTCTGGCCCTTTTACAATCTTTTTTGGTTTTTTCTTCAAGTAAATCAAACATAGGTATGAATCTAAAAGAAAAAAAGTTGAAATAAAGAAACAAAAACCTTGAAGAAAGCCTACTCAAAGCATCTCCAAGCCACATTCTGTGGTCCTTCTCTGCTAAAAACTAACAGAATATGTAATTAGATATGTTTTTTTCCACTTAGGGCCCTCCAGGTGAGGTAATCCAGCCACTGCCAATCCAGTCAGCCAAGAAGACAAGAAGATCTCCTGACTATATGTTATCTGATGCTGGTGATAATATTCTGGATTATACTGATGGCATGGAGGAGATCTTTGGCTCCCTGAATTCCCTGAAGCAAGACATTGAGCACATGAAGTTTCCCATGGGCACTCAGAATAACCCAGCCCGGACCTGCAAAGATCTGCAGCTCTGCCACCCCGACTTCCCAGACGGTGAGTTCATAGTGCACAGCAGGGCACACAGGGCTGGGCCTGGCTTTGCCAGGGCTCTTTGGCACCATCAATCCATCACTGGGACATGGCTCATACACCTGCTCAACAAACACAGTCTCACTGAATCTGTTTTTACAGGTATAAAAGTGTAAGACATGTTCTCTTGGTAGGAGTCAAAGCTCTTTAAATACATAATCTGATCTGGTTTTTGAGTTAAAACCTGTTAAAGTGATGAATAAAAAGCAGTTGTTGTTTTGAAAGGTGTGCCTTGCATTTCCAGGACAATCAAAACAGGAGTGTGATGAAAGAGTGTAGCATAAAAATATTTGTAGTGAGTGTAGTATAACAATATGAAACAGCATTGGTATTACATGAGATTTAAGTTCAATAATGATTCTCAAAAACTTTACTATTCTTTTAGCCCTGGAAGCAATAATTTTCTCTACTTCATCAGCACTGTTTTTTCTAGATCAGCCAGCAAAGAGGCATGGAAGTTTCTTTGATGCTGTTTAATGCTATCAAGTAGTAGTGTAATAAAATGCATAGTAATATGAAGACACTCAGTGTTCCTAAGAACTATCTTGATTTTTATTATTCTTTGTTGTTTTATTTTTTTTCTTCTAAATAATTTTACCCCTCTGAAAATGTTTAAATGAAAGCCAGCCTTCACTAAATTTTCATCCTTTCATAATTTTTTCAATTGCAATGCATATTTTTCCCAGTTCAAAGCAATATTTTTCTGCTTTTAAATGGGAGGAAAAATAGATTTTGACAGTTTAATAATATTTTATTGCTTTCACTCTAGATAGATAAGAACAGATGGCTGCCTTGAGGAGTAGTTAAGCAGTGTATGTGCTATACGAAAAGTACATATTTTACAATTCAGTACCCTCCATAATAAGGAATGGTTTTTGCATTCTGCATTTACTGGTATTTGCTTCTTCTTTAGAGCTGTCTTCATAGAAAAGTAATCTTATTTTGGTTAAAATAAAAGCAAATGTGTTCATTAAAATTCAGAATTCTTCAGGGATAAGACTTACAGAAAGGAGAGACTGTTTTCAATATACAGCCTAAATCAACAGAATTGTTAAACCCCACAAATACTTTGTCTGTGTCCTATATTGAGAAGGCAGAACTGGTGAAAGGATTTGTCATTTCTCTTTGAAACCTCCACTATTTGTTTGAAACTGGATTAGAACTCTAGTTGTCAGAAAGTCACTTGCTGCCCTGGTTGTGAAACACCTGAAGATAAGAACACTCATCACAGCAATCATCATTCTAATTAGAATAGCAGATTTTAAAAAGCACTGACTTTGAATGGACCTTGGATGGGCTGCAGCTCTTTTCCTGCCCAGCCTTCACTGGTGTTGCAGCTTCATAAGCCAGGAGGAAAAGGTCTTTGCTTGAGGTGGATCCCTCTCAGTGCAAGTTTTAGGTGCTTGTGCCAGCTACAGCCCCAGCAAGCCCCATGCAGACTCCTCTGCATGCAGATAAGGATGCAAATCATTCCAGATTTTGCTCCCTGACCTAAAACATTCAGATAAAATAAATTTCCTACTTTGGAGGACCATTAGGTAGCAGTAAAGCCTGGCTCTTCTGAATACCATTTCTCCTGTATAAGGCAAATATTTTCTCATTTGTCTTAGGGGAATATTGGATTGATCCTAACCAGGGCTGTTCTGGAGACTCCTTCAAAGTATACTGCAATTTCACAGCAGGTGGGGAAACTTGCATCTACCCAGATAAGAAATCTGAAGGAGTAAGTACCAATCTGTGTTTTCAGTTGGCAGTTGACAGTTACTATTATGCTGTTACAGTGTGGAACTAAACAGGATAATTACATTGCCACATTTTCATGTATCTGTCTTTCTAATTACATTTACATTTACATATATCTGAATGGAGCAGTGAAATGGTACATAGAGTTAACAAATACCATTTTCAACTTCAGATAGGGAATCTGTGCACCTGCTTGCTAACATGTCAGTACCTTTCAGAATGCAACACAGCTGAGCAGCCACTTACAGCATATCATCTAGTATTTGTCACCTAAAAGCTAAACCTTCCTGTGTTTCTCTTGTGGGTTCATTTATATCTATTCATGTATTCCTATGCAAAGTAGATGTAAAAGACTTTATTAACAGTGTCCCTACTCACTGTTACAGATTACATCTGCTGAGGTATATGGTATAGAGGAAGGCTTTCTGAAATCTTGCCTAAATGACAGGAATCCATTAGCATCAACATTGGTGAAAACTCATTTAGATACTTCACAGCAACAATTTATACCTGGCTCTTAACAGATTACAACAATCTCCCTCAAACAGAACTAACTCTCTCTTGGATTCCATTTGAAGTCACTAATTTGAAGGCATTCTCTACAAGAAAAACATTCCATTTCAGACCTTTAAAGTGGCTGAGATTTCAGGAAGAACCATTCTGTATTATCTAGTGTGGTATTTGTTCCAAGTAATGTAAAACCTTCACAGCTGTCAACATATGTTTCAAATACTTCTGTCTCTGCTGTTTGACCTCACAGGTTAGAATTTCATCGTGGCCAAAGGAGAACCCAGGATCTTGGTTTAGTGAATTTAAGCGAGGCAAACTTGTAAGTTGTCACTGCAATGTAACTGTATTCACAAATCAGGTCCATCTTTTCAGCCATCAGCAGATCACAGGGAATTTTACAAATATTTACATAATGAAAAGACCCCCAGCCCTTTTGCCCTAAATATCACAGCAGCTATGTGGTCTCTTGCCCCTGGACAGCAGAAGCCTGGTCTGTACTGTCCCAGAGTAATCCCAAAGGTCACCTGCACAGCTGGTGGTGAGGATCTGGCCCCTGTCAGACACACCTCACCACCAAACCTTGGGAAAGCAGCTGGAGCACAGATCCCCCACCCCAGTCTAGATTACTGGAAATATTCTGGGTATGCAGAGGTGAGGCTGCAGGCTGACTAACTTTATGATTAACTAAAAACAAATTACCAAACAGATTCTGCTGCTTTACACTATAAGGCAGGAGTAATTCTCGCTTTCCCAGTAGAACAAAGCTATGTAATTCTTTATCCTAAATATAATGCTACATCATGAAAATCTATTTACTGAGTCATAGCTGTATCGACCTTTAAAACTTCATAAAATGTTATGTGTTGGTTGATATTTTTATTAAGGGCAGTTATATGATTCACTTTTGTCAACAATAATTTTGGTTTGCATTGTACCAAAGAAAACAGATAAATATTCATCTTTTTATATTTTCCAGCTTTCCTATTTGGATGTTGAAGGCAATTCCATTAATATGGTCCAAATGACATTCCTTAAACTACTGAGTGCCTCTGCCAGACAAAATTTCACTTACAACTGTCACCAGTCTGTAGCCTGGCACGATGCACCCTCTGACAGCTATGACAAAGCACTAAGGTTCTTAGGATCCAATGATGAAGAAATGTCTTATGACAACAATCCTTACATCAAAGCTCTCCACGATGGCTGTGCAGTAAGTAGAGCTTCAAAGAGTCTTTACAAAACCCACCTGTCATTTAAAGTGGAAATCAAACAAATCTATTTTTTCACAGCTTTCTTCTGAGACAAGCTTTGTAAACACTTCACTTGTCATATACTGATTTTTAGTAGATTTTTAACCATAGTACACTAGTGCCATATTCAATTTTCACCTATGTTCCAAAAAAGACATAACCACAAGCCAAGAAATTGAACAAACTTGGAATGGATGCAGGCTGTCAGCACCACAGTAGCAGACTATCTGCTACTGTGATGAGCACAGTATAAGGAAAGAGCAGAAGCAAAAAAGATAATGAGAGGAGGCAGCCTATAAGCAAAATATACTGATAATAAAAATCAAGGTATACACAAATAGAATAGTTATTGAATACAGCAAAAACATGTACCACATAAGTCCTATGTATGTACCCAAACATAGTGAATTAATTTAATAGTTTGATATGTGACTTTGTGTTTCCTTTTCTTGTTTTCTATATTCAAAGCCAGGTGAAGTTTCTGGATTTTACTTTTCAGAATCCTCCTTTAAGCTAAAAATCCCCAGAGGTGTCCAAGCATACATCAGCTCCCTGAGCACTCCTCTTTCAGGGTCTCTGTGGGCATAGCAACTGTTACCACTTCTGAGAAACAGAACAGTCTCTATTAAACTCTTTGAAACAAAGACATCAAAAGAACAAGGGACAGTTGAAGCCTCATTAATTATTTTGGGGTTTGATATAGGAGCATTCTGAAGGCAGTTTCTGAGCAGTCAGAGATACAGAATTAGAGACCTGAAAGTGCCAGGATAAACACCTGAGGCAGAGATGCAGCTCAGGAGGTGCAAAGCACCTCCCCTCAGCAGATCAGAGGCTCTAATACACAACTGCTTCATGTCAGCCTTTCTGTGTGCCTTGTATTTCCATTTCACTTTTGTTATCCACTGAGGGTAAATGCAGAGCTCCAGAGAGAGCTGGAAGTTGCAGCTGTCACCAAACTGACAACACTCAGGTCTGTCAGCTTGGATGCTCCTCTGAACTCCAAGACCCTGGTATAGCTGAAAGGGGTCTCAGCAGATATAAGACCATGTAAAGGAACTGCAGTGCTGATAAGTGATGTGATGACTGGCTGAGTGATGCACAGAGGAGTTAGAGAGCCTTCTTCAGGCAGCAAGGGTGTGCCTTCAAAGCTGGTTTCTAAGTGCAGCAGTTGTCAGTCCTGTCAGAATATTACTTTCTTCTTAGCTGCTCTAATAGTAGTTTGTGAGCCAGTTACAGTATTTCTTCTTAGAAGTGGATCTTCTCTGTTTCAGAACTAATTTGTGATTTTTTTTCCCACAGGAAATATATGTACTGCTGTGACAATATTATTGTTTATTAGATGGTATAGACATGAACTATAGAATTCTCTAAAAAACATGAAATATCTTAAATTATTTTTCTTTTATAGGCCTACTTTAGTAAGTAAAAAAATCTATGGTTCATCCTCCAACTAAAATCAAAGCATTCCATGTCACATTTTTAGAATTAAATCATAAGAAAATATAAGATTTAGGGTTTGCAATATCTGGTGCGTGTCAGGGCAATAATTTCAAAATTCTACACTTCAGAGATAAAATATGAAGATCAACAGCATGTTAAATGCTCAGAGGTATAACAGTCTGGGTTTTCTTCTTCTCTTTTTTAACAGTCAAGAAAGGGCTACGCAAAGACAGTGCTGGAAATCAACACTCCCAAAATAGACCAGGTGCCCATAGTCGATGTGATGATCAATGACTTTGGTGATCAGAACCAGAAGTTTGGATTTGAGGTCGGTCCTGTCTGCTTCCTTGGTTAAGGTTAAGACAAAATCAGATCAACACAAATGTTGCACTTTGGTGCTACCAACCCACTTCATGCCACATGCAAGTTTTGAGTAAGGATGGCATAGAAAATGTCTTGCTGTGTATGTATGTCTTACCTAGAAAGTAATCGTCGCCCTTGTAGGGCCAGAATCACATGACTTAAACTTATTTTGCAAAGATGCTGTGGCACAGACAGACAACATAGGGCTCACTTCAGGAACACCCCCTTTGGATTCCTCTGGTGCTGTAAAAAAACCAATGACAATGGTGCTCCTTCCATTACAACAAAGAGGTGTTTAGAGAGTGTTTAATATAAACTGTAATTATTCTATGTACAGTACTATACTGTGATTTCTCTGTCCACTTCCGAAACTTGCATGTGTCTCTGAATTGCATCTGGCTCTTATTTTACAATTACAAACTACATTGTCAATACTGTGTATGTATTCTGAAAAAAATAAAACTGTAATTGCCAGTGAAGCCAATTCCATTTCTGATTAATAATAAAATCCCTTTGTATATATTGTTGTTGAAGAGCTTTGTTATTTGAAGTCGCCAGTAAAATTAAGGTGGCAAAACTGGAAGAGCTTGAGCAGCACACTCAAACGACTCCTTTCTGCTGATATCACTCTGTGACAATGAATTTAGATGATGAAATGAAAGCACTTTCAAAGGTGCTGTGTTCCATGGTGCTATACCTCAGACTTTTTATTTTCTATTCTAATTCCATAATTTCATAAGATAACTGTATATACCTAAAATAAACAAGTTTATATTTTTGGGTGGGGAAAACATGTAAGAAAAAAACAAACTTCTGTGTTAGAGAACTGTTTAAAATCTGTGAAATAAATTAGTCATATAGCTTTCCTTTTTTTTTTTTTTTTATCTCATCTGGATTTGTTTCCATTGTGCTTATTTGGGCTACATAAATATAAAAGCTGGATTTGAAACAGTTATTTATGGATTTTTGCAGTGTTTACTTAGATGTTTGTGTAAGCAATGATGGATGTTTGCTTCCTAAACTGGATACTAAAGGTTTCACAGAATAGTCTATACAATATTTGCCCGTCCCATTAATATGAATTATTTTTCTTCCTGTTACTCCACCTGAAGGCCAGGGATGCAATATGTCTAGGTCATGTGATTCTACACAGTTGCTAAGCAACACAGGAGGGACTGCTTCCTAAAGAGCTGTCTTTGACCCAAACTTACAATTCATTGTTCAAAGCTCACCAAAAAACATGATGGTTTGGCCTTCCCTTGAACATTTTATTCAGGTAGCTGGAAGTAGAAATTACATTTTAGCTTTACAACACAAATCCTTTTGTAATTATTTTTCATAATATATGTAAGACTTGAAAAGAAATGTTTGTTTCTATTTCTTATAAATTGTTAAATTAAATAGTACTAGTTTCTGCTGGCTCGTTTCCAACTGGTATTTTCTTATGCACGTTTATACATGTAAAAGTGAGATTCCAAAAGTCAACTTCTTGCTGTTCATATTTTCTTTTATTTTTGAACCAAAGTTTGTAACTGTCACCTCAAAGAGGGAAATACAAATTTTATTAATAAAATCAAGTCTTGTTTATCTGGATTGGTCATTCTCTTGTTTCAATGTCCAAAATGCACCCACTGTCATTACTGTAATTTTATTCTGCTTCCAGACCATCCAGGCTTGAAAAAAAGGAATGTTACTACATGTGCTGGCAAGCACTGGGCAACAGCACTGGGAAGAGAAGGGCTAACAGAGAAGGTGCTGATCTGGCCATTGGCAGTAGGCAGCAAGGATAAGTTCACACATGGTTGGTATGGATTTTAGCTCCAGCACTCCAGATAATACCATCAAACACAAGACAGGAGCCTGATACTCCTTCCCCAGCCACTCACAACCTACAGTGACTGTCCATTCCTCAGTCTTGTGCTTATCCTTGTAGGACTCCATTGGGTAGGGAAATGAGCCTATTTATTAATAGGAAATGGAAGACAAGAATGAGAGCAGGACTTGGAAAGTAGTGGAACACAGGATGTCCAGCACCTTGTTTTAGACTGTGGAACCAGAACCAGCAATGGGTTCAATGACATGACGTATGCCCCCTTCTCCAAAGAACCTTCTCTCTTTTTCATCTGCTCCCGTTCTTCATGAACTCTGGCTATGTCTAAGTAAGATGTGAGGGCAGCTGCAATAAGTATGGCAGAGAAGCAGCCACTTTTTCCTGCTCAAGGGGGCTAGGCTAAGTTAGGAGCTGACCTGTTCAAGCCTATCTAAAAGAAACCTCCTTGTTTGAGTGCTTCAAGGTAAAAAATAAAGATGGTTGTGGCTTGGCAGAGTCAGGATTAGTCTGCAGCAGAATGTTGTTTCTAAGAATGCAATGATGTATTCAAGCAGCCAAATTCAAGCAGCCCAGGTTTGTGTCAGCAACATCACAAAGGAGGAAATGAACTTGACTCTTCTACTCTTTTCAACAAGAACCCATCTGGTTTATTCTTTAACATTTCTTTAGGCCTTAACCACTTACTATTTATCCTTGTCATCAAACCATCTCACCATTGCTTGTTATCTAACTTCTCTTTGTCCATTCTCCTTTGCAATCTGCTGTTAAACACAGATTGTGGTTGTGTTGCATGGAAATGGAGTAACTCAGCACATGGCAAACCAAGCCCAAAAAATACTCCAGACCGAGGCAAAGTTCTGGCCAGAATTACATGGACATACAAGAGAGATTTAAATGACAAGCTATGACTGGAGTGGCAGAAACTGCTCTGTGCGCATGAGTGGAGCTTCTTTGCCTCTCTCTCACCCAGGATAAGGCAGTATCAACTCACCATGACTGGCACATCTCTTGGAAAACTTCATAAAATGCAACGAAGATATTTTTTTCCAGTCCAAGTGAGAGCCATTATGGCTGACATCAACAGTCACCTTGTGACACAAAAAGCTACAGAGCTTCAAAAAATAAGGACAGTGAGCTCCTTAAGATTCTTGCCCTTGGGAACAGCTTTGTTAATTTTAAAATTAATCTTTACATGCTAATGGCTGGAAGGAGAGGCCTTAATAGCCACTGGTTTTCTATTGCAAACACACTCATTTTTCTGTGAAAGAACATCTCCTATTGTAGATGCATCAAAAAAAATTACAAAGACAGGATATTAAATGTCATGTCTATTATATTTACCTGGAAACGTGTCTTATTTGTGTTCCTTTTGAAAGCACATAAATTATCAGAGGCTCATTGTTAGTTCAGTGAAAAGCAATGCCAAGATTATTGCCAAGGAGTAGATTGCTCTAAAGCTATTTATACACTTTGTTTTCAATAAAAACATTAAACATTAATACAGTGAGGAAGGCTGCAAGCTTACAGATATTCCAACGCTCTGCTCTAGCCAAAATTGGCCTTGTTTCTTTCTCAGCTCTTTGAATGAAGGCTCTGTTCTAATAAGAGAGGATGCAGCCAAAGCCCACAATGGACATGTTTTGTCTAGGTTGTCCAGGGAGCTTTGGCAGACCTTGACTTTGTTTCCAATATCTCAAGGGGGGAAGAAGTGATCTCCATCAAAACACACCTAATTTCACTAAGACAGACAAGAATTGTTAAAAAATCAGCAGTGGGACTGGGATCTAAGTGCCTCCTCTGCTCCCTATTATAAGAAATTGGGTTTTTTAACATCAAAAAGGCAATGTAGCTAAATCTTGCTGAAGCATGAAAGAACTCCAGCTTGCATTGTGATTAAAATGTGGATGAAAATTAAAAATTCAGTCCATCCAATAAGATGCTGGACAGAAACCAAATTAATTCTCTTCTAGCCCCAGAAGTTCTCTAAACTGGATCTTCTGTTGTGTTTCAATGGTTAATTAAAAGAACCTTTCTGAGTTCACACGACTGGGACAAGGCTGCCCCCCAAGGTCATCTTAATAATCATGAATGAGCACAGCAGCCTCACACTCAGCTCCCCTCTCACCTGAATTATTTCACAGCCAGAGATCTTGCATATGGCCATAGCCCCTGTGGGCTGCAGCAGTGCAAGGCCAGTGAGTCATGGTCTCAGAGGTCCAGCCTGAAAGCTCTGAAGTTCTTCAGCACAAGTAAAAAGTAATCATAGCTACAGCAGAGCCATAAAGCTGAGTTTTTAAATTAAAAATGTTAACTAAATGAGGAGACTCGGGATGTGACTAACAAAATAAAAACATTACACTATAATTGTTGTTTCTGAAATGGAAATACTGATTTCTTCTTTATTAGTTTACTGAGAATGTTACTCAGAAAGCCCACAAAAGTCAGCCAGGGTATATCATAGAGCTGCTTGACTTCTAGAGCAGGTCCTCCTCATTACAGCAGGAAATATATTAATTGGAATGAGAGGTGGAAAGATTTAGAATAAAGTTGTTTTCATAGACATAAAAGCTTTTTCTGTCAAATATTAACTGGAAAAAAAAAGGTAAGGTTTTATATCCTATCCTTACAGTCTCTTGAGCCTGGGCCTCTTTTTTGTTACAATATCATTTCAATGGCAGCTCAGGTGAGAAAGTAGCTGTGCTTTGTGGTCCTGGTGCCCAAATCAGCTGACAAAATAACATAGCACAATGTAAGGGCTCAGGTTCTGGAAAATGCATAAAAAGATAATCTTCCTAACATTTGCTATTCAGTAACTTTCTGATTTGGATGTATGGGGATCACTTATCCCTTTGTCATTCCTCAGAAGGATTTTGGAAATATCCACTTTGCTCTAAGCCTGCAGAGTTTTTCAGTGCACAGATATTAAGATCAAAGTTGTTTACTGTCAGAAAGAGCCAAAAATGGAATTTTAAATTGTGAAAACTTTCCACAGTTCTGAAATTCTGAAAACTACAAAGAACATTTCACCTTCCTTCTCACCCTTTTTTAATTGTGATGTTTCCATTTGAAATAATGAGATGTTTTTGTCCAAACTCACTGAAAGTATTTGATTGATAGGAGGAAGTCCGATCTTGGTACCCTCACCAAGATTGTTTCCCATGTGCTGGGAGACAAGAGCTGAGTACAATACTAACAGTGGAATAAAGACACTTCTAGAAGAGAAAGGCACAATTAAATAGTTCTCAATGTATCACAGAAAGGAGGAAAATGTAGTAGGGGAGAAAAGAGGAAATAAGAAAGCAAGGAGAAATATGTGGGAGAAGAATGATAGGAGAACTTGCCTCCCTCAACATAGGGCAGGAGGGTGAGAAATCCTTATGGGCAGTCTGGGAGCATCCCATGGGATTGCTGGAACTGCAGGGCTCAGCTTTGTTTCTCACAGTCAATGCAAAGGCAGAGTGCACCGGCCCCATGGTTAGAAGGCAGCAGCAAAACTGGTTTATAAAAAACACACCTGAAGAGCAGCCAAGATTGTAAGGCTGTGTGGGAAACACCTGGAGCACTGCCTGCAGCCACATCCCTGTGCCTCGCTCTCCCTCCCCTCCCTCCCCACACTCACCTCTCTCTCAGACACTCCTGACACTGCCTCCTCTGCAGGATCTCTGCTCTTGTGGAGCAGCCACATTTTGCTGGGGCACTGGAAAGTGCAGGAGATCTGAAAAGGGAAGTGAGATGTTTAACTTTTAAGGTGAAGAGAGAATGGGTGATGGGGGAGGGTGATCAGGCTCAGAAATCAAAATACACCCACACTAACATACTGCCAGACTCATAAAGCCTGTCTGGACTATCCAGATTAGGAACAAGCAATTTCTGTGTCCTTTTCCTACCACAGAGAAACACGGAGACCAGGCAGCACTGAGGGCTGTCTCTGAAAGGAAAGTCAGATAAAAACAATGGGGAGATCAGCTCACACTGCTAACCCTTTGAAACCTCTCTCTGAACTTTAAAATTGACCTATTTCATTTCCTGAACACATTGACCTCAAACAAAAACCACAATATTTTGAGGAACCACATTTGAACTAGCATCACATCTTCCCATGAAAATGTTCCTGATAAAAGCAATAAAAAAATTTAAAATGGACAGTCTGCATGAACTGAGGATACCTGAAAATGTTCCTGATTAAATGATTCTTGAATATTTCAATGCATTATGCAGTTTTGCAAGTGTGCATTCATTTCTCATGTTTTACATAATCTTTCTGATGACTGTATGCACAAGTGTACCATGTAGAAACAGCGGTGAGCCAATGTGCTTACTCATTAGACTTAATGAGAAGGTTAGAATTATCTACTATAAAACAAGGATGAAAGCAAAATCACAAATTTAAAAGATAATTAAGGGCTGAAACATATGCAAGTACAGTAAGTTAATACCCCCTAAACATGCAGAACAACAAGTACATCATATAGATATACAGAAATTTGGATGCACGTTACCCAAGTGTAGCTCAGCTGTGATGGTGTATGAAATGATACATTTAACTCTAATCAGACACATAACCAAGCCAAGTGACCTCAGGTGCCCCTGATATGGCTTCCCCTCAAGGCCCTTCACTGTCTTGGTACCTCTCCAAGAGGTTTAAATCTGTCTTCTATTGTAGCACCCAAAACTGCACTCAGGGTGATACAGTTTAGTACTCCAGGAAATACTCAGAAGCCCTTCTTTAACAGGAGGCTTTAAGGATGCTTTTAGACATTTGTTCTGACCAAAACTCCCTGCAGAACCCTGGGTTTGGCACCCCCAGCAGCAGCCCCCAGGTGACCACTCAGGGCTGTGGGCCCAGCCTGAGGGGGGCTGTGCTCTGGTTCCAAAGCCCACAAGGTGACTTTGAGCCCATGTGTGTGTCAAAGGACACATTCCTCTACTTACCCCTAGATGAAACCCAACGTTATCTTTTTGTCAGGAATTTTCTTCCCCTCAATTCTCATTTCTCCTAAAAGCATCATATTCAAAATGTACCACTCCCAGCACCCACAGAGTTTTATGCATGTGAAAGAGGTAAATTCACATTCAGTTGTTACCTCTTCAAAGGCATAATTAAGGTAAAAAAACCCCACCCCACCAAATACAAAGGTTGCCCTCTCCTCCTCTGAACCTGTGCATGTGCTCTGACTCCCTGCCCATGTGCTCACAGGGCAATGGCACCCTGACCTTCCTCCCTGTCCTGCCATGCAAAACTCTTCTCGTGAGTTAGCACCACTCTGGGGTCATCCTCTCCAGAGTTTGATGTCTGCAACCTGAGCTGAGAGACCTTTTCAGAGTGAAGGAACACAAAAGGT
Source organism: Geospiza fortis (assembly GCF_000277835.1). Classification (NCBI taxonomy): domain Eukaryota; kingdom Metazoa; phylum Chordata; class Aves; order Passeriformes; family Thraupidae; genus Geospiza; species Geospiza fortis. The sequence continues at coordinate 5,735,557 of NW_005054336.1, read as the reverse complement.
TTGTTTTCGTTACCCAGGTGTTTCTGTGGTAGAATGAACTGCGAAACCTGAGTGGCTGTGAGCATTCAAACAGCAGGCACGCAAAGGCAATATTTAAACAGCTCTATAATAGAGCTAGGGATGTGTGTCATTGGTTTGGAAGCACTATCTAAAGTTTTTATGCTGAAAACACTTCTGTTGAGACATGAGTCATATTAAGCAGCTTTGTGGCAGATACGGTAGCTCCTCTTTCATGCAATCTCTTTCTCTGGAAGCTTTGATTGAGAACTAAGCCACATTAAGGGTTTAGTGGCTGAGTCTGGAAGCTTCCTTCAGTAAACTCCTTCCTGAATTAATTGCTGCTGGAGCTCATCACCCATAATAATATTTTCAGAATCTTTCCCCTATTATCTTCCTCTGTCAGGTTAAATTAATCTTTTTGATGTGACACACATTAAATACTGTAAAAGAGGAACAAAAATTTCACTACCCAATAGGGAGAAGCAGCAGAGTGTTGTTAGTATCCACAGGTCTGCTTTTGCACTTGGTGAAATATGAAGGACATTTCAGCAGAATTTTAAAGATAAACAGCTGAAAATAAAGAATTCCCTTGTCCACAGTCCATCACCTTTAAGGGACATGGCAAGGATTCTTCTACAGTCACAGCTTTAGGATGTTTCTATGCAACATGTACAACAAAGTGAGAGACCTACACCAGTCTTACACAGACAAGCATCAAATTATCAGTTGGGCTTTAGGCTGGGCTCTCTTCCCTTGGTTCTCCTTAGCCATGAATTGTCTTGGGCTGAAGGTATCCTATAGAAATAAATTGAATTATAAGTCTTGCTCAAAATACTCAGCTGCCAGGCAGGCAGGTGGGGATTGCAAGTTAAAACACTCCTGGGCAGGCAGAACTCCAGGCCATGGTAAATTCTTAAATTAACAAAGGTGCAAAGCATGCAGTTTCCCTTGCTAGGCACTGCTCCTAAGGGGATTGCAAAAAAAGGTCCTACCCTTAAGGAGCTAAGATCCAGTTATGCAGGAAATGCAAAGACACATCTTAAATGGGATGAAAGGAGAGAAAGCTTAAGACAGCCTTGATCTGTATCCCATCTGAAAATAAATGCAAATTCTCTCTCTTGCAGATGCTTTTAGAACACTTGTAAAAAACCATACCCACAAAAATTCTTTTTCTCTAATGCTTTCATGAAAATACTAATGAACTGAAAAAAAATTCCTTGAGCTGTAAATATAGATGATGAATCTTACAGGTGTCCAAAAGTTTTAAAGCAAATCAAAATAAACTTTTTCAGTAGGCTCAGACTTCCTGTACACAGGTGTAATACATTTAGTTTTTCAACTTAAAAGCTTTTATATAAAGTTTGGAAAGAAATATTCCTTTAGTCAATACAATATTTTAAATACATGCCAGTATAAAACATACAAAATATACCTTAATAGAAGTTACTTACACAAATCTAAGTTTATATAAACATAAAAATATATTCACTCTTCACTGCAGTGAACTCAACCACTTATAAATACCTTGGTCTAATTTCACAGAACTTCCATGTTTTGTGATGGTATCAAACCAGGACTGCAGAGAGCTGAAGGCTGATACCAGGTTAAGTGAAAGAGAATCAGAGCCACTCTGCTTTTCTGACAGCCATTATGGTAATGTGATCAGTACCTTGACAGATGCTAAGAAGAATAATTTTGCTGATTGACTTCAAACCTAAGGCTGTGGGCAATCAAAGAAAATATGAACATCTGGCTGAGCTTTTGATTGCCATGCTCACTGATATAGCACACCCAAATAAGCAACAATTAGTACAGCTTGTGTCAAAAGACCCATCAGTTAATTCAAATTAAGTCAGGAAAATTGAATCCAATTGGCATTCATGCATATTTGTATGCAAAGTTTAAATAAGATTCTTCTGCATTACATTATCCTTTATTTACAAGGGAAAAACATGCAAAGTTTTGTGGTTTAAGCAAATATCTTCAAAAGCCTTCTGACTTCTTAAAGCCAAACTGCTGGGAAAACTCTGTATACTTTAAAAGGACATATTTAGTCTAATAAACATAAAAATGTGGTGGCTTTCTCAAGTTCATATTCCTCACTTCTTTAAAAATGTCACAAATTTGGACAAGTTATTCATTTTTTCAGTAGCAATTACCGTAATGCAGAACTGATACGTGGGTAAATTTATTAACTAAGATGGTGGCCAAGATAACTACCAGACTGTAGTAAGAAAGAAAAATCTGAAAGCTGCAGACTAATTTCCTCATGTTTTTGCTTGATTCTGAGTGTAACACCCTGGGAATATGTACTTTCTTTTTTAAAAAATTACCTTTCCTGTTGGGATTCTATTTATGGTAACAGTAAATTAGGTTGCATGAGAACCTGAGATTAAAACTAATCAAAGGCAAAAGACAAGTTGTGTGCCTAATTTTTTAAAAAGATAAATTTAGAAAAAAAATAAATTTGATTTTTTATTTAATTCTTGCTCCTTGTGGTAAAAGAACTAGTCATTGTGTGGAAGTTAAGCTGTAATAATTTTATTTGTAACTTGGGTGTGAAATCTGTTTTTTTTCTTAAAAAATAGTGACAGACTCTCTAGCTGAGGTGCTATCTGAGCTCAGCTAACTAGAAGTGAAATTTACTGTAATCTCACCTAAATCTTAGTTATCTTAATCTGACCTTACTCTAAAATCCTGTTACAAAATTCCAGGATTTCTGCAACCCATTCAGATGTGTTAATCTAAAGCCCAAGGCAAACCAGTGTATCTCAGACTACACAGGGGCCAGGGTCACACTGGCAGCCCCAGCTGCAGCTTTGCCCATGGACTGGGGTCACACTGCACCTGTAGCCACTGCCCCTGAGTGCTCAGTGCTGTCAGAGCCAGGGAGCTTCAGAGCAGAGCTGGGAATACCTAAAATACTGATGGAGCAGAAGAGTGACCATGCCACAGGAGAAGGGTGGGTGGGTCAGTCCATTGGCTGGGAATCACACACTACATTATCAGCTGCCACTGATGCAATGAGTGTGGCCAAGCACCTGTTACAGTCTCATTTTTCTTAGGGTTCCCTTTGTTTTGATGACAAGAAATAGGTTTTCCTAATCACTGACTCTAACACTCTTGAGAACAATCAGATCAATTAATTAGAAAACTGTTACTATGCTGCCTTCATAAATCAAGAGTTAGCTTGTGATCCATAACTTAAACAGTCTTTTAGCAGCTGTTTTCTTGAAGTTCTTTCCTTTAAAATACTAAGATCTCTTATACATCTATCTTCTGATTCAGAGGTTAAGAGTTCTTCTACTAGTGTTACCTTTAGAAATATAGTTGATGGAAAATCCCCTAGGTAGTCTAATGATATGGTCCAGTTACTCTCAAGTGCACAGGCCCCTTATAAATGCTACTCAAAAATCAATATCAATCCTTCAGTGCCTTCAAAAGATGTGGAGTAAGGGCCATAATAATGGTGATTGCCTCCAGCAAATAACTGCTCAGTGATTATACTGCAGTGGCCTGGAAGTCCAAATCCCCCTCAATAACTTTCAAAATGGATGCATGCTGGGAAATGTAAAATCATCCCTAGCAGGCAGGTCAGTAGCTGCACTTTCCAGTCAAGTATCTACTTATTTACTGTGTTGTTCTCTCATTATTGATATAAGATTTTGGGGAAGTCTGCCAAAAAAAAATAAAAATCTGCAAACCAGTAGGTCAGCATTTCAGACATGTTCAGCACAGCAAAGAATACTGTGCATCACAGGAGAATCAGCTGGCAGCCTCTCCCTTTGCCTGTTTTATTTAGAATCTGAAAGCAGACCAAGGAGAATACAAATTCAAAGACTATGGTAGTAGGGAAAAAAATCACTCGAAGTGTAAACAACAGGGCAGCATTCATAATTAGGGCCTCTGATATTTATTCTCTGAGTAAAACAGCTGCTTGCTTGGAGTCAGGAACAGGGGAATACTTAGCAAAGTTTGAAGTACTGTTACTTACTTTACCACTAAGACTCTGAATGTAATACCATGGCACTTACCTGGAGTTGAAGTTTCCATGGTTTGCACATGAGAAGGTCTCAGTGGACAGTATCAAAAGTCAGCACAGGCCAGGTGTAGCAGCCATTGCTTTGACTTTCCACATCAGCTGCACCACTGGAGTAAGAGACTGGCCACAAGTCACCCAAAGCCCAAGTTGCCTTTGGACATTGCCTTCCCACCTCATCTTCTGCATGCTGATACTGAATCAAAATTAGCCAGCCAACCAAAATTGTTTGCCAAGACATCAGGGATAGAAAGTCCTTGCCATACAGAATAGACAAACTTGCTACATTTACACTTCACCCTAACAAAACTTTTAATTAAAGATTCTGGAAAAAATTATCCATATACATACATAGATCTATTAACAGCAATGTTACTTGCTACAAGACACAATGAAGTAATTATATAATAATAAATAAACCCCGTTGGAATTAGAAAGACAGTGATGTTTTTGTATGTTAAAAACAGAAGTACAAAATAAAGATTGAAAAAGGAGAATTCCCAACTTTAAATTTTTTTAATCCTGCATGGGATTTAAAATATTTTTATTTCAACCATCTCTCAAATATTAAAGTTTATTTTCTACCAGTATTCCTACCAATTTAAATGTCTTAGCAAGTTCTGGAAAACCAACCTTTTTTGCAGACATGCTGTACCATCATGTTGAGTTCTAGAGCTCCATTAACCATAATAAAATCTTTATTATGTGTTTTCCCTGCGTGTATAATATACTGTTTGTATGAATGCCTATCACAACTATCACAACTGGAAATATATTTTGCCATCTAGCAGCTGATAGTTCAAGCAATGCATAAATATTAGAATAGAGAAAATTTTAATATGATTTCAAAGCCAGTTTCATTGAAAATTGTCTGAACGGGCCACTCTCTTTGTGCCATCTGTTTCCATAGGACATTCTGGTAGCTGAGGGGGTTTTTATTTCAAAAACTCCAAAACCAAATGTTATGGCTAAATATATTCTCTGCAATAAGTATTAAATAGTGAAATAAATTAGACTAAGTACGTACCCAGGAGTAAAATTTAGGTTTCACAGGCATGAGTTCCACCAGAGGTATCAGACTCAGGGAACCCATTATGATTTAGACCTTAGTAATATGACAATAATAGGATACCTTAAGTAAGCCATTGGCTGAATCAGTCAAGTTAATCTCAACTGTATGTTAGTGAAGTCATTTTATCCACATAAATTGATTTTAGTCCATTAAGACAGTCCTTTTACTACACAGTGTGCATAATCATTGCATTTCCCTATCTTCATTTGTCTTCATTCAAAGGAGCACTGAACCACCTTGGTGCTTATTGCCATTAACAAGATTGTGGTTTACCTTAATACAGTGTCAAATGAAGTCACAAAGAGTCGTGTGGATGATAGCAAGAGAAACTGCATCAGTGTGCTCAAGGTTACTATGTAGATAAGAAATATAAATGAGGGATGAAATGCAATTTAAGCAAACACTCAGATGGAAAACAAATGTGCCATTGCAGATACACAATTCCTGAAGCAGCTGTATAGGAGTTCTCCTTCACTTGTAATTCTTATAATGGGATTGAAAATCACAAGAAATCAGAATTGCTAAGCAATGAGGAAATAGCAAATATTTTTGCTAAAGCTGCATTTCAGTGAAATTATTACCTTTTACTGACTAGATAAGCATTATAAAACAGAGAGAGTTAACTGCATGAGCATCCTAAAAGCCTGTGTATTAAAGCTCAAAAGTTCATTTGGCAGAGACTAATAGGCCTAAAAGCTTTCTAGCTCATTTTAACACCTTCTGTTTTTCTCATTAGTGCTGGCATTGATGTTCAGTTATTATTGTAGGATCTGATCATATTTACAAACCCTTGATACTTTTCCTCCTTAGAGACCTGATCTGAATCACTTTTGAATATCTAGCAGATTGAGTTCTTAGAAAGATGCAAGACTCTTTAAATGCCATGTGAAGCACAGCTACACTCTCAAACTACTGTGCTTAACTTTCCTTGAAGACACTATCTCATAAAGTACCTGCTGCTGGTTTTATCCTCTGAATCAGCTTGTGCTGATCATGGAGGATTCAGGATCCCAGACCTGACTATTCCCACACAGCTGTACAAAGTCCCTATGTTAATTTTGTCTCCAGCACTTATGCTCAACATTTCCAGCACTACTTTTAACATAACAGTCTTTTACTATGAGTCCTTGGCCTCCCATGTTTGGTAGAAAAGGAAATGTGACTCCTGAGGCCAAAGTGTATGGATGGGAGAGGATGGTTTTGCCTTTTACAGTACTAATCTTAGTAAGTTTTAAAATGCACACTCAAGGGAATATGTTAATTTGACTCACTTCACTAAAGAATCAACTTTTAGCAGCATCTCAGGTTTGCTCCCCAGCTCTTGTATGAAATGAACCCATGGGGCCTGTGCACAGCTAATAAGTCTAACGTTTTTTTAGAAGCAAAGTGGTTTGTCACTGTGCAGCAGCATATGACCTACTGAGGTCAGATCAGATGCAGATGTGTTTCAAAAACCCTTACAATTTTCATTTTCTCTGAAATTAAAAGTAAAAATGTCCGCAGGATAAGAAACATCTTCATTAAGGATGGGTATGTACTTATGTACACCTCAATCTTCCACATTAGCCATAGGGGAGTTAATCAGATGCTCAAAGTGAACTTCAGTGAACATGCAGAAGCAGCAGGTAGGTCAGAAGAAATCACTCATCTCTCACTGGCATAGCAGTCACATTATGAGAGGAATAAGAGTGATGCTATCCAAACTCAGAATGCCTCAATCCATCAGCAGGGTCAAAAATAATCAAACCTAATCTGCTAAACTGCTAATTGTTGAACTGATGTGTTTTTAGTGTGCATATTTATATGTAACTACCTTGTCAAATTCCCTAACCAATGTGTGCTACCAATAGGTAACCCCAGTACTGCCACTGCAGCTGCACCTCCTAAGAATCTTGGCTTATTCTTCTCTCTGAGAGAGGAAAAACATCAATATGACATCCCACACCCCTTGAAATCTCCCCAGATCAGGAACAAGTTAATATAGGACAGCTTGCTCTGATTCTGTCAGTGTTTATACTTAAGGCAAAAAGGGCCTGACTCTAATGACTAACAGTACAAGGACACTGATGTATAAAATTGTATCAATTAAAAGGAAACATCTACTTTCATATATTAATATAAGAATATAGTCAGATATCTGAAAACCCTTTTTTGTTCTTCCCAAATTACACATATATCATTATAGTCATCATTTTATGGATATGTGGAAAAGAACATGTTTGACTGACCTTCAAATCAACCCTCAACTTGACAGCCTAGACTGATGTACTATCCAGATCTCTATTTCTCATTCTGTTTCAACTGTCAAAAAGAATTTGTTTGTTACAAATAGGAACCCTCCAACAACAACAGAAAATAAGATACAAGCAGCCACCTTGCAATGTACCTGTTTTCAAAATTCTCTTTGCTTTTGTCTCAGTTTCAACAAAAATGTAAACCAGAAACTTCTGGACACAGACTATAACTTAACTGCAAAACAAGCACACAAGTGGCTTGCCACCACTTTTTGAAGTCCATTTTAGATCTAATTCTGTGTTTAAAAAAAGAGTCTTGACTGGAAGATTCTCCTAATTTTCTTTATGAATACAGAATGATTGCGCAATTGTAAAAAAAACCTACCATACTCTTAAAGTTTCAGATGGCCAGGATTCTAAAAAATGTTTTTTTTTTTAACCAGGGTACCTTTGAAAGTCATAAATGTCACTGAGATTCCCTTGTTGTGAAGATAGGTAAGGATCGGGTGCCTGAAGTCATTGTTAGGCCTGCCAGACTTGCATTCATTGCAGGTAGAGTTTTTGCTGAAGTACATAAGCAAGCCTTGGGAACAGCTCATGCTGGGGACGTGTCCTTAGGCCAGCAGTAATTAGCTCCCTTAAGAATCCTGTAGCCACGAGGTGCCATTAGCATTAGGAAATGTACTGCACTTTGAAGATGTAAAAGGATTTCAAAGAGCTCATTGGTACCAGATTATCCACTACACTGGGATTTCTGCATTACTGTTTTCAACTCTTATTATAAAATTATAAATAGATGTTCAGACAAATGTGTAAGTTATTTTTGACAACCAGTTATTGCACTTACTAGTCAAAACCCCAAAACATAAGTTTTCACTAGGAATGTCCTTTTTGTTTAAGGAAACAAAAGTTTGTTTTCATTTATTAAGGAGCCTGAAAATCTGTTCATTTTTCTTTTTTCTGCTTGTTTACTCCTTAAAAAAAAGTTTATGGTCTGTACAAAAGAATAGAATTCTTACAAGTAACTCATTTTCTCTTCCCTGATGATACTGCAAGATTCAATGGAAAAAACTCCAACAAACCACAGAAGGATTTTGTCAGATTTTGATAACAGGACAACAGAACATAAACGTAAGCTTCAAATGGCTTTCTTTTGTTCCAAAAGCTCAAGATTAATATGAAAGTTATAATCAAAAAATCAAGTTGAAGGGGAGTCACATAGAAATCAGAAAAAAACCTTTTCCCAAGCAAGGTAATGCTGCACAGGGACAGGTTGTTCAGCAAGAACACCGCAGAGGTATCGGAGATGCAGCAAAACAAGGCCAGGACTGGCTGGACCAAGCTCTAGTAACAGCACCAACACAGCTGGGGGCCTGGTACCAAAAGACCTTTCCAAGCAAAAGTTTTCCTCCTGCAGTTACTAAAACTACCCAAGAATCATCTAAGAAAAGAGATTATAGGATTTTAATTAAAAGGTTAAATATGGTAAACCCCCTAAATACAGAAATAAAGCCAAATACTGAAATCCCAATGCAAAAAAGAGCAAAGCTTCAAATAAGGAAACATACACATTCCTCAAAGCCACACTGTAATTTAGGGTTTTTCGCTGAGTTGTACATATTATGTGGAAGCTAAGAATCCATACCTTTTCTTCCTTTCAAGTCACCCTAACAGGAATCAGATACATTTACTCTATCACAGCAAGAGTCTGCAGAGAGATTAAGTATTTACTGAAGTTACCCATATCATCTGTCATCTGCATTTCAAAAAAAAACATGTAATTTTACAATAGAAATCTGTTAAAGATAAGTACTATCATTTCAACACACTTTTCTTCATATAAGATTTTCCTTCCAGAAATTTCACCTTCAAGACTTCAAACTGTAATAAAAATTTTTATTTTATTTTCCCTGTTCAGCACTGCTTAGACTCAGGCATTCAACTCAACAATTAACACTAGCAAGGTTTGTAACTGGCTGGATAAGCTGCCTGTTCTGCAGGTAAAAATTTATATAAATATAAATAAATATATCCCATTTCTCTCTAATACTTGAATCAGTGTATTCCCAACAAGAAACTGATACTTTATTCTATGATCCTGAGAGCACATCCTATTGTAGACAAGCTAATGAGAGCACCCAGCATGAAATTCAGCTCACTTCCTCATAAAAGTACATGCCCAACCACTTTATTATTCTACTTCTTTCATGAATAAATAGATCATTATTCCACTACAGTTTCAAATACAGCAATTTCAAGAGACTCAGCTTTAGCTGGGGAAGAATTAGCTCATGCTACAAATGTTCAGAATTTTAAAATCTGGAGATTTATGTTTCATCTTCTCTACCAGCCAATATCACATCTGTAGCAGTATTTTTCTTGCACGGGGATTTTCCCATATTTTTGGACTGAAACCTCAGAGAAAATTATTTTTCAATCATGGTGATTTCACTATAAAACCAAAAAAAAGAGACCTACATTAACCAGACTCAGAATTCAGTGCCTATATAAATTCCCTACATGAAACAAGTGACCATCTGCTCCACTTGCCTATGAGCAATATTAATATCTTCTCTCTTTGCTGCCCTGTTTATCCCCCTTCCCCCCATCCCTGCTTTATCTTACATCCTTTTCTCCATACAACACTACCCACCTATTTTTAACTCATGTCTTCCAAATTTCCACTTGGCTGCCCACCTCATCAACATATGTTAGATCTGTTTGCTGGTGCTACAGACCTCCTATCCGGGACCATTTATGAACCATCTTGTAGCTGGCACGGTCATTTACATGACTTAAAGGCATTTACAAAATGTCACCACCTCAGGACATATCCTCAGAAGAAGCTTTTAAAAACAAATTCTAAGGAAGTGTCTGACCTTAGAGTGTCTTATTGCTGAAGTTTGAGTCTCTAGTGATTATCTTACAGCTGTTCAATACCAATTCTGGGTTTCATATAAATGTGTAAAGTCCTTCTTGTACATAAGCCCAGAAACAATGCAGAGCTACTCATCTGAGCTTTTCTAATTATTCTTATACCATCAGCAAAGGAATTCTTATAGATAGGTTTGTCATAATACCTTGTTGACATTTTTTATTTAACCATTGTGTCTTGAAGCTCAGCAATCTCTGCAGAAGAATAGAGCTATGGACTACAGCTGCAACACTAATTAACAGACATACCAAATATGAATGTTTTAGTAAGAATTTTTTTAAGAAGTGTATTGGATGTCAAGAAGCCAGGAAATGCTTGGAAAATCAAGTTTTATATCCTGGAAAATTTGATACTCTGCATTAGAATATATTGAGCTGAAATGCTGGGCAGCAAATTACAGCAAGGGCCTTGTGTGTGCCCCTATGCATTATTTCTCTGGTGTTGATGTTTACCTCGCCTGCCCTTTGAGTAGACTGCAGAATTTGGACAAATTTATAAACTTACCAGTAATTTCTAAACTCTAAAATACTGCAATACAAAGTACTAGCAGCAGTCATGTGGAAGAGATTTACTGATTAGGCAGCCCAAGTTAATTATTTGAGACATAGTAGTTTTACCATTGCTGTCTCATGTTTGTAAGCAAGACAAAGGAAACAGATGCACTTCGCTATATTCTGATTCTCTGAAAAATGCCAAACCATGTTTATATAAGAAATCTAGAAACTCATCTGAGTTCCTCTGCAGAAAAAAAATTAGCAAAGTCAAAAGATAAATGAAAACAACTGGTTCCACTACTGTATTGTCTCAATATATCTGGTATTGTCCTCGAGTATCTAGAAGCGCTAATACACAATATTTAAACTAATCCTGGCTCAGAGGTGAGGTCTGAAGGTAGATACAGAGATTTTATTAATCCTTCTCTAGTACTGATTTTACTCTGATAATATTAATTCTTTTTCTCCATTGTGTGGTGTCCTTAGGGTCAGGCTATACCTAACCCAAATATCACCTAAAAAGGAAGCTATAATAGAGATAATTTATTTGATTTGTCTTTATCTAATTAATTACTTCATCCTGCACTCACTTTCCTTTATTTTTGCAATTTCCTGAACCAAGAGAATGAACTGTTACTGACAAAGGAAAAGGAGAAAAAGAAAGGGAGGGGTAGAGAGAGAGAAGATGGAATCTTCATTTGTCTGCATTTCTCTGTATCTCAACTTCTACTTTGCATTCAGATAGATTCAGTGCTAAAAAATCCTCATTAATAAATAAAAGCAACCTTCTAACTCTGTGTTACTTTTGGTCCTGAGGAACATCAAAAGACTGTGCAAACCTAAAGTAAAATGCAATCAGTTACCAAGCTCAGGGGATTATTTCACCAAAGCAATTGATTTAACTTCACCACTGCCGCCACCTCTCATTGGAAACATATCAGCTATTTAACAGCACACTCATAATACAAGGTAACAAATTACCTCAACATTTCCTAGGGAATAACCTTTCAGTCTTTCACTGGAAGAAGACAGGTCAAAAATCGCCTTCTCTTCTTCTCTTTTCAGTTCATCTGATCTCTACTATACCTACAAGAAATATATTATAAAAGAAGGGAATCCTACTGAAGATTTCATACTGTAGAATGTATGGCTTAGGTTTTAGGAAATAGATAATGGGATCTTTAAGGACTACACACAACAAGGATTGGGACTTGTCACATCAAACTGCATTTCTATTTAATAGCACAACAGGAAATAGACTTCAGTGAGAAACATGACTCAATACACAAATGCAGGGTTTCCATCAGTGCAGATATTCTATCCACGTGTGATCCCAGAGGGAGTACATGCAGGACTTTGAGGACTGATATTCATCTCAACAAAATAGAGTGTTCTGAGCTTGACAAGGGGCACTACCTAAAAAGGAAAAGGAGACACTGTCCAAGATATCATATCCAAAGAAACTTGTTTATTTCTTTGTCTTGCTATACATTTTTTACTCTGTCAAACAGGGAATTGATTCCTTTGCTTCCCTTCTCTTGGGCTGGGGCCATATCCTGCTTTCACTGTGTATCTAAAGAGATAGCACTCTCTGTTGATGTCAATGCCCTTCAGACTCTTCCCATACTAGTAATAAGGAAATTAGATTTCCCCTTTTCCAAAAGTGCTGAAAAATCTAGAATTGCCGTTATCACTCAGCAAGATACTGCAATGTTTTTCACTGTGTTGTTGGTTATGAAAAGCTACATAACATAACACAGAAATGAAATAACTTCATTTTCATCACCAATTCCTTCTTTCTAACATTATTCAGTATGTGGATCATCTGTCCTGCAGTCATTCCCATGATCAGATATTGAAACTTAGCTTTAAAACTTAACTTTTCTCAGAAACCATAATGCCAGAGACTGGAATCTTTCTCATGTCACAGGGTTCTGTCAGGGAAATCCAGCAAGGTGAAATCATTCAAGCAATCACAGTTGCACAGAGGAGAATCAAAAAGCCATAATATACCCAGCTGGACAATAGAGGAGCCCCATGTGCTGAGTAGCAGCTGCCATTCTGATAGAAGTGCTCATTAAGAGCTGCCAGTGTTCATGCAGTAAGCTGGAAATGCCTGACTCCAGGAACATAATAGGCCAGAAATTGCCAAGTGTCAAGAACACAAAGTGCAGATCACCAGCAGCACTTTAAAGCTCCTATAATTCCTGAAGATCTGTTTGGAATGCTATTCCTCTTGAAATCTGTCAGCCCATGGGTCTGCCTGACCCCCCTTGCTGCCTGTGTGGAGTCAGCTCTACCAGGACACAGGTGTGAAACAGCATTTCCCCTGCTTGCAACCAGTCAGAATGAAAACAGGGTTATAAATATTGAAATAGATTCCCAGATGCCAGTGTCTCAGGACAGGTGGGAATGTAACAGTGCACAAGTGTCTAAAAGCACACAAGGACTGTTCAGGTAATAGAACTTCTCTGAATAAGGATTTTCTCTGGCTTTGGCAACAATAACCCACTGAGGTTTTATTTTCTCCCCCTCAAATCAGAATTGTTTTCAAATCAGCACTGCTCTAAAGAGGACAATTTAAAATGTAATTCAATCTTTATTTGATACATGTTGACATATATAAAGAATTGCCTTCACTAAGGCAATTTTCAAAGGTTTTTTGTGTTTTGGTTTCATTTTTTTCTCTTTTTCTTTCAGCCAAACCTGTAACAGAGTAAAAGGAAAATTAAGGAAATTAAGGCGGTATGTAAGGTGGCATTTCTTTAAGTAGAAATAAAAAGTATGGCAAACCAGTGAGAAACTCACTGAAAGACATTTGTCAGCACTGGTTATGTCTGAAAATAATCCAGCTGCCATCTTATTTTAGACAGTCACAGGAGTCTGACTGACTGATCTAAGAAGCTGTCATCAAAGAGATCTGAAAGCTTAATAAAGTACAGAGAAATCAATTTTTCAAATCCAGCCAATCTTCAACTTGGATGCTTGGGGAACACAGCAGAATAACTGACTGGTAAAGGAACTAGAAAAGTTAAATTACTCAAGATATTACTGGATTTGTATATTTTTTCTGTCACACAGTTTGCACACATGAATATTATGTTCACTGTACTGTTATTCTTTTTTTTTTTCCAGTAAACAGATAAAATGGACTCAGCACTTCTACTTTTGGATTATATTTTTCTCATTTGCAGACATTGTATTTACAAAATAATTGCTTCCATTTTTTTCTGCTAAACATCTTCCCCTCCCAGTACCATTTCTATTTATGTACATTCAAGTGTCTAAGTTCTGCCAAAAGTCAACAGACTCTTCAAAGAAAGTCCAACATTTATTTTATGGAAAACACCTCTGAATGTACAGTCCAAAAGGCTTAAATCACTTCTGGGAGTGAGACAATACTGTTGCCTCAAGTTTTCTCTATGGCTGTTTCCTAACGATGGAAGCTGTGGTGCCCATGTCTGTAACTCATTAACACAGCTTTGAAAATGCCTCCTCTCCATTGCTCAGCTCCAAAGAATTCTCCACCTTCTCATATAATTTCTTTTAAATCTATTTTTTCCAATTAAACTTCTACTAGGCAAGTTTAAAAAATATATCGCTGCTCTAAAATTACTGAATTTCTGGTTTTGTTTCATGCTCCCTCAAGGAATGTTTTGAAGAGTGTATTTATATATCACATTTTGCAATGGCTTGGGCATGTTGGGTTTTAAAAGTGATCAGATTTCAATTACCAATAATGACCTTGCAGGACCTCAATAATTACCACAATTCTCACAGGGTGCTTATTAAATTTTTAGTGGTTTTTCCTCCTATTTAAAAAACTTTATTCCTTTTGCACAGAAAAAAAAAAAACTAGATGATTTCAAGAAAACTATTTATGCCTAAAGCTACTTACTGATGATAAAAGAGTAGTACTGTTTGTTCATATTTTATTTTTCCATATTTGCAGCTATTTAATATTCTGCCCTACCTTGCTATGTACTAAATGCTTTGCAGCTTTTACATGCTTGATGTTATAATTTTGAACAGTTCTTATATTTCTATCTAGTGACATCAGATGTAATTTTTATCCTTAATTTTATTGAAATACGTGTTTTGGTTTTTTTCCTTACATCATAATCATCTGTAACATCCCACAGTAAACAGCAGGTGGTTCTAATCAATCTCTCTCCACCCATTACTTATTCCCATGAATGCTGTCTTTTAAGAGTTCTATGGGATTGGAAGTACACATTGTATAAAACTGCCACATAATTTTCGTTTCTGATGATCCATTATCACAAGATACCAGATGTGCACTACTTCCTCTTAATTACCATACTTAGGGCTTATGTCATAAAACTAACTGAGATAATCTTTGATCTGGGTATTTTCTTCCAAAACTGGGAGGACACAATACCACATTACCTCAAGATATGCTCACACAATATTTAGCAATTGCTTATAGGAAAAGCAACTTGATTGTCTGAGGAGCAAAAAGAAGTCTGCAGAAGCTGCTTTTCCCATACATTCCTCAACCTCCTGTAGTCCACAGAGCTACACAAGTGGTATGTGTTGAAGAACTACCTTCTTAAACCAGCAAAACCTAGTGTTTTGTCAGGGAGGAAAATATATACGTACAAGAAAATATATTGCTTAGTAATGAATGATATCTTATTTTAAATATTGATTCTTCTCCCCTAGATCCTCACAGCTCTTACCAGAAATGACAATATTTTAGAACCAACATTCCAGAGATAGAATAACCTGTCTTCTGTCCAAAAAAATTTTCTTAAAAAAATTAAGAAGTTTTTGAAAATTTTTAAATTTCATTTTTCCTCCAGTAAGTGTTTCTCAAAATAATGGATATTTTAGCCAGCATGTTGTTTACAGCCTGATTTGCTAAGCCCATGCTGCCTTAATCACACCACAGAAAGCCTTTTTTCAGAAGGTATTGTCTGTCTTGACCACCTGGGAAAGAGATGTTCAACAAGTCCCTGCTGGATTGTACAGCTCAGAGGTCATCAGGACCAAAGTCTCTCACAATGATCACTTTCTCTTCCAAGAGTTGCAAAATTTTCAGACTAGCACTCCACAGCAGTGTTAATGTTACGGATTTAAAAAAGACAATTAGTTTGAAGCAGATTTAAGAGTTAAAAGCATATTCAGCAGTGCTATTTTTATATTGCCAAGTAAGCTTAAAACTCTTCTTTATTTCTGAGGAAAAGTAGAGAGAAGAGCTTATCTTCAGTGGGAGAGGGAATGTCTGTCTCAAGAGACTGAGCTGCTTGATCTAAAGCCATCCAGAAAACACTGTGTGCCAATCAGTTCAGTTCCACTGAGTGCTAAAAGCATGAACAGGCAGGTTTGTATTGCAAACTGAGCCTGAACCTGGCACTTTGGAAGCCTGGCTTCCTTTCCTTGCCAAGTTCTCTCTAACCTTAGTTAGCTGTGCACTGCTTCACTAGTCCTTAGCTTTTGTCTTACTTTTCATTATTGTTTTGAATGGCACAAATACAGGAGTGCTCACAGGAGAAGCCTCTAAGAAAACTTTTGAAATATTTAATTGGTAAAAATTATACATATTTCATTGTTTGATTTACCATTTGACCTACTGCAAATAAAACACACCTTTGTTTTCTGCAGAAATATTATGTCAACTATAAAGACAGCTGTTTTAACATACGGCCATACCTTAGGCTTTACTTTTGTGATTATATTTTTGATGCAACTTTTCTAACAAGGTTTTTAAATTATAGCTCTGAAGTTCTCAATCAGAAGTCAGAAATGTGTTTATTTACAAGAATTCAGGCAAATAGTGAAAGGTTATCCAGAAGTAAAATTTTTAGAATAGCTGGTATGGAAAAAAAATGTAAATATTTTTTCTTAGAAAGAAAAGAATCACCTATTTAAATAGAGTATGATTATCTTCTATTCAACACTCTTAAACCAAATTTTTCAGGCAGAGTAAATTGACATAGCTTCACCAAAACCAGTAAATTTTGCAAGTCTACAAGTTGGAGATATAACCTTTCATTAGTCAAGTGACTTCTTAATACAATTTTACAGCCCTGGTATTGTTCTGAACCATTATTTTCCATGTATACAGAGACTCTCAGGATTCAATGGCTTCCAGCCATGCTAATAGCTCTAATTTTATGACAGTTCTTCAAAATTGGATCCCAAATTACTAAAAAGTGCAAAAATACCATCTGCATTTTAGAATCTACACACAAAGCTCCAGCCTGATTTATATATTCCTTAACTCTACTGCAGATAACTGAGAGCTAAGTCTGCTGCAGTTTGCACTAATACAGACGATCTCATCAGATCATTCACTTACAGACTCTTCAACAGTTTAAACAAGTACTGTCATGGTTTCTAGTCTTGCAAAGAGAACTATTCTGCTATCATCATCTTCACACTTCACAGTTTTAAGTACTTCTATCTTACGAGAAGGATTATTCAGATTCAGTTCTCCTCCGCAGCAATAACAGATCGGTATCACTCAATGACACGGACAGCTCGATCCTGTGTATCCGAAGCCATCAATACTGCTTTCCTGGGACGAGGATTTTATTCATCACTTCCAGCTAAGTGAAATGACTGGTTTAGCATAAAGTCTCTAAAAAGTGCCTCACAAACCCTCCAAAAAGGGACACACCTGAGATAAGCCAGAAAATTGAGGCTTTTCCAATTTCTGTATATAACAACTAGAATCTGAAGTAGGACTAGAGCAAAACCACTTTGAGTGTACTTTAATATCTCTCAATGAAATTTTGTCAGACACAACTTGTTAGTCAGTGTCCTCTCCTTGCAAATCAATAATAGAGTTGGCAGTATTCAAAGCACAAAAGAGGAAAAAATTGGCTTTCTTGGCAAAAATATGCTTCTGAGTCAGCCCTCAGCATCTCTTTTTAAGACAATGCTCCTTTGCTTCAAGTACTGTATTCTGCCACTTCCAGAGCAGTGGCACTCTGCTCAATCCATCTCCTGCCATAGCAGGTATTCAACTCCCACAGCTTCATTAGAAAAAGATTTCCTTTTATTCATGTTATAAAATGACTAATTTCCTTCTTCTGGATTTAGATATACTTTTTGTCACAAATGCTCATTTTTAGACTGCATGCTAAGCTTAATTTTGATTTCTTCATTTTCATGTTAGAGTCTGCTTCTCAGTTTCTAGAACAGGGTGGCTGTGTGAACCTTATTGACTCCAAGTAAACTTTATTTGCCTCTGAAAAGCAGGCAAGGTGAGCTGGACCCTTCATCCATCACTAATTAATTCTAGAAAGCTGTTAAATAGCTAGATTGTAATATTTCATTCAGACATAAATTAATCTTTGCATTTCTCATTAGAAAGCATTCTCTATTCCTTTACCCTTCAAAGATATTTGTCACTGATTTTGAAGTTTGTCATATTTCCGAATAGAATTACTCCCTTTGGCAACTATTCAATTGTTATTTCATTGGTTTGAACTTACTGACTTGTTGTTCAGCCACCTTTTCTGACCCAGGTTAAGCAGTCTAATTTTTTCTTGTATCTGCCAAGACTTCAGCAGGTAATTGAAGAAAGTGTATTTCAAACACAGTGGATACCCTCTGTTTCTTCCCCTTGTTTTGAATTCCATTCCTAGACATGGTCTTGTATTTTTCATCCATTCTTCCCACCTCGAGGGAAGTTGTGGTTAAGCTGGAGAAAGAATTGGCAGAGAATTCCAGGAGGTGGCCTGGCACAGGTCAGGGACACCACAACGTAGACAAGCCCCCTCCAGGAAAGTTCTGTGCACCTTTGCAAGACACGAGTCACTTCTAACTTGCATTTCTATTGCTTGGGTTAAAAACATTACCTTCCCTTTCCTTGCAAGGTCATAGTGTTTTAAGCAGCTGTGATTTAAATCCAAAAGTTGTAATAATTTCTCCTTGCTGAAAGTCCAAAGACACACAGGCAGTTAATTTGGGTGACAAATTCTGATGGTGCAGATTTCAGGTTCTATACATCTTGTCTGCAGTCTCCCTTGTTCTGGTTCAATAGCTGTTCACATGAGATTTCAGGCTTGTTACAATTTATGTTTCACTGTATTCCTCCTATGGACCCTGCAAGCTCTGCCAACCCCAAGAATTTGTGTTAATGAGACAGACAATTCATCTGCCATCCCATCCTCCTCAGTCCTTTAGTTTCTTAACTGCAAATAAAAATGAAAATTATTCCTAAGCATTCTGCTTTGACAGAGAGTCAGGGTGTTTGAGAGATATGAGAACATATCAAGGCTTTTTTAGGAAACAGTAAGCCTTTCCATCTAACATTTTGCAGGATTTTCTCTCTCACCTCTCAAAAGGTCAAGATTGCCAAAGAATCTAATTTTCTTTCACGGAATCTTTGAGTCCTCAAAGAAAAAACAACTCTACAGTTATACTTTTAATTGCTATTCTTCTTCACAACATGTTACACAGAAGAAACCAAGGACCTAATCTTCTACATACTTGAAAGGACCCACTAAATTCCTATCAGTGCCAATGGCAGAAGATCAAGGTTAAAGGCCCAGCACTCAACGATCATTATAAACTCAGCTGTCCAGTGGAATCCACACTGAGACACAAGCTAAGCTTTCAGGGTTCTTTTTTGAGAAAGGAACAGCATTCCTAAACTAGAAACACACCTTATCTTACAGTTACATATTAAACACTGGGGAAAGGGCAGGGAACACCATAGCTTACAGTTAGGCGCCTATATCCAGGTCTCTGCAGACAAAAAAAAAACCCAAAAAAACCCAAAAACCAAAACAAGAATGCCACAAAAGTGTGATCAATAGATTAACAGCCTGACCACCAGGTGTGCCATCATGTTCAATTGTAAGAATACTTAATTCAAAACAGGCTCTTCAGCCTAGCCAATAGGAATTTCATTTCCTAGAAAGGAAATCAAAACATCCTGGGTTTAAAAAACAGGCTAAGTGGTAGGTTTTCCACCCAGTTACACCAAAACACCATTTTTGCTGCATGCAAAGCACTTACGACTGTGTGTTCCAGACCTTGAGGGTTCTGGGGCTAAAAGTATTGATACACTAAATGAGTTGCCTGTTGCCTACCTTGATTTCCAGCCAGCCCAAAGTTCACATTTTTTTGAGCTGCATGTGTCATCTAGAATGGGATGGAGCCATTTCATTCCACCTTAGTCTTCCTCACCAGACACAGAAGAAAAGTAGATCTCTCTCATAACAAACCTACGAAATGACATACATAATTACTCATTCTGACATATCTTTAATCAGTGGGTATCCATTCTTTCATTAACTAGTAGCATTACTAAAAATTATGTACTGAATATGCACCATTAACAAGCTGGAAAAACTCCCCTTTGCATAATTTTTGAAGCACATTAGCTGGTTACAAAACACTGTTTTTTCCCATTCAACCTTGACCTGAGTTAGAAATTGTTAGTTGTCATGGCAATAGAAGCATTCAGGTGGTAGGAAAGAGAAATTAGCAGATTCCAGCTGAAACTGCTCTGGTAGGGTGTGTTCTCAGGAAGATTTTATACCAGGCAAAGATTGATAGTATTTACACTTTGATGTAGTTGAATGTTTTGAAAAACCAGTCACTATGATAAATGTGAGTTTCTTATTATCTGCTATAATTTTATCCAGCTGTCTTTTGCCAGAATACACCACTGACTGACTAAACATCTTTTTTAAAAGTTATTCTGGTAAAATAAATAGGAAGGAAATTAAGTATGAGTGTTTAAAAAAAAAAGTCATTGCAAAAAAAAAACCAACAGAAAAAATGTCTTGTGTAGCTAATTCTGCATTACTCTGTATGTATCAGAGAGTTAAACTTTTTACAAGCAAAGCAGAGCAATGCTGTTACTTCAGAAAGTCTTTGGAGCTTTTAATAAAGCCAGCTTGAAGCTATAAAAGTTGGGATAACCTGCATCTGGCCTTTATGTCCAGAGCATTTAATTTTAAAAAATCCATGTGTGATTATATGCCAGTAGCCATTTTCTGGCATGGGACATACATATTAACTTTTATTGTAGAAATGTCACTGTTTAAGTTTTCACTTTCACTGATATAAAACAATTAGAAGTAAGCTGATTTAGGTTTGGAGGATTTTTTTGGGGGGGGGTAAAGGGTGTTCTTGCTTTGGGTGGATTTTATGTGTGTGAGAACAGGAAAACAAGAAAAATTGAGCTCTTTTCAATGAAGTCTTCAGCAAAAGTCCTCATGGCAAGCTCAACTACACCTAAGCAGTTCTTGACAGATACTTGTCTACTCTATTCTTCACTGATGGGGACTACACAGCCCTCCTAGGAAATGCTCTGCAGTGTTAACAATCCTTATAGCTGGGAAACTTAACATCTAAAAATCGAAAATTTTCAGGCTGTAGTTGCCATCCTTTTCTCTTACACACAATGAATACAGAGATCATTGTGGCCGCTTCCTCTTTAACATTTGAAGACTGTTACTATGCCTGTTCTCAGTAAGGTTCCATTAAAAAAACCCCAAAAACTAAATTTATCTCAGGTCATGCATTAATGCCACCCAGACACCTTGGATAACTCCACTGTTCTTTCCTGGCTCAGCTGTGAAGGGAAGTACATAAAACCAGTTAAGTTAAAAGCAAGGGCTCTTACAAGAGGGACAAGACAAGAGCAATCATGAGTAAGCTGACAGGAAATAATTCTGATATTTTCAGTACAGCAGCTATATATCAGCTTGTCTAAACAAAACAACCTGAGCCTCTTTCTCAAAGATCTTGTCTTGTGACCTTCCCCTTCCTACTTCCCTTCTCCAAAGTAAATTTCTCATCCTTAAATTGCAGTCTGGTACACACACCTGGAAATAATATTGAAACTTCTGTTAAGCTTATGCTAAAAATAGTACAAACTATTCGATACCCTTTACCCCTTGCTATTTTCCTTCCTCTTCTTAACAGCAGAATGATAGATTCAATGAAAGTGCTGCTAAGCCAGGCATACCCCACCTTCTACTCTGCAGTCAATTACCAGTATTGTAAAAAGCACAATACTTTGCATGCGGCTTCACAGAACTGCCCTCCATTTTTTAGGGTTCGGGGGTTTTGGTGGGGTTTTTTCTATTTCCTACTTGTCCACACTATTTTGAATTCTAATCTTGTCTTGTAGTTTGCTTGCAGTCCTTCCCAGTTTGGAGTCAAGCAGTGAATGCTCTATAAAGGACTCAGCAATTACACTTCCCATGCAGTGCTCAATTCTGCATATGTGGCACAACAGGGTTTGCAGACTCATCTTGCTGCCATTAGATATGGCTCTAATTATATTATGGAACAGGTAGAATCAAAAGCCAAATAATTTAGTAATCATGAAAATAACACTGCCTTCTAATTCCAAAGGGAGTAGCATGGTCACCCTTGAAAACAAGGCTGCTCATATGGAAAACACAGAGTGCATTTTTTACTTTGAAAGAGGGCATTTCATTCTCTGACCTTCATGAGCAAGCTCAGCAACAGCATTCTGTGATTTTTTTTTCTCTTTGTTTTATAGTGGTTGCTCTTATTTCCAGTGCCATTGAATTATTTGGAAAACAAAATTATCTGAGGCAGTTGGAGTAGATGATCACTGTATGTCCCTTGCAACTGAAAGAGTCTGTTCTATTCTGTCTATTCTACTCTGTATCTGCACAATCAATCACATGTTACTGTTCCTACAGGGAATGTTACCTTATACTTTATCTTTCTGTATTTTTATGCCATTTTAATGGGTGGCCTGGTATTAGTTTAGAACTGGTTACTGTTGCATTTTGAAAATTGCAAATTTTATATTATTGACCTAAAAATGCTGTATCAGACTTCTGGAATAGTATGTGGAGGTAAGGGGTACCACACAGAAATGGTATCACAACATTAAAAAAAATTGTAATGCCTCCTGGGACATGCAAAAAGGAGGAAAAGTCACATGAAAGATTCCCAAAGCAAGTGAAGGAAATTCATCACTACTAGGTCATCTTCTCCTTCACATTTTAGAGAAAAAAATCATGATTATTGGTGAATACTTCTGTATATGTTGAACACTGGTTTTTAAGCACTGGAGAAAAGAATGTCAGCTGACTCGTCAATTCCCTGCCTGTGATGGCTTAAGGGAAAACCAAGGTTCTGTGTAAAAGAAAGAAAGGCATTGAAGTTGACATTAAAGCACAGATACAGGAATATCCTCATGGATGTTAATACAATAATAATACAATATTAACACAATATTTTCACTCAAATTGTCCCTGCCTTTCCCCCTTGAGAGTAGAATTCAGACACTGTAAAATTCTACCACCATAGGAAACTCAGGAAAACTGCCCCATTTCATTTGCCTGGTATCATATTAGTTCAGAGTACAAACAGGCTGAAACTCTGGGAGCATCTTCAAAGCTGAACCATTTTAAAGAAATGCATTGCTTTACAATCAGGAAAATGAACTTAAAATCTGTATTCCTTCAATTGCTATTGAGTCATAGTTTTCCCAAATATTTTTTTAAAACTGAAACAAAGCAGCTAAGGCAGATGTGTTGATATGTTTCCAATGGCAGTAATTCAGCTAAGTATACAATCACATATGAATTGCATAGGTATCAATTAACCATTGCAACTTCACATGGTTCAATCCATTAATAGTACCAACATAACCAATCTTGTATTCTCTGTTATATGGATTTTCGCTTCCTTTCTAAATCATTCTTCCCGAGTCTCCTGCTTACCACTACTCTTTGGATATTTTTAGCTACTTTGCTCAATCCTGAGCAGAATTAACATAGCTCCCAGGTACACCTGCAGATAGTGCTATGGAGAACACTTACAACTCTGTATTTAAGTGTTTGCTTTCATTGTTCTTGTGACTACACTGAAAATACATTGCTTTTTAACTACTATATTATGGGATTGGAATGCAGAGGAGTGCAGAACCTGGTCTCAAAATTCCAGTTCCTCCCTATGTTCATTTATGTTTCCGTAGTATGAGTTCATTTTTTCATTTCCCTGTTTTTACAATGGTAAATTCTCAGTACAGGCAAGCTCATTTCTCTCCCACTGCAGAAAGACATTAAGGACTAGTTATATTTCAGTTTGCTCAAAAGGTATTAATGAACATTCACTCTAAGCATTTTTAGCCAGTTTATGATGTTTACTCCAGTGTCTTTTTCCTAGGGCTCATTAGATTTTGAAGAATAATGTCTAATTACTGAATATAATGTATTTTTTTACAACACTGAGAAATGTATGGGTTATTGTATTCATGTTAAGCAGGTAATTCATTAATATGTCACTTGAAGTATCCACCATCCTCATTTACTATTTCAGGGGTCTAATCTACGTGCATTTCTTTGCCAATGGCTGAACTCTTAATTGTAACATCAGCAAGGCTACAAGATTTATAGTCAGCCTATTCTAGAACAACCTCATTTAAGGATGAATCTACAACAGTGACTGAAGAATTAATTAGAATTATTGTGCAACTTATCCAACATTCTTCAAGACAGTTAGGGCAAAATAATCAGAAGACATTTTTTATTTTTCAAAACTACTGCAGCTAGAACACGATCAATAACAACACATCCCTTCTCAGATGACAATTGTGCATTCAGCAAACACATCTCATGTGCAACATCAGCAAAGCCTGTCAAGTGTTGAAAGCCATGTTTATGTGTCAGAATGTGCATTTTGCTATAGGAATTACTTTCAGAGAAGGCTGAGTAGCTATGGGCATTAAGTACACACACACATGCATACCCACACAGTTTCTTTCTGCAGCACTGTCATGATTCTGCCACATACTGCTGTCCCTAGGATCACTTCTGTTCAAAGTTATAGGATACTAATTTTTTTACCTGATTTCAGCCTCTGATGATCTGTTTGCAAACTTCTCTTTGACTTTTTTTTTCAGTTTTCCTTTTCTATCTGAACCTAATGCAAATAGGAAACTTGCAATAATTTAAAAAAAATATGTGCATTATTAATATTTTAAAGTTTTTTAAAAATTTTCCTTCAGCATGGGGTTGATCAGATGGTTGTATGGTTGTATAATATGCTTCTCTTGAAATTCCTGTTATAGAGCTTCATGGCCTAAGGGTAAATAAAAGCCAAAGCCTACAGGGAGAGGGGAACATTGACTCTAGCAACTCACCTAGCTGGAAATGTCACAGGAGTTTTCAGACCTGCCCCTGGAACACATGAAGGAACTCTCTGCTGAAGGAAATCTGCTGAAGGTTTATTATTCAAAACAAACCCTTCAGATGCTTCACCTGTGAAATGACATTGTGATTCCTTACAAACCTTGCCTAAAAAGTATTTATCAGAGAAGATAGAACTGCCTTTTTAATTTCCCTTACTAGCTGGAAGGTCTATGTGGTGATGAGCCACATCAGAGAGCAGAGTGAAAGGTAGAGTAAGGCTTGGATAACAACAGATAAATTGGAGAACTCTCAGTTACCTTATCACAGATTGTCCACTACTGTGTTTTTCTCTTTCTCTTCCTGACATACCTACCACTAAAACACATATATTATAATTTAGCTTTACAAGGAGATGGTGAATGGTCACTAAATGACCAGTAGCCTTTATACTTTTGTACTTAAGTTTCAAAACCCCCCCCATTATTTCCCAAAATGCAGAATGATTCTTTAAAATGTCAAGTAAATGTGGACAAAATACTCAACCCAGAAGGCAAGACTTTGCTCTCCAATATAAGACTTTTCAATAAAGAGGCAAAGGTTTTCTAAGAAAGCAAGAACCCTTGCCTGAGAAGGCAAGAAGTCAGCTAACCCTTGTGAGAATGAGGGGGGTCTTGAATCAAACTAAGATGATAAATTCTGCCACAAACAAATTATTACTCATCAGAGTTCTGTCATTACAAGGAAAATGGTGATTTTCTTAGTTTCCATTCTCCTTCTGCTTCTCAAATTTCTTCATAACATCCAATTATTTTGTACACTTTGAGATCTTAAGCACTTCACCTCCAGCTTGTGAGCCAAATATTGTTTTTTACAGGCTTACCACACTTTATGTCATTTGTGGTAAGTAGCATGAGAAAAGTATACTATGCTAGGGAATCACAAAAGGTTTTTGTTTTGTTTTGAGTGTTTGTTTGAGGTTCCACATCCCCTCCCCTCCCAAAAATTCTATAATCTATTTTCTTGCCTCTGCAGAAGCCACTCTTGTTAACATGCCAATGCTCTCACAAAAGGAAGCCTCCTTGTTCTCCTTCACTGCCTGGTGACTTCTACCACATTTGTGCAAAGTGCAGGTTCTGTCTTCTCAGTCCACTACTCTACAGCATCACCCCACTCTTGCAGACATGTCTATCTAAGATTTTTGCTCCTTAGGGGGGCCTAAGGAGCAAAAATTTTAGGATTATTTTTCACATTAACCCTCTACATGCTGACATGAGAACTCTGTAAAATGGAGAGATAAATATAATTTGGTTTTGCACTTTTGACATGGCACACGCAAATTTTATGGACTTTTTAGTCTCAAACACTGATATTAACTGTATTTCAGTTCAATGTATCTTTCCCTTTAAACACAATCTCTGGAAAGTATTGTATTACTAATGTAATGAGTCATTTCTTCTGATTTGACATAATGAAATAAACATCAAAGCAAATGTATAGTCTTGCAGAAGCCCTTCTATTAAAACAAAATATCAGTGGAAATGCAATACAGCAAAGAGAAATGCCCAGCAAATTATAACTTCCATAAGCTTTGTTAAATGTCTAAGCCAAATTACTTATTTTATGGAGAGCAGAGAAATGGGCCTTGTGCAAATTCCTGATATCATTCGGGTCTCTCTTTTTCAAAGAGCAAAGTTATAATTGTGTCATCATGACTCAGTGGAAATCTGTTTTCTCTAATATTGCCTTCAGTCCCTTAAAGTAAAATCTTGTGAAAACCTCTAAGGACAATGTTTCAGTAATGCAAAAGTTCATCATTTCCTGAGAATGTTCTTTTTATAACCCCATGGAGCTGGGGTCTAAGAGATGCTGCTAGATCTTGAATACATAGCACCAATCTGTTAATCCATAAATAGATATACAGCTCAACAGTTTAATTCACAGTTCACTAAGTGAGTAAGGAAATGATTAGATTTAATACAATTTATTTTAACTCTCCCAGGTATTCATGTATGTTAAGACTGAAATTTACTTTTGTGAGAGCCCACATATTTTATAATGATTATCTTAAGTATGAAAATTATGAGAAAACGTACCTCATACCAGTTGATCGCTACCTTAAAAGTCTTAGTCATTTAACATAACTACCCAATAGTGCATTTTAATTTTGGCATTCAGGAATTGTGTTGAAAATGTTCCTTGGTTTAAAAAAAAAAAAAAGCCAAAACCCCCAAGGCATTTAGTTAATTTGCTATATGGCTTTTAGTACTCAGTAAAGCTTCTTGTCTAGGCCAAAGCATTTTACTATTGCAATAAAATATTTAACACTTGATATCAACTTTCCTCTCCCCAGGGGCATTTTTTTATATTTTCAAAATATCTTTACTTTCTTAGCCAAAAAACGAGAGCCAATAATATATTTCTAACTAATAGTATGATTCCAAAGCTATCAAACTTTCTTTTTCTCCACAAGCATTCTATTTTCTCCCACAAATAAAGGGAGAGAAACATCAGAGAGAGATAAAATCTGAAAAAAGACATTGTGACTTTGTTATGACATCATTGTTAATGATAAACATGTAGGCTGATCTGCTAGAAAGAAAAATACAGCCAAATAACGCCAGAGGTACCTGATAAGAACAGGGCTGAGTGTACAGACTTTCACCAGAAGCAAGGCACCCCAGCCCAAAGCTTTGCTATCCCGCAGTCACACACACAATGGGGAGGGTTGGGAGGCACCACTGGAGTCTGGTCCCACCTTCCTGCTCAGGATGGTCCCCTAGAGCTCATTACTCTGGGTTGTGTCCAGATGGGTTTGAATTTCTCCAGAGGAGATTCCACAACCTCAAATATGTAACGTTCTGCAAGAGAATTGGAGACTTCTCATATTTTAAAGACTTGGTAGAAATAGAAAGGAAGAAGCAGATCTTTTTGTAGAATGCCTCTTTAGCTAAAGTTTTCAGCTTTAATCAGCTCAAAAAGGGAAGTCAAGCACTGAAGAATCAAGAAAAATGGAGATATTTAAGAACCCATGATAAGACATGGTCAGACTCTTCTACGTAACCACAGAATATAAACAAGGTTAAAGAGTAGATCCTCTCCTTAGAGGATGGATGGTACATTAAGTGCATCTACTTAATACATTTGTAAAATGACAGCTTTCTGATAATGAATACAAAATAAATAACAGGAACACTCATATTTTGCTAAAGGATCAACTTTCAGAAAAGACACACAAAGACATGTATTCCCTTCCAAGTAAGCATCTAAAGCACATGGATAATCTAGCTCTAACAGGCTGTGTCACAATTTTCTATTTTCTCACATTGTAAGGTTTATTAAGATTTCAGCAATAAGTATCTTTTCTTGCCTAATGGAACATAAAATTGTATTACTTATGTATATCTTTCACAAAATATTTATAGTACACTAGCTGTTTGTAATTCATTTTTAACAAAGTTCCTTTAAAATAAATTTTTTTTTTTTTTCTGGAAGTGGCTCCTGTAGTTCTCTGAAGACCTTTCTGTCTTCAGGTCAGAAAGGTCTGGTGCCAGCTGGCTTTGCACTGGGTCCATGCATAGCTTGGCACTTGCCTTTGTATGACAAATGAAGGCTAATGCTCCAACCTTCTGACTCAGGCTCAGGAGAGGCACTGATCATGAGGCAATTTCAGGGCACACAGGTATTTTGAAAAAAAAGGATAGGTTTGGTTGAGGTATTTTTTATAAACTCTCTACCTTATTGTGGTGTGACTGAGTTATATTTCTGGAGTCAAGCAGTGTTACCCATTCAGTTTGTTCAACATCTGTCAAAAGCCAAGAGAACCACACACATGAGTTCCTTCAGCAAACAGAAGTTCCCTAAGAAAGCACTGTTTCTGCTCTCTAGGTTTAACACCCAGCACAGAAAGAATAGAATCAAAATCCCCAGAAACATCAACATTTTGATTACTTTTCCAGCAAGATGCAAGGAGATTCTTCTGCCATAAATTACCACACATTGGATTTTTCATCTGCAGGCTGAAGTTAAGTTGTTATCAGGTACTGTACTTTTTTTTTTCAATGCCATTATTATTCTCAAGCTCTTCCTTTTTAATGTTGACCACTTATAACAAAGTACCCACATGCCTAGAAATGCCTAACTTCAACCATTCTAGCATCACATTTGTCTTTATCACAGGTATCTTTCTGGCTAATTATTCCCCCAAAGTTTCTATTTTTATACCTTCCTCTTTTTTTTTTTTTGCTCATTGTCTTTTTAAGTAGAGGTGTGTTTGCATCCCCATTTCCTGAGAGCTATGAGCAAGTCTGTGGACAGCTGCCACAGCTGAGGGGTTGAGGTGGACTTGCATTAGCATTTGTCTGTGACTTGTTACTTGTAGGTAATAATTTGAAAACATGGCTTGCAATTTAATAGTTCCATTTTCTTTTAAAGCTAACGGAATATTATCTACTTCTTTTATATATAGCCTCTTCATTATAATCCTGCTCTTCCAAGCCAGGCAGTTACATCAAACACATGACACTGCTATGGATTGAGCAGCTATTTCAGCTTCCCTTATGTCCCTGCTTTTTGCTGCCATTGGCTTTTTATATAGGCCTTCACAGTGTACTCTCTTTTAACAACAGAAGATAAATCATCCTTTCATGCACAATCAGGTATCAGAGACTGCAGTCATTCCAAGATGGATTTGCTCTACCTTTATAGCCTGTTCTTTAGCTACAATCGCACTTAAGGTCACACTGATTTCGCTCTTCCATACAGATTGCTGAAATAATAGATAATAGATATTTTTACTCATAATATTACTAAGTATCCTAAGATAAAAATCAAAATTACATTAAGCTGTTTTTATTGTTCGACAAGGGCTGTTACAATCTCAGAAAAAATAATGCACCCTAAAATGTTTTGAGCATAGTAAACTTATGTAAAGGATTCAGCAGAAGCATGCAAAGGCCAGGGCAAGCAGGGCATCTACTGTGAGTGTCTATGTAGGGAACACAGGTCACAAAAAACACCCCAACCTCTGGCTTTTACAGATGGTTCCTGCTGCCACCCAGGAGCAAAGGATTCAGGCTCATGGGGACTTAGGAGAAAGGAGGTAGCATGGGCATTAAGGACCCCATATCACCTGAATGGAAACCTAAGGAGTGAGAGACCTGCTCACAGGGAAGAAAGGATGAGCTGGTATCAAATTATCACAAAGTGGCTCTGGTTTTATAACACAGGTTGTACAAACTGCTATCATCCAACAAATGTCATCATTGAATTTTTTCTATAGAGTCATAAATCTATTTTACCATAATAATATTAATATTATATAATATTATATAAACATATTATATACAACACCATCAAATATAATTATTATAATAATATTTTTATAATATTGATAATCTACTTTGATAATCTCTTTGCAGCCATAGTCTTTCAAATATATAGCATAACTAAGGTGTGAGATTGCCTGCACCTTGTGAAATGCAGCTGTGCTGAAACAGTAAGACAAAATTTCTATTGAAAGACAGTGAAACCAGTAGTTACAAAAAAAAAAAAAGAAAAAGGAAGAATGCAAATGGCAGCTATTTCAGACAGTAACAGTGGGTGATATTCTATGTTGCAGCATCTTGTTGGCAGATAATTCCTCTGACAACAGCAGTGCACAATTTATCCTACAATCAGAACTTTAGCCATCTACTTTAGATAATAATACGTGATCATTTACAAATACAAAACCACTAGAACAAATGATCTTGTTTAAATGTCACCTTCCAACTCAGCTGTTCCTCTCTCTGCTTTGTATTTCTAGTCTCATATCTTTACTTGAATAGAAAACAATATATTTTTAGATTGCATTAGGCTTAAGAGCCCAGGAGAAAGTGAGCCAAGTTTTCTTTTTCCTCAACAAGTATTGGCAGGCTTATGAACTGTGTGTCAGGTGCCCAGAATAAATAAGAACAGCTCCAATTAAGTTCATAAGGTCTGATAATTCATACCCACTGAGGACCTGAATTGGATTACAAATTGCAGAGTCATTTCTGTCCTTAATTATAGTTATGCCACCTCACTGCAAAATGAATTTCTACAGGTGGAGCTTAAGATTTGAATATTATAGAATATATATGAAAGGTCATGATGCATGAAAAGGAGAGGATTTCACTTGGTTTTCGCTTCCATCTGAACATTCACTTAGCACATGAAAGCTTGTTTTCTAATTTGTACTCTGGTAGTAGAACTTTTAGGAATCTTCTATTGAAAAAATGAGCTTCAATACTGGAAACCAAACCCTGCATGTGTTTGAAATGTAGCAGTGGCTTTCAATTGTTTTCAAATATATATCTGTAAGCAAGAATCTCAAAACAGCCTTAAGAAACTCCAAATACTATCTACTTCTGTAGCCTAAAATTCCCATAATAAGTTCCCTAACTAATATCAAATCTGGTGGAACCTGAAAAGATGTTTTCTTGCTGGAATTGTACAGAACAATTGGAATCTTCAGGGAAAGCAAACACAGCTGCAGCATCTTGAATAAGTGCAGTGATTAAGTGTACTACCACAATTATGGTAATCCATGTTCAATTTGAACTCAGACTGAAACAAGTGGATTGGAAGGCTGCTGGCATTACCAGAAATAATGAGTGTATTACAGGTGGAGAGGACACAAATCTTGCTCAAAGGGAGCCTAGCAAAGGAAAATCAAAGGAGCTCTGGGTTTCTGCTGGAAAGTTCAACATGTAGGAAGAAGACAGCTACAGGAGCTAAAACAATGTGACAATAACAATGAATGTTTATTACCTAGGAGAAATTTAACCTGGAAAACTGAAAGGTGATTTAACTGCAGAAAATAATCTAATTTAAATGTATAATGGCTTGACCTCTCTATGATACAGAATAAAAAATATTTAGCAGGAAAATACTTTCTTATGGTAATTCTAGTACATCTTTTCACATCAAATCATTCATGTATATCACTGAAAAAATAATCTTTCTAAGAGGAGGGGCAGTGTCATTCCTTTTCTTATTACAGCCACATATGGGAAGGACAGATATAAGCAACAAGAACAGATGGGGGGAAAAAAAGTATGAAAACATCACAATTTGCATCATCTTTGGTATGAAATTTTGGCTTCCTCTCTCATCAGCTGGAATCTCTCTCTTTATTCACTATTCATTCCTTTTATGAACCTAATTATGCTGAGTTTAATCAGACAGAAAATGGCATACTTTGTCTCAGCTTTAAGTCACAAAATCAGGAGGTTGCTCTGAGCTGTGCTATTTGATGCTAAGCAATTGCTTTGTCCTTTTATTCTCCAAAATACCCAACCACAAGACAGAGATGCAAACATTTAGTTACAAACTGTGGGGCCAAGAGATAAAAAACACTTGCTAAGAGTAAGTTAATTTTAATTGCTTATGTTCTGCAAAATGCATTGTTTTATTCAGCTTTGGAAAGCTGCATAAAACATCTTCTCCAAAATAAAATTCCATTCCTATTCAGGTCTAGTAATTAGCAATAATTATTTCCATATTAATTGGTGCACACTGCCTTTAAAATGTGCTGCTCAAATGTTTATTTTTTTATTTGTATCTGATCAGCTAAAACATCCATATGGTTTGCTTTGGAAAGATACACTGAACTCGCTTTCAAAAATAATAGGGGCCACCAGATATTCACTCAGCCAATTTTCAGAAAGCTCTATGAATCAGAAACTGGCATTTCTTAAATTACTGGGTGCCCGACTTAGCACAATCTGTCATTGATTAAAAAACTAGCAAGTGGTGAAATCCCCTTGGTGTTCTCTGGAACAGGCGCAGATGGCTCCCATCCCCCTGAATAAGTTTTATTTTGTTTTCCTCCTCTCAAAAGGGAAACTTGGTAACATTGTGACAAAAAACATACTACACAGAGTAACAAGTTCAGGCACTTTATGACAAACTGACACATTGTTTTAAAGGAGAATAGTACTTTCTTGGGAACCGAAGTGTTTATGGGATTATAAAATGCCGGGGATGACAGCACAATATATACCCAGACAATAAGTAGTGCTGAAATCTTCATGTCCCCTACAGTTTTCTCCTGCAGTTTTCTACAGCTATGATATCTCATACTTCTAATAACACAGATAAAAGCAGAGCTCCACAGGACAATCACTGGGCCTTCCAGCAATTTGCTAACAACAGACATGGAAAAATCTCACAATCTTCAGTTGTATTCTAGCTTCAGGAAAATAAACTGCTATGGTAGGTACAGCTCCAGTTGTATTTAACCATTAAAAACCGCATTAATTAGCATTGCTTTTCTGTTGCTGCTCTTTGTGCTTCCACCTAGTTTGAATCTTCCTTACCCATTCATCAATCCCCTTCTCACCTACTACTTACACCTGGGCTTTCCTCTCCAACCTCTTTCCTCCAATTTCCCCATCCAAATTCTCTGTGGCTCCAGCAGGTTCTGCTCATCCTCATTCTGTGTAATGAGGGAAGATCTTCTGCATGGCTCAAAGGAAGGCAGAAGAGAGCTACCACCTGTGTGTCATCACCACTGCAGGCAGCATTCTAGAACAAACGATAGTCCCAGCTTAGGGTGGGTTGGACAGGAGAGTGCCCAGCAAGAGAAGGAAGTCCTGATTTTCAACTAGATTTTAAGGGAACTGGATTTCAAAGAGACAAAAAAAATGCAATACTTCCTTTTCATGGAAGGTGTACCATTTGTGAATCATTCTGGCCTGAAAAGA